>NW_026542595.1:100671304-100738083 GCF_028750875.1 Macrosteles quadrilineatus
AAAAACTACCTAAGATCTAACATGTCCCAAGAACGACTAGTAGGACTGTCACTAATGTCAATCGAATATGACGTGTTACAAAAAATAGATATAGACACTTTTATTAAGGACTTTGCGGAAAAGAAAGCTCGAAAAGTTTCATTCTAACTTTCATTTATCTCTGTCCGTGTCCGTAGGATTAAGTTTGTTTATGTAAAATAAAATTCTATGTTGAATTATACATTGTTTATAATATCTTCATCTAACCCCGAAAAATACTTTCGAACAACTCTTAAACGCAAAACATACACTTTAATGTTTGCACAAAATTGATGGACATTTTTCTACAATAATTTTTCTATTTTGCTAAAGTATTGTTTTTTTTTTTTACTTAAAACTAATTCAACTAAGTAATATGTTCAAATTGAAAACTATATCACTGAAAATTATTATAAACTCACTGTTAGTTTTAATGCTTCAAAAAACCAGTTGGAGGGTATATTTCTCCCATTGCTTGATTTTGATTCAACCGGGAGCATCACCGGGGAGGGGGGGGGGCGCCAAAACAGCAGTTTGCCCGGGTTAGTATTTTGCCTTGAGCCGGCCCTGTGCCCCAATAATATGTCCCACCAATGAGGACATCACCACCTGGCATGATGAAGCATTAAGGACCCGATTGAAGTTTGTTGAAGTTAACGAATCCATCATTGACCTGATTGAGGCTCATTGTATAGCGTCCAACGAAGACCCTGTCATATACAACCAGGAACCTGTTGATCTCCCTCAACCTCGTAAATATTTTGACCTTCAATTGTCAATTGTAGAGGGGGTTATTGAGAGGAAGAAAATTGAATATGATTTGAATCTTTACATACCTAATGAGTTGTTGGAACCTGTTATTGAAGTAATTGATGATGAAGTCATATCATCGCCCGCTAGGACCATTGCCTTGTCCGAGGGTTTGTCAATATCCCCGTGTCTTGTTGGTCTATTGTGGATAGCCCTGATTCGCCAGCAGTCACTGTTCGTCAGGCGGCTTTCAATCAACTCAAAGAAGCAAGGTCCAAGCGTGGCAAGCATCGCAGAAGGTTGGCGTTTGATTCACCAGGCCCTACTCCTAGTTGTTCATCCATGCCCAGTAATCAATTTGCTACTCCAAAAAGGCTAGCAAGCAGAGATGGGAAGTTACGTTCCATTCAACCGGCTACACCTTTGCCCTCTAACTGTCCGTCCCCGTCCACATTAGAGATGGGAATTATCGTTCACTTGGTGGAGTCGTTCACTCCGGAGTTATTGAGTTGTCGGAACTAGTTCCGCGGAGTAGTTCCAACTCCGTTTAGAAGAGCGCTGAACACCGGACTTTCGGAGTGGAGCGCTTCCACTCAGAATCACTCACCAACCATTTAGTTCAGAGCTCATAGTTCCAGTCCGTCGTTCCTCGTTCCTCTTCGCATCACCTCTGGATGATAGTTCCTGGTTCCATTCCAGTAATCGTTGAACAAGCGGAATGAATAATGATTAAGCTAGGCTAGGAAGACCATAGTTAGTGGAGTGGAGTGAGGAATGACGAAACAGTAGGGCAGTGAGTGAGTCGTTCCAGTCGTATTCTCGTGATGTTAGGTGTTCTGCTGCTCCCGTCTCACCTCTCATTAGTCGATTACTGTTCATAATAGCCTACATTCATTTTAAACAGATTTTCTAAAATTTTAAATATTTATTTACTACAACAACCTCTAATTTATTACATAATGTATCTTAACCAATGACGGTCTCTTGACTATCTTTAGTTACGAGAGGAACTAACTCCGATCCAAGAGCCGGAGTTGGACTTGTCGTTCCGGAGTCGGAGTAGTTCTTTCGGAGTACTTCGTTCCGGAGTTACTCACCTCTAGTCCACCCGAACACCGATAATGTCTCACTCCACCCATCTACTACTTACTCCTTTCAATGTAACTCTTAACATAAATTCTTCATTCACAACCACACCAGTATGCCCAATCCGCTATACTCCTAATTATATACAAATTATGCAAATTACCTCTCCCCAGTTCAGCGATTCTTCGGATGTATCCTCAGACCGTTCTGTTATATATCAAGGCCCTGCACCTCAAACAATTGCTAGTGGTCCTGAATCATTGAATGTCACTGTCCCACCCAATACAATTGTGTCTATGTACCCGTCCCTTTCAACTTCCGCCTCAAACACCATCCATGATTCTGGTGTTTTTACCACTCCCCTAACCCTTGACCCGGCCTCTGTGGAACCTGCATCAAGTTCTGCTGTTGAGGACTCTGCTGGCGGGCAATAGTGGTGTGTAATTACCTAACCATTAAGTTTCATAGGATATTAACCAAACCAGTAATTAACAATTAACAATTATTAAATATTTTAAATTTAAATCGAATATGAATTTAATTGGCCGACTGTCAATGAATAGTTTAAAGTCAGTTTAAAATTCATTTATAATGCAATGCTAATTTATTGTTCTGCCTTTGCATTAATTGTTCTCATCAAAATTTTATTTCATGCTATTACTTATTCATATGAAAATGACTCTCATATCATATAACACATGTTTTCAGCCACACCGATGGACAGCGACCCCTCATATTTGCGGCAACTTGAGCGGGACATCGTATTTCAGACAACTGGCACCAGTCCAACAGCCGAACTGACATACACAGGTGAGCGTTGTCCTTAGTTAATTTTAATTATTATTCACTGCAAGAAATACTTTTTGGTTAATTTAAGTGGGATTTGTTGTTTATGGGCTCTAACAATGGTTAATGGGTTCATTGAAACTGGGCCGTTGTACAGGTAATTTTATTTAAGGAATTAGGTTTCTATTCTGTCTGGCATTAAGTATTGAATCATTTGGAAAATATATAAACCTTCATGATAATGCTGTTGCTGTAAAGTATTGGTTTTATAGTGTTCAATTAGTGTTGTCACAGTGATAAAGTTAGGGTTAATAGTTGTGTTATGTGAACCACGCTCTGCTACCACCTGAACCGCACCCTCGAGGAGCGGCCCACAAAAAAAAAACAAACAAACAAAGTGAGAACCATGGATGGAGGTTCAAGAACAACACGCCATTTGAGAGAAACGAGCTGTAATTAACAATTTAAAAACACAATGACAATAATTTACAACAATAAATTAATTAATTACTCTCAGAAAACAGCTTGATTTCTTTACCCACCTAGCTTACTAACTTACAGTCATTTCTTTAGTCATCAAATAGCCTACAGCAGAAAAAATTTAATAAAAATTGAACCTTCAAATAAATTAACAAATTATAACAATAGATAAATATATTTCTTCTTAATATGCATTTTGAACTTGGTAACAATTATTTAGGGGGCCCCAAAACTTGAATTCAATTGAATAGGGTAATTAATAAATTATAAAAATTTTAAATGTCAACAAGTAGGCTAATAGACTGTAGAATACAATTTTAAAACAGATAACAATAATAGAATGCTGTGCTTATAAATATTTAACGAGTAATAAAAATTTTAAGTCCAATTGGCAACGGCAATAATAAATAAATCTGTAGATAAAACAAATGCACAAAACAGGAACTTGCGGTACGGCGGAATGTTTAAGGTAGACACAGAGCACTGGAGCCGTTGAAGCTAGACGGAGAGGGGTTGGCCAGAGTCCCAAAGGAGGCCCCAAGGTGTAAATATTTCTCCGCCATGCTCCCGGGGTCACAGGTTGACAGCTCACATGGGCCCTGAGTAACAAACCCAGAAACACAGTAGTAACAGTAATAGTCTAGATCCATGTCCACAAAATTCACTGTCACACATTTAAACTGTCTTCACTGATTTACAAAATTTCACTAATTAGGCCTAACATATCTTTTCAAGAAAAATTCTAAATATTCAAAAGGTTTGTCTCTCTTTAACAGCTCTTTAACAAGATAAAACATTTTAAACAATAACAAGAATTTAAACAAAACAATTAACAGGTAAAACAGTATAAGATCGGTAACATTAAATAATTGCGTTAAAAATGCTAGCAGGCCAGATGGGTATGTGGCATTGATAAATTTCACCAATGGAGAGAAAAAATGTAAATTACCTGGTCCAAAGTGGCCAGAGGAACAAGTTAACAACAACCAATAACACTTAAACACAGAAAAAATACTTTAAAACAACAAAAAACGTTCCATACCAAAAATATAGGCCTAACGCTACGACTCATGTATTTTTGTTAATTTCTTCAAATGTTGTGGTCAGAATTTGTTCGGAATGGTCTTAAAAGCTGGGGGAAATTTTCCAAAAGCTGGGGAAAATTTTCCAACAACTTTTCCAGACCATTCCAAACCTTAACTCAAAGGCTGAAGCCAGTGGGCTTTCAGGTTACCCAGTCCAAACCTGACCGGAGAATTTGCAAACTAAAAACTACTGTAACATTCTTAAAACATGATTAAAATGACTCAAACTTTCTGGGGGCCTTTAAGAACAGTTAATTCAACTTAATTTAACTAGTTTGGCAAGAACAAAACAAAATAAAATATTTTAACAGCACTTGACTGGGTAACACAAACTGAGCAGAGTTGCGCAGTGGAAGCGTGCTGAGCCCATAACCCAGAGGTCCGTGGATCGGAACCACGCTCTGCTACCACCTGAACCACGCCCTCGTGCCTGCACCCAGGCTAACGACTTGGAAGCGTGATCCATGCGCAGGCCCGAGGAGCGGCTCACAAAACCTTACTTAACAAAATGAGAACCATGGATGGAGGCTCGAGAACAACACGCTATTTGAAAGAAACGAGCTGTAATTAACCATATTAAATAAACAACAACAAAGATCAACAATAATACATGAAACTCTCAATAAACTTTAAATAATTTGGCTACCCATCTAGCCTACTAACTTACAGTCATTCCTTTAATCATCAAGTAGCCTACAACAGAAAATTTAATTTTTATCCTTCAGAAAATTATGAATATTAAGTTATTAAGTTATAAAGTTGTAACAATATATAACTCTTTCATCTAGGATTGGTAGCTTGAATAATTTAGGGGCCCCAAAAATTGAATTTAATTGAATATTTAATAAAATTATAAAATTTAAAAAAGTCAACAAGTAGGCTAATGAATTTAAAATTAAAAGGAATAACAATTAATAAAGCTCTGTGCACAAATTAACAAAATAACAACTTAAGTCCATGGCGATAACAATCAATTAGGCCTAAGTAACCTGCGGTATTTGCGCATTCAGTTCATGGTTCTGGGCGAGCAGCACCGGAGGGGGAAACAAGCATGACGGAAGAGGGGAACCATGATCCAGGGGTGGCCAAGAGTAGTAAAATCCACTCCGTCAAGGCTGATGCGCACTGCTACATGTTCCTCCTCACGGGCCCAGAAGCGTTGTCAAATTCCATTCCGCTATCTTCTGGCTGTTTGCCACCACCGATGACGAGGCAGTTGTTTTCATTGAAGTGCAAATACTGCTCTAGATCAGACTGGGGAAGTTTTGGTGGAGTCGTGTAGTTGTGTGCTAACTGGAACCAGTGTAATTCCTGATCCCAGCGTTTTTGGTGTTCATGGTGGAAAATTCGGATGGCTATTTTTATTTGCTTGTTGACCCTTTCGGCGTGGGAAGGGTTGGGGTAGTACGGACTGGTGTAGATATGTTGGATGCCTAATCCCATGCAAAGGTTCTTGATCGTTACTGACTTGAATGTGGACACGTTGTCGGAAACTAAGAATTTTGGTGGGCCAAAGATTGAAAAAACCTGTTTGGTAAGAACTGAAGCTGTGGTTTCTGATTTGGTATTTCGAACAGAAATCATGAGGGCAAACTTGGAAAAAGAGTCTACTACCGTGAGAATATATTGGTTCCTATTGAGAGAAAGTGGCAGAGGGCCAATGTGATCGATGAAAATTTTCTCCCAAGGTTGAGTAATTACTTCTGATGCAAGCTTCCCTACTTTTGTGTTTGGTGCCTGCTTTCATCTTTGACACTTGACGCAGGCTCGAACCTTGTCGGTGATGTAGGCTTTCAGATTGGGTGCCCAGAAAAAGGGTTCGATGCAGGTAGGCTAAACCCCCCGCTGTGTCTAGCCTGGAGCAGCCCGGCCCACAACCACTATGTTCCTCTGGTTCAAGTCAAAGAACGCCCATTGCCACAATTCCTCAAGTCTCTACTCTAGAGCAGTATTTGCACTTCAATGAAAACAACTGCCTCGTCATAGGTGGTGGCAAACAGTCAGAAGATAGCGGAATGGAATTTGACAATATCATTAATTGAAGTGCAAATACTGCTATAGATCAGACTGGGGAAGTTTTGGTGGAGTCGTGACGGGCAGAGTTGAAGGCTAACAGTGTACAGTGTAATTCCTGATCCCAGCGTTTTTGGTGTGGCAATGGGCGTTCTTTGACTGGAACCAGAGGAACATAGTGGTTGTGGGCCGGGCTGCGCCAGGCTAGACACAGCGGGGGGTTTAGCCTGCCTGCATCGAACCCTTTTTCTGGGCACCCAATCTGAAAGCCTACATCACCGACAAGGTTCGAGCCTGCGTCAAGTGTCAAAGATGAAAGCAGGCACCAAACACAAAAGTAGGGAAGCTTGCATCAGAAGTAATTACTCAACCTTGGGAGAAAATTTTCATCGATCACATTGGCCCTATGCCACTTTCTCTCAATAGGAACCAATATATTCTCACGGTAGTAGACTCTTTTTCCAAGTTTGCCCTCATGATTTCTGTTCGAAATACCAAATCAGAAACCACAGCTTCAGTTCTTACCAAACAGGTTTTTTCAATCTTTGGCCCACCAAAATTCTTAGTTTCCGACAACGTGTCCACATTCAAGTCAGTAACGATCAAGAACCTTTGCATGGGATTAGGCATCCAACATATCTACACCAGTCCGTACTACCCCAACCCTTCCCACGCCGAAAGGGTCAACAAGCAAATAATAATAGCCATCCGAATTTTCCACCATGAACACCAAAAACGCTGGGATCAGGAATTACACTGGTTCCAGTTGGCACACAACTACACGACTCCACCAAAACTTCCCCAGTCTGATCTAGAGCAGTATTTGCACTTCAATGAAAACAACTGCCTCGTCATCGGTGGTGACAAACAGCCAGAAGATAGCGGAATGGAATTTGACAACGCTTCTGGGCCCGTGAGGAGGAACATGAAGCAGTGCGCATCAGCCTTGACGGAGTGGATTTTACTACTCTTGGCCACCCCTGGATCATGGCCCCCCTCTTCCGTCATGCTTGTTTCCCCCTCCGGTGCTGCTCGCCCAGAACCATGAACTGAATGCGCAAATTTCCCCAGCCCGTTTATTCCTTGGTAGAAACATCTCTCATCCTTTAGAGCTCCACTGGAATCTGGACAGGCTAATCGACGAACCATGAACTGAATGCGCAAATTTCCCCAGCCCGTTTATTCCTTGGTAGAAACATCTCTTATCCTTTAGAGCTTCACTGGAATCTGGACAGGCTAATCGACGACCAGGCTTCCCCACAGTCTTCAAATGAAGAGTGGGGAAGAGCCGTCGAGAACCTCATCAGAGCTAGACAGCTTAGGCAGCAGAAATACGATCTGGACAGATAGCCCAACCCGTACAAGACCGGGACTGGGTAATGTTCAGAGAGCATCACCTCAGTAGAGCTGCCGATACCATCAACCAAAAATTGCTCCCTGTCTGGTCCAAACCTTGTGTCATTGAAGCATTTTCTTCCCCAGTCACGGCACGTTTGGTAAATCCATCAACAGGAAAGTTCATTAGAAATGCACACGTGTCACATCTTAAACGATTTTTTCAGCCGCAATTTAAACACAACAAGATCAACCTCATTTACCCAGATCAGAACACTCTGCTAAAGTGATATTAGATTAAGCCTTCTCAATCTGTCGCTGTCCCCGCCAACGCCCGGAGGACTGTGAGTCTCAGGGTATCCTTCCCTAGGATGGGCTGCCCTGAACGTCCTCCTCCGTGCGCTGTCGGCCAAATCTTTCACCCCTCCCTTTTCGTCTCTGACGCCTTCACTGAGTTCAGTAAAGATTTTTTTTTTGTTTGAATATGACTTTCCACGGGCGTTTACCTTTTATTTTTACCCCGTTGGAAAGGGCTCAGTGATGGCACCTTCTGTGGTGGCTAGCATGCAGTCATTTGTCTAGAGGCAAACTCTCTTTCTATTCTATCCTATCCATCCTTATCTTATTTTCACACTCCTTAGCTTAATTAGTCACTAAGGTAGAGATAGTTAGATTTAGGGAGAAATAGTTACCAGTTATTTAAGAAACTCGTGTACCTTTATTTTTGCAAACAAAAAAAACAAATGAACCGGAAACTTCGCCTTTGGAGTAAAACACTTCACTCAAAAAATCTCCAAAAATCCCAAGAATACCTACCCCTACCCTTTTCTAGCGCTTACCGACGCGCAATGTTCTGCACGCGCAATGTTCTGCACGCGCAATTTTGTGCACGCGCAAATTCTGCATGCGTAATATTCTGCATGCAAAATGTTAAGAAAAAAAAGTTTCAACAAGAGAACAGTTTACTATCCTTCCAAACCCCATCAACACACAGACCCCAACGGTATCCGCGAGTTCCACCAGTCTGGTTTTGAGTAGCTCGGCACCAAAGAACCCATGGTTCGCCTTTTGAGTCCTAACCAACCCGTCAGTGATCGGACCTCCGCCTTGCGACCAACCCTTCTTCATTTCCACAACGACAGTCACCTTGAACAACAATTTCTTAACGATCATCAGAGATCAAATTAAATAATCAAACCCCCCAGCATGATTTATTTGAAACCAGACAACTGCACAATAAAAAAAAAAAAAAAAAAAATAAAATAAAATAGAATGAACAGATCAAATTAACAACCAAAAATCAATTGATAACTCTACAATCCTCCCGCATACCAACCAATTACGAAGTATCGTGCACATATGGACACTGTTTTTGACAGCAATAGACATTCTGCACCTTCAGTCATCAGCCAACACACCTTGGGCGCAACCAGCGATGCTCCGGCCTTGTCCGCATGAGTCATCAGCAAACACCTTGGGCGCAGCCTGCGATGCTCCGGCCTTGTCCGCATGAGTCATCTGCACACAACATCTCTACCTACACTCAGCCTGCTGCCCCAACACTTAGCCCATACCATCACACACCTCTCAAGACCTGCATCACCAGAAGTCACACTAGTTTATTTCAATCTCCCCCACAGTGCACCTACTATTCCTTAGGAAGGAAACTTTATGTATACAAAAAATAATAATAATAAATAATCTTTTGTGCGTGCAGTTGTCCATCCCTTTTTTTTATTTCACAGAAGAAGACAATTCAATTTCAATTTTACCAGGTTAGGGAAACAAACTGTCGTTCCCACAATGCCTTCCTCTTTTCGCAGGGGTAGGGTGGATCCCGCACTCTGTCGTGGTTGGTTCAGGAAAGTCCGGTGGTCCGAGGTGCCATTTACAGCCAGGCTGGTCAGAACCTTCAGGCTTCCACATCGGATATTGTAAGCATTTCACGATGCCGGGCTGCATGACCATCTCGTTGCCTGCCGCGACTGCATTAACGCGCTATCCCCACCTCCCTAGACTCTTGTCCTCCCGTCCTTGCTCGATGAACCGACACCGAAGTTAGAAGTAACCTCACCGGCCACCTTCAAGAATACATGGATAAGTGGTATAATATAATTATTTAGGACTAATAATAGAAGTAATGTCTGGCTAAGTTCAGGAAACACGCTGGGAGCCCTTCTGGCTCGCCGGACTGGTGAAATGTAGGAAATAAAATCTTAGCCGGGTTCGCTGCCCTTAAGGCAGCAAACCTTCTCAAACCTGTTAATGCAATCACATGTCTCCAGAATGTAGCTTAGCAATTATCAATCAAATTCATACATATTAGCCATTCAGTATTCAATTTACATACTATTTCCATCACTCATCAATATTAATAAGAAATTATCCAAGTTCAGTTCATAGTTGGAAGGATAGGTTAATATTTAAATAGTTAGCTCAATTAGTGCAAATCAAAGCTGGCTCGGCAAGTGTTCTGATCTGGGTAAAAGGTCTCCGTCCCTCTGGTCCCCAGCAATCTTTCTAATTTTATTGGTAGCAGATTCAGCACGCTTAAATTAAGTTTGGTCCAGACACACCTACTCCTAACCTATTGCAATACCCTGTTTATTCCCTCCTGATTACCCGAATTCCCTCCTCCATACCATACCATTAACCCCCACCAAGTACCCCCAATCAACGGCCCCCGGCTACACTTGACATTGACAGTTTTGTGCAGTAGGTTGAATAGAACTACCAAGCTGTGGGTAAACCTCTTGAAGTGCATCGATATCATAATTAATTTATTTAAGCCACAAGATCCGGTAATTGGGCAAACGATTCGAAATAGGGTCTAATACAGAAAAGAGGCGAAAGAAAGAACACGCAAGGAAATCAGAAGAGCGGCTACTAGATGAGGACATAAATTTGGTTGGTTCGGAGTTGGAGAAGTTTTACAACTCCCTGATTGAGTCATTAAGTGTAAATTATTCAGTATACTACTATAAACAACTCTGCAAAGTCATGATTGCAGATATAATAGTATGATGTCGAAGGCGACCGGGAGAGGTTACTCGAGCTACTCTAGAGCAATAATCAACACTTGAACAACAGTCAGATTATGACAAGGAATTCAAATCAGTCTTGTCAAAGGAGGACTGGAAATGGTGGTCTGGATCGAGTGGTTGCTGTAGATATTACAGAGTTCAACCACTTGGCACCTTGACACTTGGGGTTTCCACTTATGGGTTTCTAGTCGAACTTACTTGTGTGAACCTGGCAATAGCTCGGCAATAAGCCGAGTGCAAGCAAGTAAGTAATCAGAGAGTGTATCGATTAGTTCACTGTTTTCTAATTGTTTCTCTTAAAAAGTTGATGTAAAGTGTCATCCCGTTTTGTTACAAAATGGAAGACGATTCTGATGTAAGAAAGCCTAAGTTTGAATGAAGTTTCTGAAGGACAGATTATTAGCAACAAAAGTAATTTAAATAGACGCCTAAAACATGTTCAGAGTTTGGGTAAGTTAGGCCTGTTAAATATTGCTCAAGAATAGGCTACATTGCCCTTGGACCTGTTTTGATAGAAGAAGATTTAGGTTTGCAATGGACTCTGACCTAAGTGAGCATCTAAAATTATACCACCGTATCAATGTAGCCTGTCAAAAACTTACACTTGACACAATTCTTGCATTGATCAAGTGACATTGTAGCAGGAACAAATTACATTCTCCAGAATTGCCAAAAGTGAAAAGGCGACACTACAATTGTTGTTTCATCTAACAGTTGGTCAGTAAGTCGTGTATTGATCAAGTTACATTGTGGCAGGAACAAATTACATTCTCCAGAATTGCCAAAAGTGAAAAGGCAGCTCTAAAATTGTTGTAACAGCTAACAGTTGGTCAGTAATTCTTGTAATGATCAAGTGACATTGTAGCAGGAACAAATTACATTCTCCAGATTTGCCAAAAGTGAAAAGGCGACTCTACAATTGTTGTTTCATCTAACAGTTGGACAGTAACTCTTGTAATGATCAAGTGACATTGTAGCAGGAACAAATTACATTCTCCAGAATTGCCCAGAGTGAAAAGGCAGCTCTACAATTGTTGTTACAACTAACAGTTGGACAGTATCTCGTGTAATGATCAGGTACATTGTAGCAGGAACAAATTACATTTTCTAGATTTACCCAAAGTGAAAAGGCGGCTCTACAATTGTTGTTTTATCTAACAGTTGGTCAGTAAGTCGTGTATTGATCAAGTTACATTGTGGCAGGAACAAATTACATTCTCCAGATTTACCAAAAGTGAAAAGGCGGCTCTACAATTGTTGTTACAACTAACAGTTGGTCAGTAACTCTTGTAATGATCAAGTGAGATTGTAGCAGGAACAAATTACATTCTCCAGATTTGCCAAAAGTGAAAAGGCAGTGAAAATGTATGTATGTATTATTAATTATTATTATTATTATTGTTGTTGTATTATTATTATGTTATTTGTTATTATTATTATCATTGTTATAGCCACTTAGCTGAGTTTGTGTGAGAATGATAACTTACGTGTGCCGTCGATCGGCTCGAATAATGTCAGCCCTGACGAGCCCAGTCAGAGGTTGGGTGGCCTCGAAGGGTCGTTTGAGACTATAATGAAACATCCCTATATAAGAGAGGTAATTTTTAAACACTATTGCAAACCTTTTAAAAATGCATTTTTTTTAATTTTCAAAACTGATTTATGAACATCTTCAATAGCCAATGAATATAGGTTTCTTCTATCCTCCAATTCTTGCTGGTTAACCCGAAGAAATACGTAAATTTGCAAATATATATATATATCAATTATAAGATGTTTTATATGGAAATCCACTAAAGACTAAAATCGGGTTTTGCTATAATATTATAAACATTAGCTCTATTCAGAATTCCAGTCTATAGTAGTGGAGTGTCGCTGTAACTCACGCCAAGTATAGTGGGTTAATCATAATCATCCCTTGTCTGTCTTAGGATTCTATGGCATGTGTTATTTTTCAGAACAAATGTGTCTGCAAAGTCTGTTCGGCCACTTTCAAAAGAAGTTCAGAATATAACCGCCACAAAAAGTCGTGTGGAAATCCACCGGAAATAATCTGTAACGACTGTGGAAGAAATTCAAACGGCGGGACGCAATGCTAAGGCATGTCAGGACGAAACATGGGCAATCGGTTAAAAGGGTCGAATGCCCCTTCTGCATTTCTAAAGAGGTGTTAGACCGTGGAAGATTTCACCGGAAGCAGTTTGATGAGGAGGAGGAGGGTCAAGACCAAGAGGGAGATTACACATGGTAGATCTGTACTCAACGTGTGACCCCTGGTTGGAGGAATTGGATCAGGCGATAGGTGATTTCGCAGAAATCTCTTTTGAACCTTCATCAGATTTTGTCCATCTTAACACAAAAAATTATATATTTAAAAACGTTCTCAAATTTTACTCAAACTTAACCAACACTAAGTTTGATGACTTAGTCAAAACATGGCAACAAGGACATTTTACACACCCTGTTCAAACTGACAGTTTCAATTGTGGTGTACTCATTTTGTATTTCATGGAACAATTAAAAACAAATGGTTTGATGGATTTGAAGTTTGATGCAGATCGACATAGAATATAGTTATTCAAAAAGCTCCTTAGCTGTTCGGGCTATATGGTTAATACATGTGTAGTCTGGGGCCGTTGGGTGGGGTGATTATGGGGGTTAATGGTATGGTATGGAGGAGGGAATTCGGGTAATCAGGGGGGATAAACAGGGTAATGCCAATAGGTTAGGAATAGGTGTGTCTGGACCAAACTTAATTTAAGCGTGTTGAATCTGCCACCAATAAAATTAGGAAGATTGCTGGGGACCAGAGAGATGGAGACCTTTTACCCAGATCAGAACACCTGACTAGCCAGCTTTGATTTACTCTAATTGAACTAACTATTTAACTGTGAGAACCTATCCTTCCAACTATGAACTGAACATGGATAATTTCTTACTAATATTGATGACTTAATGAATGATATGTAAACTCAATACTGAATGTTAAATATGTAAAAATTGATTGATAACCATTAAGTTACATTCTGGGAACATGAGGTTTAGTTTTCAGGTTTGGAATGGTTGGTTGCAGAGGGCAAAAACCGGCTAAGTTGTAAATTCCTACATCTCTATGGTCGGGCGAGCCAGAAGGGCTCCCCGCTTGTTACCTGACTTAGCCAAGCATAATTTGAACTTATATTCCTACATATTAACTACAGATAACTTATCCATTTATGACGGGAGATACGGTCGGAGTTTTCGGGTTGTTTTCAGTGTGGAGGTTGGTTCAGCAAGAAGGAGGAGAGGAGTCGATGTAGGTGGTTAAGTGAGGAGAGACGTTGATGCAATCGTGGCAGGCAACGAGTTTAACATGCAGCCCGGCTTCGCTAAATGCACACACTATAAAAAATATAGCGTGCCGCTATGCGTCACACATGTTACATTTGCAAAGGACAATTTTCCGACTTGCCAAGAAACCAAAATGACTTTTGTGTTGAATTTACTGCTATTAAAACGTGGTTTCACACTAGTAAGAAAGGTTGTGGAAGTTGCTTAACACCTGATATGCCATGTTCTACTAAAGTGTTAGGACTCAATTTACATTTAAATGAAACGGTGATTATCATTGTTACATTTTATCAAAAGCCTAAAAAACATATAAGAACACTGTTAAATTATTACACATATTAACTGAAAAAAAATCTCAATGTTTTACATCTAATATTGGCCTAAAGTCAAAATGACACATCGGTTCAACTACGGCGGGGTAAGAAGAAGCTATAATCTAAGAAGAAGCCGAACGCAATCGGAGGCTGCAATAAAAAAAAATAGTTGTCAATGTAGCATATAATGAAAAGCGTAAAAAAATGATAAACCATTGTTGAAACTTTGTGAGCTTGTTAAAATGACCCAGTGGTAAAATTATGGAGAAGTAAGAAGCAGCTATAAGGGGAGGACGAGGATGCAATATAAACAATACTATTATTGTAACTATAACATATAATCGTAAGCATAACATAAACCATTACAAGCATCGTATAGGCATGCAATTTTATCATCACATATATAGACTTCTATTTAACATAGTCAATAAAAATAATCAAAATGAACCGCGACAGATTTAAAATATAATTTTTTTATACAAAATTAGTAGCATAAGAAGGAGCACGCGCAACTTCTACCTCATATAGAAACCATCATAATACAATTTTATTATCACATGTATAGACTTGTAAACAAACCACAGACCCTTACGCACCATTAGCATTCTGAATGTAAACAAACATCACAGCTTTCGTTATTTGGTATTCATGGGCATTTCAACTTTTTCCCCACTTATTATTGGTCACATATTTTTACATTGACGTATTTGATCCCCCTCCTGGAATAATTTCAGTTGTACGTTAGTTCTTAACGTAAGGAGTTGTAGTTGTTATTTTGTTGCAATGTGTTTTTAGTTCAAATAAACGTAAGTATACTTATTTTTTTATAACAACTTATTTTATTTTATTTATACTTGCCAAGCTCTTTGTTTTTTGTTTTTTTATATTTATTTAAAGTTTCATATACGTGCAAAGTTAAGAAGATTTTTTATAATGTTCTTAAGTCAGGACAAATTGTTGAAATATTCAGGGACATTTACATTAATTTTGGGGGGTGGTTTGTTATGTTGAAATAAAATAGTTGCTGCAGAGATTAACCAAAGTTCTGAATAGATGGTAGCATATAATATGTAATTGTTATTACCATTTTTCTTATTTCATTAAAAGCTGCAAGTACATAGAATTTTATTTCTTACTAGGTATTGTTTTAGCAGAAATAAGTCATAAGACCTGTGGCTATGGAGATGGCGGAGGGCATATTAACTAATGAAAGTTTTTGACTAGAAAAACAATTATCTATATATAAAATCAGATAAAATGTATGTTGTTTGTTTGTCCTTAATGGACTTCGAAACCACTCGACAGATTGTAATGAAACTTTCAGGCATTATTAAGCATTATTCAAGGATGGTTTGTGTGAAGTTTGATGCAGATCCGTCAAAAGGGCTCCGCCCCAGTGGCTCTGGAGTTTCCCATGTTAACCTTATGAGTACACATATTTAAATGGAATTAAAGAATCTTAACAGCTGGTTGAACTAAACAATTTGATTCTGTGATGTTCAATAGCATTAAAAAGTTAAAAGGTAACCAACAGGGTGCAGCACTATTTTTTTTGTTTAATTTATGACAGCAGCTAATTTGCAACCAAAAGGAGAGTGAGCGTAGCGAACGAATTTCAACCTGAAGGCGAGTTAGCGTAGCGAACGAGCTAACCTGAAGGCAAGTGAGGGCAGCGAACGAGCTCCAACCTAAAGGTGAGTGAGCATAGCTGTAACAAAACTCTGAAATTAAACTGACTTTCTACAAAAATTAAAATAAACCAGTTTTAAAAAGGTACATTTTGTTTTTTATATTTCTAAAAACAGTTATAACATTATTTAGACATATGCAAATTATTAACACGTGTTTCTCAAGTGTTGTTAAAAAATACTCCAAAGGGGACTAAATAAAACATTTCTAACATTCTCCCCCCTTTTTGAAAAAAAATCTTCATTCTCTTTCACAAGTTATTTTAAATTATTTCGATCACTTTTCCAAGAGGCCAAGAAACTCTTCGTTCATTTTCTGAATAGACGAGTACAATGTCTCCCACATTGATTTCACAAGTTTTGTTTACGTTCTTTTCAGAGGACGTTATGTCCGAGCTCTTCTTCTTGGTTTTAAACCGTAACATCCAAGCTATGGTTCTTACAATCGTAGAGTATTTAGAAAATCTTTGTCCCAACATGACAGCAATTGATAAGGTCTCAACGGTGATTGCGGTAATCACTGCCCTCTTCTTTTCACTCTCAACAGTTTCTCTGTCAGGCAAAGGATTTTCAGTTGGCCAAGCATTACTATACAACCGTGTTGGTCCATTCCACCATTGTGAATTAAGTAACTGTTGTGGTAAGCAACCTCTTGAAATTAGGTCTGCGGGATTTGCATGACTGGAAACATATCTCCATTGTGATGGATTACTAAACTTATTTATTTCTTTGACTCTATTGTTTACAAATACAGACCATTTCCCTTGATTAGTAATCCAAGCTAGTGTAACGGAAGAATCTGACCAATAGAAACAAGGTAAGTCAGGTTTCCCTGGACATTGAAGAGCCAAGGCACAAAGTCTTACACCAAGGAGTGCTGCCATCAGTTCCAACCTTGGTAACGTGATTGGTTTCACTGGCGAAACTCTAGATTTGGCTAGCACTAAACTAACATGTACAGCATCACCAGCTTCAGTCCTCAGAAAGATACAGGCTCCAAAAGCGGATTTGCTAGCGTCACAGAACACATGAAGTGTGCTTGAGTTGTTCATAATGATTCGACGTAGAATTTTACATTCCTCAATAATTGGTGTTTGTTTAAACCATTTTTAAACTCTGAGTTATTTCCTCAGGTCCCAAGTTTGAAAATGAGACATTACAAAATAAAGTGTCTGAAGAACAGTCCCACTTTAACCCTAAGACGTTTTGTATTGTTGGCTCAAAGTTTCCAGGCCATCCCCTTAGGTTGAATTATGGTTCAGAAGTACCATAGCATTGTGAGAGGACTAAATGCTGCAAGGCCCACAAGAAAGGCTTACCTCCTGAGCAATAAAAAAATTGAAACTGCCACCCATCGCCTGGACAGTGGGGACTACACTGTTGGTAATTCTCTAAAACCACTCCGTACACCCTCACTGACCTCCACAACGCTGTATTCAACGTGGCGTCTGACGATGAAGAGGAAGAAGAAGAGTTGCTAGTGGGAGAAATACACAACCACGCCCCTCTTGTGGAGGACATCGTCCCACAACCTCCAAGGCGAGTACGAGGCCGTCAAATGATCGTCAAAGAGGAAGAAGAGGATGTAGACAATCCGGCCGAAATCCTACCACCGGCAACTGCTGCTCAGCCAGCTGAAGAAGCACTAGCAGCCCTTGTACCGCCGCATGCACCACTTCGAGCCCCTAAAGAAATTGTGCTATCGGATAAGGCTGCCCCAGCACTGCTCATTGCTGCCCAGCAGCAAGCCACACTCCAACAACAGCCTGCTCCAATGAAGATAGATAACGATGGCATACCGGTAATAATTGACAAGCTAAATCATCTATCTTCTAGAATGGACGACTTGGAGAAAAAATTGGATGAAATAATGAACTCCAAAGCAATGAACAAGGAGAATAGGACGGAAGATGACGTTTATCAACTACTACCAATCAAAACAATGGACGGTTTTGATGATTATGTAGGCTTTCGGTTGGTATCCATGATCAAACCCAAATCTGTCCCACCTCCGAATTCTTGAGTGACCATTATAATCCCCTGTCACTGCCTGCGTTTGTAGCTGTCATTGCATCCACGGTTGCGAAGACCCGCCTTATTATTACCGGGTTATTTTTCTATTTAGATTATGCGTAGCCCTTGCGTTTCTCAACCTTGACGACGTTGAAGAGGGGTGGAAATCTACAGCCAAGCTCCAGGACATCTCCAAGAGAACTTAGACTAATTCGGCGTTAACTTGACAATCCCAGCATCAATCGAGATGTAGATTTGTCATGGAATGTGAGTAGGCTACCCAGCGCTTGGGCCCGCCAATCAGATAGCAGCATTTCCTCCTTTTGTTTATCGTTGAAGGATGCGAGTGAAATTGAAGACCTACCAATACCCATCTCGTTAAAATGATACGCGAGGTCATGATTAAGGAGTTGTGGTTTTGGCAGGAGGCATTGGCTTCCCCCGAGGATTTCGATTACGGCAGACTCAATATAAATCGCATGTCCCGGTTTGAATTTAATATGCTGATGATCTACCCAATTGAATCACCAGGTATACCTGATTTTCTACCGGAAGGGTTTTGCCACTTTACGTTTGAATTCTATCAGTGGATACCAAGGGAACCGTTTTAATGAAGTCAGAAACTTTGTAGATTTTGCTACATGGTTGTCTCCCGAATAACAAAATACACGGCGGTTAGACAGTGCTACAGCGATCATCAAGATTTCCACCGTATGATAGGCACCACCGTGTGAAATCGGAAACTGCGATGGAGTCTATGATTCATAATGAATTTCTTTACTGCTACATGTGCATGGTCCGTCCTTTTTATGACATTTTGGACAGAAACGAGTGCATGAGAGATTTTGACGATCATAAAAATAAAAATTAAGAAGAAGATTATAGTAGTGATGAAGAGTCAGAGTTTGTGATATTCAAAGATGAGGACATCATGCGCAGTAATCAGACTTTTGAGTAATCAGACGATGTCCTTGTAAATAGCTTTTGTTTCAATAGATTCAATGTAAATCGTTTTTCATGTAAATATCACATGTTTATTGCAATTTTCTAAAATATTTTGATCTACGGTGTTAACTATATAAGGTACTTGTTGTTCACTCAGCGAACGCCTGAGCACCCCTTCCCGTCAGTGTGCTTCACCCCTCCAACAATGACCACCCTTAGCAGCTCCGGAGGGAACGGAGAATCAGAAGCCAGTCTAAAGCAAGTGACTGCGAAGTCAACATACATCGTCTTTAAGACAACAAATGGAACAACAATAGGAAGAGATTTTCAACTCTCGATTTGAAGTCAGTTTCTCCCCAAAGGGTAATACAAAATCCATAGACTAGCAGTATACTGATGTAAGGGAAATCTTTATTAAATTTAAATTATTTTAATTTAATTTAATATGGTCGGGAACCAACGGAGAAAGTCCAAATATTACTTGTACATTTCCTACATCTGGTAGGGTTTTCATAATGGTTGAAGTCCTACATCTGGATACAACTGGCAAGGTTGTACGTCCAGTTGATCAATGTAATGGTAAAAGAGTGTATATAGTATAGTATTCCAAACTGATGGTTCCATTTTATTGTTGTCTAAACTTCTTACTTGCAAACATGACTGTTTGCAAGCAAAACATGACTATTTCTATTGGAGGTTGGTTATTAAAACTGAAAGATTTTCTTATTCAAGAAAATAAGTTAACTCTTGCTCAAAGGGTCGTTTTTGACTTAAGCTGGGCCCTAATCGAAGCTGTTTTTGTTCAATGGAACAAAATGGACCTTTCTTCATACTTAATCCACTGCCACAACTTTGTACATAACAAAGCCAGTGTGTAACCGGTCACAGTTTTTGTACATGTCTGCTGTTGCCATTTAATGAAAATATGTGTAAATAATTATATTAGGAACGAAAATCAATTTATCATGAACTTTACTTCATATGAAAACATTATTAAGTCACACCTTCACTGTACTAATGACCTATAACAACAACTCTGAAGTACAATATGCTTGAGGTATTTTTAACTTCGAATTGTTGAGGAAACCACGTCTGAAACAGATTGTGATAGTGAAAATTTATGTACAGATTAATTGTTTCAAGATAAGAACATTGCACAACTTTATACAAAAAAAGTCCATTCTTTAACGAAATTTGTCACACAAAGGCTGAATTGTTTTCTATGCATGGGTGGGATGTAAGTTCTCTAAATAACGAAAACAAAGAAGAAGAAGACCTTTGTCCTATGTCTGAAGAATATAGCCCTGACAGCTTAAATATAGACTGTAGTCCTACTAAAAACCCGTTTTACTGCCCGAAATTAGCAATTCTCATTGCTATGATATTTTTATAGGAGGTCCGCTCTTTATCGTCAGAGAAACCTGGGCCTGCCTACAATCCCCAACAGTTTAAAAGGAATTTTGCTATATCCTTCATAACGAGGAGTGGGGGTACCTCGACTGCTGTTTGGCTGAGGAAGGACATACACAATTCTGAATGTCACAATTGCGAATGTAAATAAATATCACAGCTTTCGTTGTTTGACCTAGTTCAACACCCCTTGTCACTCTATTGGAATTTGGAATGTAAACAAACCACACACCCTTACGCACCATTAGTATTTCGAATGTATACAAACATCACAGCAATCGTTATTTGGAATTCATGGGCGTTTTAAACTTTGTTTTCCCCACTTATTATTGGTCACATATTTTTACATTGACGTATTTGATCACCCTCCTGAAATATTTATCAATCAAATATTTATTAATCAATTCAAAGTGTTTTGTTTGTAATTATGAAGAAATTTTTGAGTGAAAGGGAAAAACTTTGATAGTGTTGGACGGATATATAGACATTTAGTTACGTCACAGATCACCCTAGAGGAACGGTGGAGATGTTCAAATAAACGAAAGTATACTTATTTTAACAATTATTTTAACAACTAAAACAACTTATTGTATTTTCTTTATACTTGCCGAGCTCTTTATTTGTTTTTTTAGTTATTTATTTAAGGTCTCCATAAACATGCAAAGTTAAGACAATTTAGTTTAATGCTCTTTAGTCAGGAAAAATAGTTGAAATTAGTAGAAATCAGTCATGCCCGGTGACTCTGTTCATGGTGGCTTTTTGTTCACGGGTCAATTGGTAGCAGTCGCTTTTTGGCGTTGCCAAGGGCGGCTCTACCTCTTTGATTCTCACGCGGTGAACGAAAGCTGTCGTCGTGACATTGATAAGGACAAAAATAAGGCAAGGCTATTTGTGTGAGAGAATTTTCCTTCTCTAGCCTACCTTCTACTGAAAATTTATGTACAGATTAATTGTTTCAAGATAAGAACATTGCACAACTTTATACAAAAAAAGTCCATTCTTTAACGAAATTTGTCACACAAAGGCTGAATTGTTTTCTATGCATGGGTGGGATGTAAGTTCTCTAAATAACGAAAACAAAGAAGAGCAGTCGAGGTACCCCCACTCCTCGTTATGAAGGATATAGCAAAATTCCTTTTAAAAATCAGAATGTATACAAACATCACAGCAATCGTTATTTGGAATTCATGGGCGTTTTAAACTTTGTTTTCCCCACTTATTATTGGTCCTGGTAGACACTGAATCCCCCCTTCCCACCCTTCGGTGCTTGGGGTGTTGTTCAGAATTTTATCTTGTTCCTAAGTGTCATGTACATGGTTGTATTTATAGTTGCAATTGTCATGAAATTGAAATGTGTGAAAAATTTAAATATTTAGGCTTAATAATTGATAAAAAGTTGAAATGGAACCGTCATGTCGAATATTTAAATTTAAAACTTGGAAAGATTAACTATTTATTATATTTTGTAAGGAGTTATGTTAGTCCTGAGTATCTGAAAACTTTGTATACAGCATGGTTTGAGTCTACAATGCGTTATGGTCTTATACACTGGGGAGGCACTTATCAAAAAACTCTTTTGCAAATCTCAATGTCACAAAGATTTGCCTTACGAAACATCACTAATAAAACAAAGTATGAAAGTATAACTTACATGTTCAAAGAACTAAATATATTCAGTGTTTCACAATTGTACATTTTTTCTGTCATTAATTTAGTAATAAAAAACCACAGTTCGTATGATATTAAGAACTAGCTGGCCCGACAGACGTCGTCCTGTCCTATTGTGGTTTTATGTCACATGCTCGTTCATTTTCAAGATGAGCTCGTTCGCATGGCTCAATCACGTCCTGGTTGAAGTACGTTCGCTACGCTCACTCACCTTTAGGTTGGAGCTCGTTCGCTGCGCTCACTTGCCTTCAGGTTAGTTCGTTCGCTACGCTAACTCGCCTCCAGGTTGAAGTTCGTTCGCTACGCTCACTCACCTTTTGGTTGCAAATTAGCTGTTCTCATATATTAAAAAAATATAGTGCTACACCCTGTTGGTAAACCTATTAACTTTTTAATGGTATTGAAAATCACAGAATCAAATTGTTTAGCTGCACCAGCTTTTAAGATTCTTTAATTCCATTTAAATATGAGTACTCATAAGGACCAAGGTTAACATGGGAAACTCCAGAGCCACTGGGGCGGAGCCCTATTGACAGATCTGCAACAAACTTCACACAAACCATCCTTGAATAATGCTTAATAATGCCTAAAAGTTTCATTAAAATCTGTCGAGCGGTTTTGGAGTCCATAAAGGACAAACATACAAATATATGTAGTTCCATGTTTTAAACGTGATATGTCAAGGAATCAGTTGTGCTACTCGTCAATAATGATTTTCAATCATTTTTCCGAAACAATTATTAACATTTTAATTAGTTCCTATAATGTAACTAGTGTTAAGAAAAAAATTAAAAACTTTGTAAAATCTTTATAATTTTTAAGTGTAATCACTTTTTTCATTGGTATTTATTGTTCTTTGTTGCATGTGTTTTTACAGTAAATTTATATTTCAAAAAACCCTCTGTTTTTGTTGTAAGCTTAGATACCATTATTATTTATTGTATTTGTGTATTGTATCAACAGTGAATAGACTCTGCCAGTAACAACATTGTAAAATTGCATGTACCTAAAGATTTCCTCACACGTGCGTGTGCACAAGAGGAGGTAAAATATTTAGAACGATGTTGCATGAAATAAAGGTTTTTTGAATTGAACTAAACTAGCCAAAAATTTCAAGTCCGTAACACACCTAGAAGTGGTCTAGATAGCACTCTCAGCATTTCTCATGTCTCTCCGAATTTGAAATAATAATGGTGGATTTCTATACAGGGTGGATTTCTATACAGGGTGTATCAGAATTCGGGTCGGATATTGTAGGGTTTGTTACTGGGCAAGAAACAAATCCAAATATCATATTTAAATTAACCGGAAGACCTTACTTACTAGCACAGCCACCATTTGTTTTTTTTAGCTGATTAATTGTTATTAATAAGCTAGTAATAAGTAGATAATCCCTAACTCACGGTAGGGCCTTTGACGGGTGTTTGAACCTGTACAAGTCCGCGTTAGCGTCTGCTAGGGCACGGGTGGGTTGGTGATAAAGTTTTATACGGCTATAGATATAGTGTTAGATTTTGTTTACCATAACGAGGGTAACAAGGTTTGCTAAATAAATTGACGAGATTCAGTTGGTGTAAAACTGCGACGGGCAGAGTTGAACCCGTCTCGTCAGGTCGTGCAAACACGAGGTCGGGTGAGCTCGCCAGCATTTTAGGAATTGTAAGTTTTGAGGTTGAAGAAACTACAACATAAATTTGTTTCAAAATTTAAATCGTTGTTAGATTCTTTTCCATTATTTCTAAATTTAATTCAATTAGTTACTCCCAGGTGTGAGCGATGATGATTGCACAGTAGCGCTGTTTGTTATCGGTACTGAGTTCACACTTGATTCATACTACATTTTTGTGTATACAAATCTGTACTTGTGATAGGTTATCAAATTGGTTATTTTTTATTTGAACCCTGGAAACTTCCCAGCACACCGACTTGGAGCGATCCGCTGGCGAGAGTTGGTGACGTCTTTCCAGCTATAATTACGGAATAGCGTATATATTGGCGACCGAACAGGTTTCTACACTCGTTGGGGAGAACTTAGTTAATGGACGGGTGGTGAACTCGTTCTTCCCTATCATCGAACAAGAAACCTCTTCTACCCCACGTTGCCAAGAGTCGCGAGTGTCGATACGGAATGTTTGTGGTCTTGGAAGAAGGGGAATATCAAGCGAGGAATAAAGATGAAAGGAAGGAGGACACCGGGGCTTGACATCTTCCAGCGGGAGATGATTTTCTTTCCCCTGCATCTACCCCAAATAAAACCCCACGCCCACTGGTCGTGTCCTGCGGGTGTTTTTCTGCACCTATGGTGATAAGTTGACCAGGAACCCCCGACTCTTGGGGGTGACCCGCCTTACCATTAAAGGGGTGTTAGAGCGTGGAAGATTTGACCGGGAGCAGTTTGACGAGGAGGAGGGTCAAGACCGAGAGGCCCTTGATTTTCACATGGCAGATCTGTGCTCACCATGTGACATCTTGTTGGGGGAAATCGCAGAAATCTCCTGTGGGACACGGCCGACGGACCAGCGACAGAGCCAATGGAAGAGGGGGAGATTGTGAAGGAGGTGCCAACATCCTGGGTGTCTCCTGTAGGTGGGAAGATTACTCCTGAGCCCCGACTATTCGTGAAGGCATCTGGGTTCGAGTCTGCGAGGCGAATCGCATTTCCTACAGATTGAGGCGTCGGAGGTTGAAATGAGTGCTCTCGAAGGAAACATTCCCCCGAGCCGTGGGCAAGACCTTCAACTCAGCCAGCCCCGGAGATCAACCTCTGCCTAGACCTTGGCTGTACGGTGATCAGCGAGCCAACCGGTTGGCCACGAGACACGGTGTCCCTGATCGACCAAGACTGCCACCCCTTCAGCCTGGTGGGAGTCGAGAACACCTACAGAACCGGCGGTGAGATAGGTGACCACACCCACAACAGAGACTAGCTGATGTTCCTAGTCGGCAGAGGAGTGGTCCTGCCCAACGCCAACCAGAACAACTCAGGAGGGACATACGCCGACGGAAAAGCACCCCAGGTCAACCCCGGGACGCAAAACGGCGTTTGGATCGGGGTGAAACCCGAGGTAGACGTCCCCCCAGATGGAAGCCCGTGAGAGAGTAGAGAGGCCACTGGTGAGACGACCTGAAATGAGGGTGCAAAATCCCGCTCGATCCATCGTCACGGTAACGGCTTACCGACCGGGGATGTCAGGACCCCAGCCAATCTGTACTGGATCCCTGATGAAATCCTTAGAAAGTGTGAAGAGGAGGCACCAGCCAGCACGCGCCGTAAGCGACGGAACAGAAAGTGGCGCATCTATTTGACAGATGCCACCACTACTGAACGCACCTGCACTCACCCCTCCCTCGACCAAAGTTTCCTACAAAGGCCAGCTAATTAAGGGTTGCATGTTACAGTACAATTTCGTGCACGTTACATTGTGACTTGGCTCAAAATTGTTGACAGTGAATATGCAGTCGATGTTCGATTTGAGTTTCGAAGTGTTTTGTTTATCGTTGAAGGATGCGAGTGAAATTGAAGACCTACCAATACCCATCTCGTTAAAAATATACGCGAGGTCATATGATAAAGGAGTTGTGGTTTTGGCAGGAGGCATTGGCTTCCCCCGAGGATTTCGATTGCGGCAGACTCAATATAAATCGCATGTCCCGGTTTGAATTTAATATGCTAATGATCTACCCAATTGAATCACCAGGTATACCTGATTTTCTACCGGAAGGGTTTTGCCACTTTACGTTTGAATTCTATCAGTAGATACCAAGGGAGCCGTTTTAATGAAGTCCGAAACTTTGTAGATTTTGCTACATGTTTGTCTCCCGAATAACAAAATACACGGCGGTTAGACAGTGCTACAGCGATCATCAAGATTTCCACCGTATGATAGGCACCACCGTGTGAAATCGGAAACTGCGATGGAGTCTATGATTCATAATGAATTTCTTTACTGCTACATGTGCATGGTCCGGCCTTTTTATGACAATTTAGACAGAAACGAGTGCATGAGAGATTTTTACGATCATAAAAATAAAAATAAAGAAGAAGATTATAGTAGTGATGAAGAGTCAGAGTTTGTGATATTCAAAGATGAGGACATCATGCGCAGTAATCAGACTTTTGAGTAATCAGACGGTGTCCTTGTAAATAGCTTTTGTTTCAATAGTTTCAATGTAAATCGTTTTTCATGTAAATATCACATGTTTATTGCAATTTTCTAAAATATTTTGATCTACGGTGTTAATTACATAAGGTACTTGTTGTTCACACTCGGCGAACGCCTGAGCACCCCTCCCCGTCAGTGTGCTTCACCCCTCCAACAATGACCACCCTTAGCAGCTCCGGACGGAACGGAGAATCAGAAGCCAGTCTAAAGCAAGTACATACATCATACATGGCAAAAAACACATGGTAAAATACATGGTATATGTTGGCAAGTATATACATGGCGAAGTCAACATACATCGTCTTTAAGACATCCATTGACAACATTTTGGATGGAAGAGATTTTTCCTCTCGATTTGAAGTCAGTTTCTCCCCAAAAGGGTAATACAATATCCAGAGGCTAGTAGGAACAAATCAGGCGGCCTCATATACAGTATCAAGAAAAACATCTGTCATCCAGGCAGAACTCAAGCAAATAACTGGTCAGCCACATTCGAAGAATAAGAGGAGTCCTGCATGCAGCATGGCATAACCACAGTAACTTCCTTTTCAACAAATTTATATTTTTCAAAAGCAAGGTGACAGCAGTACCACTGTTTTCCCATAATGTAAAGTCATTTATTTCAGTCAAGTGTTGCTTCGGTCATTGATAAATTTTTTGTGTAAAATTTTAGTCTACACTTACTTGAAGATAATGCCCACCTACGAAACAAAGAAGAAACGTTAGACCAGAAGTAACGTTGTTTCAGATAATATCCCCAACAATGATAACCCCTTTGCCAAAGAAAGTTTTCTATAAAAAACCCCGTTTGAGATGTTGGAATATCAATTGAAAAAGATATATTCTAAAAACGAACTCCATACCAACTTGTAGTTACAGAACTTTGTTTGGAAGTGAAAGACTAAATGAAACCGTTAGATTCTTGTACCAAAAATTAAGTTAAAGACTTAAAGATTTGAATTTTATTTCTATTGGCGAGTCAAAGTTTTCCCTCAAAGAAAAGCTGGCTAAAACCAGTTTCATAATCACTCAGTAAAATGTCAATCATATTAATGCCTGGTCTTGAATCTGATAATTTTTATTGTTTTTAGCTAATATTGATAACAAGGTTATCAGCTATCTCGATCTTTATGGATATAATTTCCTCCATAAGGAACCATGAAATCATCAAACCAGTATTAAAAAATAAAAAGGGTTTTCACCAAGAAAAATTCTATGATTCAAAGACAGTATTCAAGTAGTTAAAGAAACATTTCCAAATCAACCCGACTATGACATCTACAACTGTATGGAGTATATGTAATCCATTACATATCACAAATTTCCCAAGGGGGTGTTTGACCAGCATCCTATGGCGCTGTTTTCAGGAGTGGCTGCAGCTCCGTGTTCTTCAGAAACCCTTTGACGTGAAAGACTTGTGACTTGTGAGAAATAACGTCACTATTTATGCCAATGTCATCTTAGTATACGCTGGCTGCATTATCCCTGTCTGAAAACTAAGGTGCCTTTGGACAGAATCCAGTAAGAGGGCTTTGAATTTAACTGCCCCTTTTTTTACAGGTGAAAACACCTCAATATCATTCTTCGTCTCGGTTTACATTTGTTTATTTTATTATATTCTAAAAATTAAAATTAAACCTAGTAATGATCGATTGTATCATAGTGTTTTAATAATACTAAATTATTATCCATAGCAATTTGCAACAGATTGTTTCTGTTTTTGAAAACACTGTTGGATTAGATTTGTATTGTCATTTAAAGTATTTGACCTTTTCCGTTAATTCTCTACCAATAGTGGATTGGGGTTAGGTTAGGTCATTCGACCTCTATACTAAACTAACTCCTCCAAAGTTTAATTAGCTATAATTTCTTCATTTCTGATCTAAAAACTATTGGTCGTGATCAATGCCTGGTATGCCCTTCCGACCCGACCAGATTTTCTTCGGAAGTGATGCATTGACGTTTTGGATAGCGAATGAGAGGCGCCAAATCCAGCCTTTATTGGGGTTAGGTTAGGTCATTCGACCTCTATACTAACCTAACTCCTCCAAAGTTTAATAAGCTATAATTTCTTCATTTCTGATCTAAAAACTATTGGTCGTGATCAATGCCTGGTATGCCCTTCCGACCCGACCAGATTTTCTTCGGAAGTGATGCATTGACGTTTTGGATAGCGAATGAGAGGCGCCAAATCCAGCCTTTTGATGCTAGTGCTTTGCGGTGGATGCGCTTGAGAACAAGGACGTGGAAGAGGTTCGTCTAGTTCAGGAACCCATTAGCCTTAAGGGGTTCGGGCTGTCAAGAATGAATCGTATCGTATTCGGCTGCTAACCGAGGTAGGTATTGAATTGTCATTATTATTGTGGTGATGGAACCTTTCTTCGTCTGTCTCTGAATATGCCCTCTCTGAATATGCTGTAGGGTTTGAGCGTAACCCGATGGTCGACAGTCAGAGCATTTGCCACCTACAGACGTACATCAAGACCAAAGTCAACTTTAAGTTTATTCAAATCCGTGACCATATTGTCGAACAGCTGAAGAGAAGAATGTTTGTATCATCAATGCATGTGTCCAGTGTCAGGGTTATGGTACTGTATTATTATTACGGTACTGTAGCAAGGACCTACACGGACTCATTTGGTCGAAGTGTCCGAAAACGGTCTTAATCTCAAAGAAGACTCTTGAAACTGCCATTGGAACAGCTATTTGTGAGTACAACACAGGAAAGCTGAAGACAGTGTTTGAAGTGCAAAAACTTAGTGGAATCAGCCCTGGAAAGCATACTGTTGGTATTGCCAAGAAACTGGACCAAAAAAGACTGCATCAAACTGAAAAGAGAAAGGCGACTACATACTCTGAATGTAAAAGAAAGAAGAGGTATGCTATGCTGCAGGAGGAGGAAAGAAGGAACACAATGAAGGTTTAACCTATGGACCAGGAGAATTATAGAATAAAAAACATAAGACTATCTTCACTGTGTGCAAACTGTTTTACGGTGTGACAAAGACAAGTAGGCTAATGTAACCAAACTCTCCAGAGTCGTTCTTACCCCCATTGTCGTTGGCCGAACAGATCGATGCAGAAAGTTTGATCTCAGCCGAACTTCAGCGTGTTGTGTCGGCGTTCCTGGTGATGCTTGATAGACTGGAGGTTGATCGGAGAGCTGTAGCTGAAGGATACATAAATAAGTTAATATTTAAGTGGGCGTTGGAAAGCACGATGTCAAATCATTTTGCTAAGAAGATATTTGAGCTTTGTCTGAATGATGGAGAGTCTAGTAAGTTGAATATCAATACCCTGCGGGCGTTACGGCCGCGCTTTGATGAATTTGAGGCCATATATTTCCAAGCGTACGGCAACATTGTCAACGAAAACTCTTGAGTGTTTCGGAATGACGATGGACACCTTACGGCGGAGAATTGAACTCCTCACCATCACTGAGGCTGAGTATCGTCGCAGCGAATTGACGGGTATGATTTTGGATAATACGTATCACAGAGATCAAGGTGATGTAATTGTACGATTGGAGTGGGAAATAGTGGAGACGTACTTAAGATCATATCGGATGCTGACGGAATTGAGAAACCGGGACCGAGTGACTCTTCTCCCAATGCCCATTATGTATGCTGAAGAGATTGTTAATGAGTTGACTGATGTCGTTCCATCTCCTTTCGATGTGCGTGGGGTGGATAAGAATGACGTTCATTTGTTGAATAGAGAGGTTATAGAATGGAATACGGCGGTTAGGAAGGTGATGGTTCCAGCTCGATCTGGTATGCACTTCCGACCCGACCAGATTTTCTTCGGAAGTGATGCATTGACGTTTTGGATAGCGAATGAGAGGCGCCAAATCCAGCCTTTTGATGCTAGTGATTTGCGGTGGATGCGCTTGAGAACAAGGACGTGGAAGAGGTTCGTCTAGTTCAGGAACCCATTAGCCTTAAGGGGTTCGGGCTGTCAAGAATGAATCGTATCGTATTCGGCTGCTAACCGAGGTAGGTATTGAATTGTCATTATTATTGTGGTGATGGAACCTTTCTTCGTCTGTCTCTGAATATGCCCTCTCTGAATATGCTGTAGGGTTTGAGCGTAACCCGATGGTCGACAGTCAGAGCAGATTTGCTAGCGTCACAGAACACATGAAGTGTGCTTGAGTTGTTCATAATGATTCGACGTAGAATTTTACACTCCTCAATAATTGGTGTTTGTTTAAACCATTTTTAAACTCTGAGTTATTTCCTCAGGTCCCAAGTTTGAAAATGAGACATTACAAAATAAAGTGTCTGAAGAACAGTCCCACTTTAACCCTAAGACGTTTTGTATTGTTGGCTCGAAGTTTCCAGGCCATCCCCTTAGGTTGAATTATGGTTCAGAAGTACCATAGCATTGTGAGAGGACTAAATGCTGCAAGGCCCACAAGAAAGGCTTACCTCCTGAGCAATAAAGAAATCGAAACTGCCACCCATCGCCTGGACAGTGGGGACTACACTGTTGGTAATTCTCTAAAACCACTCCGTACACCCTCACTGACCTCCACAACGCTGTATTCAACGTGGCGTCTGACGATGAAGAGGAAGAAGAAGAGTTGCTAGTGGGAGTAATACACAACCACGCCCCTCTTGTGGAGGACATCGTCCCACAACCTCCAAGGCGAGTGCGAGGCCGTCAAATGATCGTCAAAGAGGAAGAAGAGGATGTAGACAATCCGGCCGAAATCCTACCACCGGCATATGCTGCTCAGCCAGCTGAAGAAGCAATAGCAGCCCTTGTACCGCCACCTGCACCACTTCGACCCCCTAAAGAAATTGTGCTATCGGATAAGGCTGCCCCAGCACTGCTCATTGCTGCCCAGCAGCAAGCCACGCTCCAACAACAGCCTGCTCCAAATGAAGATAGATAACGATGACATACCGGTAATAATTGACAAGCTAAATCATCTATCTTCTAGAATGGATGACTTGGAGAAGAAATTGGATGAAATAATGAACTCCAAAGCAATGAACAAGGAGAATAGGACGGAAGATGACGTTTATCAACTACTACCAATCAAAACAATGGACGGTTTTGATGATTATGTAGGCTTTCGGTTGGTATCCATGATCAAACCCAAATCTGTCCCACCTCCGAATTCTTGAGTGACCATTATAATCCCCTGTTGTGTTTTAAATAAAGAATAGATTTGAATAACTTAATGAACTCATTTTATTAAGATGTAAACAGAAAAACAAAACTGTAAAATCAAAACATAAACAATCATATTAAAATAATGATCAGCTGGTATAGCAATCCTCCTCCTTTATTTTTCTTCATATACTTACAATCTTCTTATTTGGTCCACATGTCTTTTACACACAATTCCTTCTTCCATTTTAACAAGATAAATAACATTTCCTATTTGTTTTTCAATTTTTCCAACTGTCCATTTGTCATTTGAATTAAGGGAGTAGTTCCTCACCAGCACTCCCTCTCCTATATTAAAGTGTCGCTTTGTTACTTGCATCTCTGTCTCTTTCAAATTAGGCTTCTCTACCATTAGATCAAGTTCTGTTCTTATATTCCTCCCAAACATGAGGCTATAGGGAGACTTCCCAGTCGTGGAATGCTGTGTTTTTCTCAACTGTTTTAGTATAGTGTTAATCTTGCTCTCGACACATGCATTTGCAATTATAGGGCTCTTCACAGTTTGGACCAGCCTTTCAGCTTGTCCATTTGACTTAGGACAAAATGGAGCTATGGTTTTTTGTATTATTCCATACCTTGTGAGAAAATCTTTGAAAGGTTTTGAAGTTAGCTGAGTTCCATTGTCTGATACCAGGACATGAGGAAACCCGAAGGTTGTAAATAATCTATCCAATTGCTTAACACACCAAGCTGTGGTTGTAGATTTTGTAGGTATAATTTCTACCCACTTACTGTAAGCGTCAACGACGATTAAGTACCACCAACCCCGCAGTGGACCAGCAAAATCAATGTGTATGCGTTCCCAAGGTCCGTTCGGGAGCTCCCATGGGTGAGTTGTCTCCTTAGGTGGATTTTTCAATTTTTGTTGACATGAATGACAATGTTTCACCATAGCTTCAATTTCTTGATCCATATTCCTCCAATAACAGTAGCTTCTAGCTAGCAATTTCATTTTTGTCATGCCCATATGACCAGCATGTAATTCTTCCAAGACTTGTTTGTGTAAAGTGGAAGGTACACAAATTCTATGCCCTCTGAATATGCAACCGTCTTGTAGACAAAACTCATTATCATTCAAACTGAGTTCTTTTAAGCTTTTTCCTGATATAAGATGATCGTATACCTTTTTAAGTTCCTCGTCCTTTTGTGTTTCTTCTTCAATTTGTCTTCTTGATACAGGCATCATCTCTACTTGATTTATTAGATACCGTTCATGGTCGTCACATACATTTGATACTTCTGTAACAGGAAATCTTGATAAATAATCCACATTAGCATGTTGTGTCGTACTTCGGTATTCAATCGTATAGTCAAAACCCGATAAGAAATGAGCATAATTAAAAATCCTTGATGCAGTCATAGATGGTAAGGTCTTTGTCGGGTTGAAGATGGCTACAAGGGGTTTGTGATCAGTTATTAAAACAAACTTCCTTCCATAACAGTATGCAAAGAATTTCTTTAAGCCCCAGTAAATTCCCACAGCTTCTTTATCTATCTGACTGTATTTGCGTTCTGTTTTCGTAAGCGATCTTGATGCAAATGCAATAGGCCTCTCAGATCCATCCTTGTATCTATGTGATAAGCAAGCTCCTAGCCCTGTAGGACTTGCATCTGTTGCTAGGATTAACGTTTCATTTGGGTCATAGTGAGCTAGAGTTTGATCACTTGTTATTTCTGCTTTTACTTTCAGAAATGCATCTTCACATTCTTGAGTCCACGTAAATTGTTTTCCTTGCCGTAACAAACCATTCAGTGGTTCCAGTAAGCTGGACATGTTTGGTACAAAACGTGTGTAATAGTTGGCAAGACCCAAAAATACTCTTAGCTGGTGTACATCACTTGGTCGTTTGGCTTTAATTATAGCTTCGATATTATCAGCAGATTTGTGTAAGCCATTTTCGTCTATGACATGTCCTAAATATTTGACACTCTTCTGGAAAAATTTACATTTGTCACGATTCAAGCGCAAGTTAAACTGTTTGATTCTTCCAAAAACTTTCTGTAGGCGATCTAATGTCTCTGAAATAGTGCTCCCCTGTATCAAAATATCGTCAAAAAAACAAACTGTACCTTCCAGACCGTGGAGAACCTTATCCATAAACCGTTGCCAAATACTTGGTGCAACTTTTATGCCAAACATCATTCGATTTACTCTATAAAGTCCCAGATGTGTACTTATGGTCTGTATTTCTCTAGATTCTTCGTCCATCGGAAGGTGTAGATAAGCATTACTTATGTCTAATGTGCAGAAATATCGACCTTTATTCATGTTAGAAAAAATATCTTCAATTCGCGGGATTGGGTATTTGTCGTCACATATAAGTTTGTTTGCCGTCACTTTGTAGTCAGCACAAATTCTTACGTTTCCATTTGCCTTTCTTACTGAAACAATAGGAGTTCCCCATTTTGAATTTTCAACTTTTGATATTATTCCATTACTCTCCAGTCTATTTAGTTCTTCTTCAACTGATTTCTTCAATGCGTAAGGAACTTGTCGAGGTTTGATAAAAATAGGTCTAGCTCCTTCTTTTAACTCTATGTGACCTTGTTCTGATGTAATTTTTCCGATTCCGGGAGTGAAAATTTCTTGAAACTCTGTCAATAGTTTGTCCAATTTTTCTGAACAATCACTTTCAACCACTTTGATATCTGCCAAATCCATTTTTACTTCTCTCAGCCACTCTCTTCCAAATATTGGCTCAACCTTTTGTCTCAGGACATACAACTTTCCATAGAAATTAAAATCTCTGTATTTACAATCGACAAAACAAACTCCAAGAGGCTTGATGATTTCACCAGTATATGTTTTCATTTCAACAGCGGTTTTGAAAAGACGTTTATTTACATGTAGTGATTGAAAATCGCTGTAAGATATTGAGCTTAACGCTGCTCCTGTATCAAGTTCCATCTTCAGCTTCTTTCCCTCAATGTCCACATCTATTAAAAACTTATCACTTCCAGATGAAGTTGATCCCATTGTATAAACCTCGTGGATCGATGAATGGTTGTCCTCAATATCAATTAAGTTTGATTTCAATTCCTTGTTTTTCCCAGTTCTTACATCAGTTCCACTTCTAGATAAGCAAACCCTTGAAATATGTCCAATCTTATTACATTTCCTACAGAATTCGTTCTTAAATCTGCATAAATTAGCCTTGTGCTGTTCACTGCCACACCTGTAACACTTGCCTTTTAAATCTTCAAATGAAACTATGGGTTTGTTTCCCTTAAATTGACTTTGTTTGTCTTTGTATCCAGATTGTAGGCGGTTAATGTTTGCAGTTTCTTTTAGCATTGTATTTCCATCTCTCCGGTTAATCTCATAACTTTCAGATTTAAATTGTTCTATGGAAATCGCAGTTTGTACCACTTCGTTGTAAGAAATTTTACCATCTTTTTCTTGAAGAAGTCTAATTCTAATTTCATTGTCTTTTAACCCCCGTATGAACTGCATTTTTAAGAACATATCACTTACCGTACTTTCACAGTTATAACAATAAAAATCACAGTCCGTTGCTAAACATTTAAGTTCTCTGGCATATACGGCTATGTTCTCTCCAGGTTCTTGAACCTTGCAAACAAATTTATGTTGGTTAGCTAGTATGCTAGGTGAAGGCTCAAGACAATTTTTCAAAGATTCTGTGAGTTCATTGAAGGTTTTGTCACCTGGTAACTCAGGAGCTAATGTATCACACAATGTTTGGTGCATCTCTGGAGAAAGTGTACTGACAAACAAACATGTCTTGGTCTTTTCATCTGTAATTTTCTTTAACTGAAAATAGTTTTCAAGTCTCATCAAAAAGTTTTTAAATGTCTCGTTCTCTGTGTAAGGTGTAAAGTTAATGTTAGGTACATGGCTATCGTGTGCAACTGATATAGAAGTTGTGTGTTCATCTGTAGATTTGTTCGGTATAAAGAATGGCTGTAACAATGCTCTTATCTCTAAATATACCTCTTCTACATCAGCCCTGTAATCTTCTTCTTGTTCAAAATCATCTTCATCTTCTATTTGTAAAATATCTTCGTGTAGTGCGATGAATTTATGCCAAGCTTCCTCTGCTACATTTAATCTGCCAGGAGCATCATTGACTGATGAACCCTTGTTTTTTAATAGGTGTAGAGTTCTTGTAATCTGGCCTTTTAGTGCTCCTCTTTTATGTTTCAGTCTTCTGATATCATTTCTTTCATCACTCGTCGCCATTTGTTGTGTTTTAAATAAAGAATAGATTTGAATAACTTAATGAACTCATTTTATTAAGATGTAAACAGAAAAACAAAACTGTAAAATCAAAACATAAACAATCATATTAAAATAATGATCAGCTGGTATAGCATCCCCTGTCACTGCCTGCGTTTGTAGCTGTCATTGCATCCACGGTTGCGAAGACCCGCCTTATTATTACCGGGTTATTTTTCTATTTAGATTATGCGTAGCCCTCGCGTTTCTCAACCTTGACAACGTTGAAGAGGGGTGGAAATCTACAGCCAAGCTCCAGGACATCTCCAAGAGAACTTAGACTAATTCGGCGTTAACTTGACAATCCCAGCATCAATCGAGATGTAGATTTGTCATGGAATGTGAGTAGGCTACCCAGCGCTTGGGCCCGCCAATCAGAGAGCAGCATTTCCTCCCCACCCCTCCGTAGGCCACGCCCCCTAGCCAATCAGAGAGCTGCATTTCATCACCACCCCTCCCTAGGCCACGCCCCCTAGCCAATCAGAGGGCGGCTTTTCCATCTAGGCCACACCCTCTAGCCAATCAGAGATCAGCATTCCCCCAGCCAATCAGAGAGAAGTATTTCCCTTAAGCCATGCCCCTGGTGTCCCACGTTGTTTTTGATAATTTGATTTAAAATACACTTTTGTTAGACATAAATGTAACACTCACTTCATATTTTAATTCTTTATTTTACAATATATTCTTGTGTCATTGTTTTTGTTGTTCTTTTAACATATGTTTCTATTTCTTATTTCCCAATCTAGTCCCAGTGCTAAGAAACTAAAATGTCATCATCAAATGTAAGTACGACTCTACTCAGCATCACCCTAGGCCTAGTCAAGTCCATTGCAAAAACTTGTTTTTGGTCTTTAAAAACGGTGTAAAGAAATGTTTAGTACACATTTACAACTAAATCAGTCCTTTACCTAATCCATAGTGTATATTTTCACCAATGATTTATCATAGTAGAGTACTTATAGACTTTTAATACCTAAAAGTCCTATTGCCTGGCCAAATCACATGGTTGACCAGTTTTCTGTCCAGATGTAAAACAAATAAAATGAACCTACAATTAGATATATTTAATAACAGAAGTTGATGTCTGAAATATAAAGATAAGGAATTATTTTGGATAGGCCTGCATGTATATGGAATATTTGTACTTGAACACTACAGGCAGTTATCATAAGCCCATGCCATTTCATTCTATTACCTACAAACAATACAGCCATCAATTTGCAATTACAGTCTGTTTCTATACATGAAATCATTTACATTTCGCATAACCCTACCCCATTGTGTTGTTAAATTGAGGCCGTATACCCAGGGCGCAGCTTACAGCTTAGAAATAGGCTATTGTATTGAACACCCGCTCTAACGAACACAACATTCTGGGTAAATGCCAACCAATTTATGTAGGCTAATTTGCATTAGGTTCTAGCCTAATCAATTACAGCAATATTACAGTTATATAGCTCCATTTACATACAATACAAACAACAGCATGACTATACTCGCATACTTTTAGGCCTAGGTTAAAGATCTTTACACGTTATCCAACAAATTGATCTAATCGTAATCAATCATCTAAACAATCATTGAATAATAAATACCCCCGCCGCAGCAAACCTGCAGACTAAGCGAATTTCCATTTGATTTACACTGAAATGTCTACTTAAAAATATAACATTTATTCCCGATTTAAATAGAAGTACCTGGGGACCGAGCTTTGCTCGGGGAAAATCATTAGTCCACTCTGAAAGCAGTCTAAGTACTGTATTGGAGACACATAGATCCATTCCCAAACTCCACACGGCTCGCCTTTACTACGTCCTACACCATTTCCTACGTCATGGACCTGTTTCCCTCCATTTCCATAGCACTTTAGGATTGTAGATACCTTAATCTAATCGTTATTAACAGTTCCCACACTCCGGACAGCTCGTCTTTACTACGTCCTACACCATTTCCTACGTCATTGACCTGTTTCCCTCCCTTCCCATAGCATTTCAGAATTGCAGATACCTTAATCTAATCGTCATAAACAGTTCCCACACTACGGACAGCTCGCCTTGACTACTTCCTTCGCCACTTCCTACGTCGCGGACCTGTTTTCCTCCCTTCCCATAGCATTTTAGGATTATAGATACCTTAATCTAATCGTCATAAACAGTTACCACACTCCGGACAGCTCGCCTTTGACTACATCCTTCACCACTTCCTACGTCGCGGACCTGTTTTCCTCCCTTCCCATAGCATTTTAGGATTGTAGAAACCTTAATCTAATCGTCATAAACAGTTCCCACACTCCGGACTACTCGCCTTGACTACTTCCTTCACCACTTCCTACGTCGCGGACCTGTTTTCCTCCCTTTCCATAGCATTTTTGGATTGCAAATACCTTAATCCAATCATCATAAACAGTTCCCACGCTCCAGACAGCTCACCTTGACTACTTCCTTCACCACTTCCTTCGTCACGGACCTGTTTCCCTCCCTTCCCATTGCATTTTAGGATTGTAGAAACCTTAATCTAATCGTCATAAACAGTTCCCACACTCCGGACAGCTCGCCTTGACTACTTCCTTCACCACTTCCTACGTCGCGGACCTGTTTTCCTCCCTTCCCATAGCATTTTAGGATGGTAGAAACCTTAATCTAATCGTCATAAACAGTTCCCACACTCCGGACAGCTCGCCTTGACTACTTCCTTCACCACTTCCTACGTCACGGACCTGTTTCCCTCCCTTCCCATAGCATTTTAGGATTGCCCATACCTTTATCTAATCGTTATAAACAGTTCCCACACTCCGGACAGCTTGCCTTGACTACTTCCTTAACACCTTCCTACGTCGCGGACCTGTTTTCCTTCCTTCCCATAGCATTTTAGAATTGCAGATACCTTAATCTAATCGTCATAAACAGTTCCCACACTCCGGACTACTCGCCTTGACTACTTCCTTCACCACTTCCTACGTCGCGGACCTGTTTCCCTCCCTTCCCATAGCATTTTAGGATCGCTGATACCCTGATCTTATCGTAATAAACAGTCCCCACACTCCGGACTGCTCGCCTTTACTACTTCCTTCATCACTTCCTACGTCACGGACCTGTTTCCCTCCCTTCCCATAGCATTTTAGGATTGCCCATACCCTTATTCAATCATCATAAACAGTTCCCACACTCCGGACAGCTCGCCTTGACTACTTCCTTAACACCTTCCTTCGTCACGGACCTGTTTCCCTCCCTTCCCATAGCATTTTAGGATTGTCCACACCCTTATCTAATCGTCATGAACAGTTCCCACGCTCCGGACTACTCGCCTTGACTACTTCCTTCACCACTTCCTACGTCACGGACCTGTTTCCCTCCCTTCCCATAGCATTTTAGGATTGCCCATACCCTTATCTAATCGTCATAAACAGTTCCCACACTCCGGACAGCTCGCCTTGACTACTTCCTTCACCACTTCCTACGTCACGGACCTGTTTCCCTCCCTTCCCATAGCATTTTAGGATTGCCCATACCCTTATCTAATCGTCATAAACAGATCCCAGACTTCTCACTGCTACCCTTGACTACAATGTATCGAGTAATCTTCAGTATAATCTTTGCTAAATGATGCTTTTCCTTTTGTACTGTATTTGTAATTTGCTAGTATACTGTGGGTAGTTGGCTTATTATGAACACACGCTACAACTTCAAGTTTTTTGTTTACTTTTTCCTTGTTATTTAATTCAGCCAACAAGGTTACCTAGCAACCCATAAGACTAATGTTAAAAAAATGTGATTTTCATTTTCATTTTTCTACGTAATTAGATTTTTGTTGGCAGTTCTAACTGCAGTAAACTCGTTTTTAGGCCAGAATTAAACTATTTACAACATTTGAAGAAAATCGTCGGAACCGTTTTCGAGATCTTTGTGCAAGCAAGCATACATACATACATACAAGCAAACATTGCTCGTATTAGAGTATAGGATTAGTTTAACAAGTACTTAGGTTTGCTGCATCAGGGAGGTAAAACTGTTTTTTTTATGTTAATAGTTAGTAAGAAATAAAAACATTTTTCAAATTTGATCAAAATATGTTCATAAACAAGCAAACTACAACAGTTTACTTATTCTCCATAAGAATAACATGGGAATTTTAAATTTACAATTTTTTGGAATTTTCTCCGTAACCATTAGGCGCATAATAACGCTTCAATATACTAAATTATTTGTTTTTTTAAGCTCTACAAAATGGTTTGGAAAGAAATTGCTAAATTTTATGTTTTTTGGGTCAAAAATGCGAAAAACCTATTTTTACCCCATAAAACCCCCCGTAAACCCCCGTTCCCATGGTCCGATCATGCTGGATCGCGAACTCGTTCGAATAAACGTAGGTTTACACGTTTGTACCGAATTTCATCAAAATCGGATCATTTTTGCTCGAGTTATAGTGCTAACGGACACATATATATATATATATATATATAAATATATAAATATATAAATATATAAATATATATATATATATATGAATTTGAACGGATGGTGTTTTTGGTCTCTAGGGACCTCGAAACAAAAAAAAAATCGGTCCCGCGTCCAGGTCTTACCATGAGTACTACGGTAATAGCTTATTCCCTATATGGGAAATTCGCTAAAAATAATGGAATGCTGACTAGGCCTATACTTAACATAGAATAAACCATACATCGCCAAAATATTCACCTTTAACACTGCAATGTTTACCATCAAACTATAGCCTATATTAATAGGTCCAGTTCAAAATAAAAATTAAGCTATTACATTGATTGCTATGACATTGATTAACCTACAGTCACTATCGTATGACAACCATATACGTTCCGTTGAAGTGCAGGCTAAAATGTTTTATAATTTATATGTTGTCCACGTATTTCCCTGTGCTATATACGGCATGATGTAGGTCTATAATTATGACAACAAATATATTCTGATTACTTATACGCCTAGCCTAATAAATAAAGGTTATGTTACATATCCTTTGCTCTTAGCCTAGTGTATTGTATTTTGCCTATGTAATACATTGGCCTGTATACCCTATCTACTCACCAAGAAATAGATAAAACTCGCATTAACTGAGCTGTACACATACTTGTTTTACCCCGGAAAACATATGTTTAAGTACTTTAATCTTACTAACTTAAATTAACGAACTCGAACTAATAGATCAGAACAGATTAACCCGTCTAGTCGTACCTGGATCTCAGCTCGAACTGAAGCCTCGTCTTGCTCTCGTAGGGGAGGGGGCTTATCTCCAAACCCAAGTTCCAAAGTTCACTAATTGTCCTTTCTACTTTACATTGTTCAAATAATAACTTAGGCTAATTCTCTTCTTATTTACAACATCTCCTCCCAACCAAATAAAATTCCTTTTTAAACTATGTACACAAAATTTGGGGGAGATATATCTTCTTGCGTCTTCTTACATCTCCAATCTCCGAGGCGCTCTAATGGTCCTGTTAGAGCGACGGAGTGTGGCTGGGCTTCCTTGATTTGTGCCGTTGGGCGATACTATTGGTTTTGCCATAGGTGATGTGCGGGTTCCTTGATTTGGTGATTTTGGTTTCGCTGGTGACCCTTGCTGTTTGGCTGGTGATATTCGATGTTCCGCCGGGCTCTGGTAAAGTTCTCTCGGAAATTGTACCAAGATATCACTATCGCTGTCACCATCTTCCCCCTCCCAAAGATTTACCCTCAGATGGTCTGCATGAACAAATCTACTTCGGTTGTCGACTTTGACCAAATATGTTACTGGACTTATTACTTTGGTGATAACGCCCGGCTGCCAATTGATCTTCTCGTTACGTACTGTTTTTACGTAAACCTTGTCTTGAAGTGTGAATGTTCGTTGCTTTCCACGATGAGCATTGGCACTCTTGACAATACTTTCTTGCTTGTTAAGCTTTTGGTCTGCTAAATGAGGTTTCAGCAAGCTAAGTTGAGTTCTAGGCTTGAATTTAAACACAGCCTCTGAAGGGGTCACATTGGTTATGGTGTGTGGGGTATTCCTGTATGAGAACAAAAATGAGTCTATTCGATGCTGAAGCGACCGGGATTGGTTGTATTTCGCATCATGCAGCAATTGCCTGTGAAGAGCATGTTTCACTGTCTGGACTGCTCTCTCGGCGAGTCCATTTGAGGCTGGGTGATAAGGCGGAGACAAGACATGATGGATTCCATTAGAACTTAAAAATTCATTAAATTCTTGGGATGTAAATTGGGGACCACCATCAGTTACAATAGTAGTTGGTAAGCCAAACGTTGCAAAACAATGCCTCAGTTTTTCTATGGTTTGCCTAGCTGTTGTAGTTGGCATGTAAAAGACTTCAATCCATTTGGAGTGACCATCAACCAAGATTAGGAACTCCTTTCCTTCGAATGAGGCAAAGTCGAGATGTAGTCTCTGCCAGTTGTGTTTGGGCCACGCCCAGGGTTGTAGTGGGGCCAGAGGAGCAGACTTGCGAGTGCTTTGACAAACTGAACAACTCTTGACCATGTTCTCGATCTCCGAGTCCATTCCAGGCCAGAAAACAAAGCTACGGGCTAAAGATTTCATCCTAGACTCTCCCGGGTGCTCAGAGTGAAGTAAAATCAAGATTTCTTTACGATGGGTGGGTGGTATCACCACTCTGCTTCCCCACAATAGGCAACCTTTTTCCACAGACAGCTGAGAACTTTTATTGGCGTATGGCTTTACGGTTTCATCATTTACAAAATTAGGCCAACCGTTAGAAGTAAAATCCAATACTTTCGACAAAACTGGGTCAAATTTAGTTGCTGTTGCAATTTCTTTGGAAGTGATTGGTAGTCGGTATGAAGCTGAAAAGAATGAAATTTCACCTTCCTCCTCAGATGTCTCACATGGCAGCCGCGACAGTGCATCGGCATTCGAAATTTCTTCCCCTCTTTTGTAGCGAATATTGTAGTCGTAAGCCGCAAGTGTTAGAGCCCATCGTTGTATCCGTGCTGCAGCCAGAGTCGGTATCCCTTTTGTTGGACCTAAGAGAAAAGTGAGTGGCCTATGATCAGTCACAAGGGTGAATTTTCTACCATACAAGAAGTTGTGGAATTTCTTCACTGCGAAGATGATAGCCAGTGCTTCCTTCTCAATTTGGCTATACTTAACCTCACACTTGGATAAGGCTCTTGACGCAAATGCGATTGGTCGTTCTGCCCCATCAGGTAGGTTATGAGCAATCACACATCCAATTCCGTAGCTGGAACTGTCAGAGGTTACAATAATGTCCAGTTCGGGGTTGTAAGGCATTAGAACGTTGTCCTTAATGAGTAGATTCTTGCACTGCAAAAATGTAGCTTCACATTCTTTGCACCAATTCCACGGTACATCCTTATTCAATAGCCTATATAAAGGATGGAGCAGAGTTGACAGGTTTGGCAAAAATTTGCCATAGAAATTGACTAAGCCTAGGAAAGATCGCAGCTGCGTAACATTTTCAGGCTTCGGAGCGTTTGCAATAGCCTTCGTAAGGTCATCCGATTGATGAATTCCCTTTTCATCAATTCGATACCCAAGAAATTTCAGACTTTTCTGAAAGAATTCACTCTTTGACGTGTTAATTTGAACGCCATATTGACACAAGCGTTTCAACACCGCATCTACCTTAGTACACATGTCTTGTGTATTTATACTGTAAATCAAAATATCGTCCAGGTAACATACTGTACCCTCTAACCCAAACAAAATTTTGTCCATTGTAGCTTGGAATAGCGCCCCAGCGCTCGTGATACCATATGGAAGTCGAGCATATCGATAAAGACCCTTATGAGTATTAATAGTTAGAAGTTCCTGTGAGCTTTGGCTAACTTTTAGTTGACTATAAGCAGCCGTCAGATCTAACTTAGAGAAACACTTGGATCCTGATATTTTTGCAAAAATGTCTTCAGGGTTAGGGAGAGGGTAGTGGTCGGTTCTTAACCAGGGGTTGACAGTAGATTTAAAGTCGCCGCATAGGCGCACTCCTCCATTATTTTTCGGAACTACTACTATTGGAGAGCTCCAATCTGACTGAGTGACTGGGAAAATTACACCATTTTTCATTAAATTGTCTAATTCATTTTCAACTGCGTTGCGCAGAGCATACGGGACATTTCGGGCTTTACAGAAAACGGGCCTAGCCCCTTCTTTTAAAACCAAATCCACAGAAATATCTTTAATTTCTCCAATAGTGTTCTCAAAAACAGAAGCATATTTCTTCTTCAATTCATTAACTATGCCTAAGTCAGAAGTTAGAACGGTCTTACCGTTAAGCTGATGCACATTCGTCTCTGCGCTGGCAGCAACCTGATCACTAGGTCCCATTGAACTCCAATCCAGTTTAAGCTTTTCTAGCCAATTACGTCCCAGTAGCGATGGCTGGCGCGCTCCGGCGCTCTCGATGACGACAATCGGTAGATGTTGGCTGTCTCCTGTGTTGGTGCTAATATTAGCCTGAAACTTCCCAAGAACATTTATATCCTCTCCAGTGTAGGTTTTCAACTTTATATGACACTCTTCCAGTTTAGTTTCCTTTTTATAAAAATTTTCAAAATAAATATTATCAGGCATAACTGTAACTACAGCCCCAGTATCCACAACCATCTCAATCGGGACCTTATCTATCATAACAGTTGTCACAAAACTATTTACCTTAGATTGTGACTGGTTAGCATAGGCTATTGTATGAAGGCCTAATTCATAATCCAAGTCTGGCTGGCCAGCGGGTGATTCATCTTCCTCGCTGCCAGATTCACATATATTTACACGGCCCATAGGCCTACTGTGAAATTTATTACTAGGCTTACCATATTTGTTGTTAGGCCTAGAAGGCTTACTTGATTGACACATATTAGAAAGATGACCCTTTCTCTGACAATTGAAACAAGTGAATTCAACATAAGGACAGTTTTTGGAGTCATGTGTTTTACCGCAACGGTAACATTTTTGCTGAAACATACCCTTAGGCCTAGGCTTAAATGCACCCTGCCCCTTCCGATTAATGCCTGGGGTAGGCTTAACAAAATTGATTTCACCTACATTTCTTTCAGGGTGGAGAGATCTAACATTACGATCTGCATTTTCAATAACCAATGCAATATCCATTGCCTTAGAGAAGGTTAGGGAATCCCCCTCTGCCAAAAGTTTACTTTGGATAGCTGCCGATTTTAGGCCGCAAAGAAACCTATCTCTGAGTGCCTCATCAAGAAATTTATCAAACTTACAAGAAGCAGCAAGTTTCTTTAACTGCATACAATAGTCTGATATTGACTCTCCCTCCTTTTGTGACCTTTTATTGAACAGAAATCGCTCATAAGTCGTGTTAATCTTAGGCAGGAAATGTGACTCCAAAACATCCATTGCCCCCTTAAACTCTACCTCACCTACCTTCTTTGGATGAAGTAGGTCTTTAAGCGTAGTATAGAGCCTAGGCCCCATGATTGATATGAAATATGACAATTTCTCCTCATCTTTTATTTTATTAATCGTGAAAAAATTGCTTAGCCTTTCCGAATAATTTTCAAAGGTCTCCAGTTCTTCATTAAACTCACTGACTTTACCTATCAGTTGTTTACTCATTGTAGAAACAATTATCTGCACACTTTAAACTGATTTTAAACTCAAAAATCATTTATCTTCACAATTCCTAAACTTTCCTTCCGTGACATGAAAATGACAAGATTCTTGCAACTTGCAGGTTAAAAACTGTCTTCATGATGAGTCATCACTTGATGGATGACGAACGAAAGCGGGCAAGCGGTCACTGTTACTAGTAACTGCTACATTTGGAACAGTTGCACTCGGTCTGGAACAGGTTTTGGAACCGTGACTGCCGAAATTGGTGACGCTGTAGAACCTATTATTTCGGAACGGTAACTGTTACTTTGGAACTGTTCCCACACACGCTACGCACTTTTCCTGCACGAAATTGCAACTTCTGGCAAAGTGTAAAAACGCACTTTTAAGCTTCAATACTGATAAAAACGCGAACGGATTTCGAAAAAAACACCTCGTCGCCACTTGTTTTACCCCGGAAAACATATGTTTAAGTACTTTAATCTTACTAACTTAAATTAACGAACTCGAACTAATAGATCAGAACAGATTAACCCGTCTAGTCGTACCTGGATCTCAGCTCGAACTGAAGCCTCGTCTTGCTCTCGTAGGGGAGGGGGCTTATCTCCAAACCCAAGTTCCAAAGTTCACTAATTGTCCTTTCTACTTTACATTGTTCAAATAATAACTTAGGCTAATTCTCTTCTTATTTACAACAATACTAGAGCAGCAGCCTATTTAAATAATTATATTAGTTGTAATGTATGTTTTCGGGTTAAAAAAACACTTGATCAACAAGTTATTGAATTCATCCATGATCACCTCCCCGCACCTTATGAATTTTGGCCCCAGCATATTGCTAACGCACTCTCTTATGAAAACCTTTTCAACATTAACCATCAAAGTCAAACCGTAGTAGCCACCTTCTTTATCGTAAACGGTGTACAGCTTAATGTTGCCCAAGAGTTATTGAAGTTTTGCAAATGTACTCCAAGGCAAATATTCGAATTCGGCCGATGTTGGGAATACGCAAACCAATCCAACGACTATTTCTCATACGATTTAATTAGAAGGATGTATGTTGACATGACTGGTGCTCCCAGACGACCACAGTCCACCTCGTCTACATCTCGTTCCGGGAGGGGAGTTTCATTAGTAAGAGACTCAATTCCAATGTGTAACCCGAACAATTTTCACTTTCAGGATGAATCATCATCATCAGAATCCGCAATGCCTGTGGTGCAACCTTCCGCCCGCAGTGCCAACGCTGCTGTCGCAGCACCACCCGCACAGTTTCGTCCCCAACCACCACCAGCCGTTGTCCCACCTGTGGCAGACTTCATCGATGACGGTCAGCTTGCCGAAGTCGCACTGGCGTCAGAACAAGCTATCCAGGATGTCCTGCGTCAAGACCGTGAGTCCCGTTGCAATTGCCAACTCATTCATAGCTCCATTTCAATCTTTGGCGCCCGTGTGAGAGGGAACTCCAGTTATAGGGTTGTGTATTGCGACAAAACTGCCGTACATCTCTGGCCTAGCCAACCAGAATTCTATGGTACTACCTCCAAATCATGTACCTGCGACGCAGAACGTCTGCCCACACCAGTCACGTTCGTTTGCAAAAGTAGGCGTGGTTCCATTTTCCATCAGGTCAGTTACTGCGACTCAGATCACATTTATCTGTACAGTGACCAGGCTATATCCCATCTTTCTCTGTCCCCCGCTCCCCAGTTGAAAAAACCTAAACTTGATAATAAGCCCACCGCATCGACAACATCCATTTCTCAGTCAATCTGGGACTAGGGTGCTATAGATGAACAGTGAGTATAAAATTAATAATAAAAAAAACCAAAAATAGCCTAGTTTGCTTAAATATGTGCATCATTAATATACTACATTAAATTAAATAAAATTAGTACAATATCAATTTACATCTTAACTTATATTATCCTAATTATATATTTCTTGCTACAAGTTATGTTATCAAAAATTTATGAATAAATAAAGTAATTTGAAACAGAACTTTTTACATTAAACTTCAAATAATTACTAATTCCGAGAACTATGAACTTATCAAACTCCAAATAAATACCACAAGGTATGAAAAATCTTCAGCCTAACAAACTTTACTTTCTAATAACTGTACAGTATTTGGATTATTCAATGGTAACTAATGGTTTAGGGATCTGCTGAAAGTCGACCATCAATAACCTGGAAATACTGTTCCCTCCGCCAACTTCCAAACCAAAAACGTCATGTAAGTCTAATGTTGCATTTATTTAATATTATCGACAACTGTAATCCCTCACGCTTTGCTAACAATACATTATTAATGTTAACGCTTGTTATCCACCTGCACATTCCTCCTATTCATTAATTACGTAATGATTGCACTAGGTTTACCCCCGCTAATTGTATCTAATGCTGGTATGTAGGTGAATGTAAGGCAACTTGCATAACAGTGTTGTACTCAATAAAAACTCCAGTGTGTGTATGTCTGTTAAATCACTTTGAAATATTCCAGGCCTGTGTCAACTAACAACTATTATAGCATACTGACATTTTTACAAATTGCATTATCGGTTCTCTACACAAAACATCGTTTGTATGGTATTTAGTATTGCGTCCATTTATGTAATATAATATTCACCACCCTACTGGTTGCGGCCCTCTCCTCGGCAATTTAGTTAGAATTGTATACAGTGTTTACAATAATCTGACCATTGCACATGTGTACGTGGTTGTTTCGTACAACCACATTGAAATAACTATCTGTTACTTGTTGGTGTTATCAACAATTAATTATTTAATTTTCTATACAGGCCTACCATGAAAACATGCATTATTACACCAATGTGTAATAGCCTACTTGTGGAATTTTCATTTCATCTCACACAATACCAAATGTAACAAACCTCACATGGTTCTCAAATTTGTCCTTGCAACATCTTTATTATCTTTATGTGAAACAATTACCAGACCTAACATAACTTAACCTAACCCAACACCACCCTAAACTTAACAAACCTAACCTAACCCAACCTAACCTAACCCAACACCAAACTCATTGCATGCATATAAGGACAAATGTTTACAATTTAAAAAAGAATACCTCTCCTAACACAACCCTCATTTATCCAACTCCTAAAATAAAACCCCACTCAAAAAAATTTATAATAACGAAAAAATAAAAACGGTAACACTGTAATTTCGTCCTTACAGATATATCATCCCTAGACACATCCGAAATCGTTGATGATCCATCCCATTCAAGCAACAGTTGTGCTGCCGCCACATCGGTTACCCTGAACACATCTGACTCAGGCCTTGATGAATCACAACGTATGCCGGTAACGAAGAAACGAAAACGAGCCAATACCCGTCCAAAGACCATAACGGCAAAATCGAAGGGTGAAATTTCCTCCGGCATAGACGAAGTCCCAGAGCGTGTCACACTAATTGATGGCATTGAATGCTTTGTCCCAAAAAAGTCCCGTAAGAGCTCCCGTTTCTCTGTCCGTGTTTCTTTCCGTAAAGAATGGTTCGCCCCGCCTGAAATACGTAAGATGTACCTCGATTTCTTCAGCGGAGAATTCAAACTGGATGAGTACGTAATTGGTCTGGAACACAACACCTGTCCCACCAGCAACAGCATAATCCATCTGCAGACATATGTCAAAACCTCTAAAAACGTGAGTTTTGTATCGCTCAGGGACTTCATCCTAGAACAAGCTAAAGGCAAATTGTTCATATCTTCCATGCATCTGTCCAGCGTGAGGGTACGTGAGGCACTAATCCGTTATTGTAGCAAAGAAGACTACAGTTGCCTTTATAATTGCAACACTACTGAGTTGAGCGAATACGCCCGGACTTTCATCCTGTTGGCCCGCATGTCAAGACCGTCTTTGTTATCATCTCTTGCTTTCAATAACAAGCACAGCCTTAAATACTACACTGACTCCTATGTTGAAGTGAAGAACAAGAGCCTCCCTGAATTTAGTGGGTATAAGCTGAACCACCAAGTAAGTCACGGATGGGTGGCCGAAGCTGTCAACCACATCAGATCATTCGTGAACGACACCAACACCGATGTACAGAAAAAACGACACCTCTATCTGAGCGGACCAGCGAATATGGGAAAACCGCGTTTGCTTATGGAACACTGTCAATAGAAGACCAGCAACATAGAATGTTTGTACCAAGCAACAGTTCAGACTTTTTCATGAGTGATTTGGACCCATCCATCCACAAGTTAATAGTGTTCGATGAATTCACGCCTGAGTTTCACAGAAAAAATCAAATGATGTTGAACCCTCTTCTCAGTGGCAACACTGTTAGCATTGATCAGAAATGCCGTGGATACGCAATATCCATACGATGGACATCACCCATCATCATTTGCTCGAACTGTCCAATCGAAGACTACCAAGAAACATTCCAAACCAGGGTGAGGTCGGTAGTGGCCGACAAGCCGATTCAAGAATTGATAATGGAATACAACAATGAGTTGGGCGTTGACGTTCCCTATCCTTCTTCGATCAATGATGTCAGGCCCATAGCCACAGTTGACCACCAGTACTTTGAATACAACATGTATTATTTCAGACATGTACCATTAGAGACTCGTCTAACAGTTGTCGGAGAACCCCCCGAATCAGACTCCGGAATCGACAGCCAGCCGTCGGGAGTCACAGGCAACTCCAATTCCAGCAGTCATCATAGCAGGACTTCATTGAACCAACACTCGCAGACAAGAACAACTTCATCTGCAACAGGTTCTCCGTCCCGCTCAGTCAATACTGTGAGGTCGTCCCAAAGCTCCAATTCAAGCAGACATCATCGCAGGACTTCATTGAACCAACACTCGCAGACAAAAACAACTTCATCTGCAACAGGTTCTCCGTCCCGCTCAGTCAATACTGTGAGGTCGTCTCAAAGCTCCACATCTGTACGAAGTCACCGTCTATCGGGCAGGGCGTCATTGAATGAACCCTCGCAGAGACGACCGTCCATTACTGCAACACACTCTCAACCCCGCCAATCTTCTCAGCGCAGTTCGCATTGCGGCAGGGCGTCATTGAGTGAACACTCACAGTTGGCACGGTCATCATCTGCGACACATTCTCGGCCCCGCATCTCAACACAGTCACATGCAGCGTCCCAGCGTCTCGACGGTCTTTCCGCCAGGTCACCGTTGAACCGTAACCAACAACGACCAGCTTCACCATCAACTAGCCTCAACAATTCCATCCTATCTCTAACCGGCTCCCAAACCTACTCCCAAACGATCTATACAAACCATTCCCCATTCACCAGCCCTTCACAAAATACCGTTTCCAATCACCCACCAACTTCAGGCCCACTCTCCCTACAACACCAAGTTTACTACACCCGTAACACTATTTCCCGACGAAATTTATTCCACGACCCCTATGATTCCAATATTTCCTGCCGTTCTCTGTCACACTCCCATGCCACGCCAACCCGTCACTCCCATCACTACAGTTTCACCACGCCCCCCCCGCTCTGTCCTATAAGTCCAGTATTTTCCCCCATCTCCACTTCCACTAGGTACTCCCGGTCTTCCAGTGTTGTCAGGACTCCCCCGAAAACCCAAATGCTACCGAGCCCATGTTAGCTCCTATCAATCTCGGCCCTATCCCAATCTATCCCAACTACACCGTACCACTCCTCATCCAATCAAATTTCATATCCACCTATACCCAGGGTTTCACCAGCCAGTAGTAAATTCATAACACCACTAACAAGTTTAACCACTACAAGTTCATAATTTGTAAAAACATACAATAAACGATAAACATACAAATTTCTAACACAATTGTTTTTCCCAAAATACAGGTCATCGCATGAATCTGCTAACAGATTACATTGCGACACATCCACTCATCCAAGCCTACATTATGGGAAGGCGGACCACATACACACACATCGGGGTTCCATTCAACTCAATGACTGCGTCTCGTACCCTGGGCGGGGTACTTGCACTAGCAACTCGTCCCAGCGACCCTTCACCCTGTCGCTGCACCCACCTTGCCCATGGCAGCTGTCCCAACCCCCGCTGCCCATACGAGAACCCCGTGAGAAAACTGTGGAAAGACAGATTCGCAGCTTGCATTACTGGCCTCGGCAACACATCCGCCCTCCGCCTTCTCACAATATACATAAGAACCCATCCCGATGACGTGGAGTACATTTATGGCATTCCTTTTCCAATCAACCTCTTTGACACAAAATTGCTGCACTTTTTTTCTCATTCACGTATAATATGGGCTTAAATTTCAATCGGGACCTTGCTCACATCTTTCTGCGTATGACGCACTCCAGATATAGCAATGAACTTCTTTCCCCTCCCAACATCCGTGGGAACTCCACACACAACCGGCTTCGCCCCTATCAGTACACTGGGGCTGAAGTTTCCCTAATTGAGGAAATTGACGGAGCCCTCCTAAACTCCTATGCATTTGTAAGAGCTCACATCAGGTCCAGGTCCTTCAGTAGGCACAATCTGCAGGTCCCAGTTCCGTTAATCCTTGAGTGGCTGTCAAAATTTTCTATACCCGGAGTGATGTTGCTACCCTCACCTGACACCCCCAACACTGTGATTTTGTCACATTACCCTCAGCCAAACACAAGGCTCCAACTTGAAAACAGTGATGACACAGAGTCAGACTCCTCAGATCCCCCCCCTCTCCACCACCTCGACCGACTCCCCAACCTCGACCCCTACCCCGCCAAAACTACAGCCCGCCCCACACCACAGCCCGCCCCCCCCCCACAGCACAGCCCACCCCCCAATCGCACCCCTCCGGCAAATTCTCAACCTGTCAATCCCCCTCAGCCTCCCCGTTCCTCCCTACCTGACAACTCCCTGCCCTCAACATCTTACGGGCCACCACCCCCCAACCATCCAGTAGCCTTGCCAAGAACGTGGCTACCTCAGTACCTTCAAGCAGCCGCTGGAGCGAGATATGGTTTGAGGAATCTGAACCTGCCAGAGGACCTCCGCCAGCAACTTGGCAGACTATAGTCTGGCAGAAGCTCGAAGGACTCCAGCGGATTAGGCGACCCTTCGCCCACGCACGCGCACTCACCAGCGGCTGCTCAATACCTGCCCCATCCCTCGCCCGCCCGGCAGTTGACTCACCACTGGCTTGCGGCCATAACAAATATGAAAATGAAAATTTTTAACATTTTTTGTTTTAATTGCAATTATTTGAATTGACAATAAAGTTGTGAGTTTAAAAAGCTAAAATTCGACTTGATCCCACGACTTTAAGCTTTGAAAACACTAATTTGATTTCTGGGGTATAGGTTTTTGCGTAATATTGTATTAATGTGAGTTAGCTTTGATAAGTACTATGTATAGCTATGTATAGTTAATGTTATAGGTCAAATATTTCCTAATTGGCAACCAACTTAAACTTTAAAAAACTTAGAATCAAATTTACAAAGGGGTTCTTTTACGTGACGGGGTCTAAGGTAGCATTATAGACCAATTTTACATGAATTAAAAGGTGGTCAATGATTGGTGTGTCTGTTTTTAAAGTACTATTACAGACTAAAAACCGTATTAGACTGTGGTATTAAAACTTAAGATAGTTAAAACCTTTTTACTTGCGGCGCATTCTACCGCACGGGCTTACTACATAATATTTATTTTTTAAACGTAATGGAATAGAGATTTGATTAAGTTATCCATTTTTCGTAAATCCTGTTTATTTATTCATACAATGTTGCGCTGTAACTTGGTATTAAATTATTTTATTTATAGTTTTACTAGCAGAGTACCCGTCCTTCGTACGGGGTTGGCATATAAGTATCAAATGCTTATAGCAGTTATGAGTGAGGACATGGTTTAAGAAATTTCGGTTCTTTTTGAAGTTCGTTCGCTACGCTCACTCATTTTTAGGTTGGAGCTCGTTCGCTGCGCTCACTTTCCTTCAGGTTAGCTCGTTCGCTACGCTCACTTGCCTTCAGGTTAGCTCGTTCGCTACGCTCACTCGCCTCCAGGTTGAAATTCGTTCGCTACGCTCACTCACCTTTTGCTGTTGTCATAAATGTAAAAGAAATAATAGTGCTAGTGCTGCACCCTGTTGGTAATCCTTGTAACTTTAATGCTATTGAACATCACAGAACAGAACCAACTTGTTTAATTGAAACAGCTGTTAAGATTCAATAATTTCATTTCTCATAAGGTTAACATGGGAAACTCCAGAGCCACTGGGGAGGAGCCCGAAAGGATTTTTGGGATAAAAATATGCCTATATGTTAATCGGGAATGTGAGCTATCATCATGCCAAATTTCAGCCCGATCCAACCAGTAGTTTTCGCGTTTACTTTTCCCATACACACACACAGACACCACCTCTTTTTTATAATAGTATAGATTAATTAAACATTAGTTTGATATTGTATTACATTATCTCCCGTTGATTAAGATTTGATATTTTATCGTTTTGTTTGATATTTACCGTTTATGTAGTTTAATTAGACCCGTTATGCCAACTGGGTTTCACTTTGTTGTTATTATTATTATTAGTTTCAATATTATTTTTAAGTATGTGTGTCAGTTATTTATAAATTGATTATTTTCTACCGTTTTATTTGTATGTCATATTTTGAGGCTAATAGTACGTGTTTATGATATCTTAAAATGTATATATTGTACATTTGTATTTTTCTAAGTCCTCTACGTTATTGCGTATCATAGAATTAGAGATAAATAAAAGATTTTTTTAAAGGAACTTGAATTTATTTTAAAGACCTTTGATTAGTGCGTATCAAAAGCTTACTCATCACAACTAAATATTATGCAACACACTTTTCATACAACCTAATAAATAAAAATAGTGTTTTTGAAAGCTTGAAGTCGTGGGATCAAGTCGAATTTTAGCTTGATAAGCTCACAATTTTATTGTGAAAACAAATAATTGCAATTGAAACGAAAAATATTAAAAAATTGCATTGTCATCTTATTTACTGGCGCAAGCCAGTGGTAAGTCACCGGCCGCCGGGGGAGGGAGGGGCAGGTACTGGGCCGCCGCTGGTGAGAGTGTGTGTGTGTGTGAGTGAGGGTCGCCTAATCCGCTGGAGTCCTTCGAGCTTCTGCCAGACTATAGTCGACGAGACTTACCGTCCCAACCCGCCCGAGGCAGTTCTGGAGGTGGAGGCTTTTGTGTGCCGCCTTGTCGCCAACATACAAAGGTACGTTTACATCAAAAAATTTTTTTTGGCAATATAACCCTATTACACTATAAGTTATAGATAAGTGTAGGCCCACGATTTAGAACATGGTGTAATGAATTAGGCTAGTAGGGTGGTTGTCAAGTATGACTAACTTTGTCACAGAGAGCCCTATGCACAGGGAAGAACAAGAGCCTGCCTGAATTTGTAAGACTAAAATTCTAACAACAAAACACACCAGAAACGACACACAAAACCTGATTAATATTAGATCAAACAAACAGTAACCCAAAAAAATAAGATTGAAAAACAGAACAAAACCCACCACCCAAACGTACTAACAAACATATGAAACCCACACAACATTTAAAAGAACAACAAACCGACAAACATAACCTAACCCAACCCGTGGATTGTTGTATTACAAATAGGAATTACCATTTATTGATGACATCTCTCACAGAATTCAACCTAACCTAACCGCAACACATCTAACCTAACCGTCTATATATTGTATGTTGTGTGCAACGCCATACATCAAGTAGGGTATTAATAATCAATATAACCTAATCAACAGTAGCTTTTATGTCAGTAAGACCACCTATTTGATGAATATATCTCGTTACAGATACCATTATGCCAGGATGGCTTCCCCGCCACAAGACGAGGTGCTGGCAACAACCCTCCAGACGTCCATCAACAGCGTGGCTGCTCCGACTCCACGTCGGTAAGGGATTGTTATTATAACCTATGTTTCCATTGAATTCAAACCATTAAGCAAATGTATTTAAAGTTAAATATAGATCATTATGCGAAAGACACACCCAACTGTTTTTAAAAGTTTTGTTATAAATTCTGTAAACAATAGTATTTTATTAACGGGTCATGAGAGATGTTAAATGTTATAAAGTTTAGAAAAGTTCCATATAGCTCATTAACGGAAGGACATACACACACACCCATTTGAGTTTTGTTAATAATGCAATTAATAACAGTGTTGTTGTTAGTGCTATTAATTAGTCTTAAAAAACGCCACAACGGCTTTGAGTAACACCCCTTACACCCAACAACTTTTCAAAAAAAAATCGAGCTTGATTTTGAATAATAAAATGCAACATCCTGACACAAGTAATAAATATTACTGTTTCCCAAAAACTTTATTCTACATCTAATGTAATACACTTTAAATTTCATGTCCACTTATAGTCCCTTTCCTTTCAGTACTTTTATAATATTACACTTTCTTGTCCAGGGCAACTTCAACTCCGGTGCATGGCGTTGGAAGGTGCGAAGTGTCTGCGGACCACTCTCCGCGACATGCGATGAACTCTCCGGATCCTGGAAACCGGTAAGAGTTGTTTAGTATAGTGTAAGAAACAAGTAGTTATATAACTTCCGTCCATTATACGTACCTGGAATAATTATGCTCATGTTTAATTCTACAGCAAACATGGCTTACAGATATGGCCATACCATACAAAACGCATTGTTAATGAATGTAATTATCCACAGATCGGACACCTCATCCCCGTTCCACGGGTTTCCATCTCCCCAGCCTTCGCCGCAGCCTTCACCACGGCCTTCGCCGCAGCCTTCACCGCAGCCTTCGCCACAGCCTTCGCCACAGCCTTCGCCACAGCCTTCACCGCAGCCTTCACCGCAGCCTACACCACAGCCTTCGCCACAGCCTTCCCCACAGACTTCATCCCCCCCCCCACTCACCTCAGCCATCAGTCGAGCCTCCCCAGACGCGTCGGCCTCCATACCAACGGGGGAGAGCCCCCACTCGTTCAATCTCCGCACCGTCAACCAGTGATGGGTAAGTTGATTTCTCCACTAACATTGTATAAACAAAAATCAATATGCCCTTATAGCGTTTTAAATTCTATTTTTTTCCTCGATTAACGATAAAACCATTAACATTTATGTTTCTCATTAACCGTGGTGAAATGTCGAAAATTTCTTTATCAAAACGCCACGGCGACGTAAAGTTAACAAAAATCATGCCAGCATGGCATTTTACAGACAACTATATGACATTTGAATGTGTTAAAGCGTTTTGCATGGTGGAATTTCATGAAAATGTAATAAGTTGGGCGCAAACAAGCCGACACCCTATTGACGCCGGTTCTCTGTTGAGTTTTGGTGTAAAATGTCGCTGCGGAGTAAAATATTGTGTTTTAGAGCCACTGCGGCATTTACCCGTTGCGAGTGTTCATCATGCTTTCCGTGTCAATGTTTGTAAATTTGTTGTTTCTAAAGCCACCGACGCATTTACCCGTCCCCTTAAGTATGCCTACCCCCTAGTGATGACGCTTCATTCAGCTTCTGTTGCGATTGTCGATGTTGAACGTTGCCGTGGTGTATATTTGTGGGTTGTAAAGCCACCGAGGCATTTAACCGTCCCTCTATGTATACCGACCTCCTATTGATGGCGCTTCATTAAGCTTCTAATGCGATTGCCGATGTTGAACGTAGCCGTGGTGTATATTTGTGGGTTGTAAAGCCACCGAGGCATTTAACCGTCCCTCTATGTATGCCGACCTCCTATTGATAGCGCTTCATTCAGCTTCTGTTGCGATTGTCGATGTTGAACGTAGCCGTGGTGTATATTTGTGGGTTGTAAAGCCACCGAGGCATTTAACCGTCCCTCTATGTATGCCGACCCTTTAGTGATGGCGCTTCATTAAGCTTCATTTGCGATTGCCGATGTTGAACGTTGCCGTGGTGTAGATTCGTGGTTTGTAAAGCCACCGAGGCATTTAACCGTCCCTCTATGTATGCCGACCACCTAGTGATGGCGCTTCATTAAGCTTCATTTGCGATTGCCGATGTTGAACGTTGCCGTGGTGTATATTTGTGGGTTGTAAAGCCACCGAGGCATTTAACCGTCCCTCTATGTATGCCGACCTCCTATTGATGGCGCTTCATTAAGCTTCATTTGCGATTGCCGATGTTGAACGTTGCCGTGGTGTAGATTCGTGGTTTGTAAAGCCACCGAGGCATTTAACCGTCCCTCTATGTATGCCGACCACCTAGTGATGGCGCTTCATTAAGCTTCATTTGCGATTGCCGATGTTGAACGTTGCCGTGGTGTATATTTGTGGGTTGTAAAGCCACCGAGGCATTTAACCGTCCCTCTATGTATGCCGACCTCCTATTGATGGCGCTTCATTAAGCTTCATTTGCGATTGCCGATGTTGAACGTTGCCGTGGTGTAGATTCGTGGTTTGTAAAGCCACCGAGGCATTTAACCGTCCCTCTATGTATGCCGACCACCTAGTGATGGCGCTTCATTAAGCTTCATTTGCGATTGCCGATGTTGAACGTTGCCGTGGTGTAGATTCGTGGTTTGTAAAGCCACCGAGGCATTTAACAGTCCCTCTATGTATGCCGACCACCTAGTGATGGCGCTTCATTAAGCTTCATTTGCGATTGCCGATGTTGAACGTAGCCGTGGTGTATATTTGTGGGTTGTAAAGCCCCCGAGGCATTTAACCGTCCCTCTATGTATGCCGACCTCCTATTGATGGCGCTTCATTAAGCTTCTAATGCGATTGCCGATGTTGAACGTAGCCGTGGTGTATATTTGTGGGTTGTAAAGCCACCGACGCATTTAACCGTCCCTTTTAGTTTGCCGTCCCCTTAGTGATGCCGCTTGTAATATCTTCTGCTTTGGTTGTTGGTGTTAAATGCTGTCACGGTTAAAAATTGTGAGTTCTAGAGCCACCTAGGCATTTAACCTTAATCTTGTTGTTACCTGCACTACCTATATATACACCTATAGATCTACCTATACCTTAATATCCTACCTTACCGATGTCATTGTATGTCATCTGTATGCAATATGTAATGAGATTACTTTGTTCACAGACGTAGCCCGTACTCCCTCCAAAACGGCCCGTGTCCTCATAGGCTTAGGAGATACGCTCTTCGAAACAAGACGAAGAAGTAACGGGACATGAGAAGTGTAGTGTTGTGTTGTGTTGACATTCCCCCCCCCCAAGACATTCACCCCAAAGAACTATTGTATAGCAGTTTTGCTACAAATTCTTGTATTATTTATATTAGTTTTTAATTCAATGTTATTGTTTTATGTCAAAAGCTAGTTGTTAAAGCTAATTGTTAAAGTTTATTTGTTGTAGGCTATGTATTTGTAAAATTTACTTTTTACATATTTGTGTTATGTGCAATGTATTTAATTTTTTTCAAGTGATACCTTCTAAATGACGTTGCTTGCTAACATAAAACATCAATGCACATGTACATAGCCTGTTCCTTTTTTTTAATTTACTATACCAGTTAAATCGCTTTCGCCATCATTGTACATGTATTGTTATGGGTTTTTATTGAAAAGGTAATTGATAATTTATCGTCATTGTACACGTTATTAAGTAATTTATTGTTTTTCATGTTTTTGCCATGTTCAATGTAACATCTTGTCATTTGCCATTGACCCGTAATTACCGCCTTGCATTTAGCATCTCAATCATTCTTCTGGTATTATTTAATCGCTAATATGTATTTAGTTGAAGTAATTAGTGATTTTAAATTAAATTTGTTTTTGTGACATCAAGCTTAGTGATATTTATTTTACGATAAACCGGTGTATCGTTGTGGTTATTTGCAAATGTCTGTAGTATATTGTTGTTGTCAACTTTTAATTATCTGGCGTTTAACCGTAAAAGCCCCTTCGCCAACTTCATGCCAAAGAAGTGGGGATTTTTTCTTGTTCAACTTATAAATTTACTTGTGTAGGCTGTTTTAATATTTTTAGATTTTAAATGTATGTTATGTAGTTTTATTAGAATGTAATACCTAACTGTTGTATGTTAATTCTTTATTGCTCTGCTAGTGTTATATTGTTATGAAATCATCATTCAATTCATATTCTTACACATTAAAGTAAGCCTACATTCAATTTCAGCACATGTGTGTGTGACCATTTTTTAGTGTGTGCAAGCAGTGTAACTATGAATTCTGTTCAATGCACCATACACATTGACTTACAATGTATTTGTTATTAACTACAGCATACATACCGATTAAATATTAAATTTTATTATTCAACCATGACCACTGTCTTGTCTTCTGAATTCATCACCCTCATCCTTAGGTAATAGATTTTGGAATGTTTGCGCTGCACTAATGAAACAAAAGAGAAAGCGCCGGTCTACAGTCTCAGACTTGTCCGTTGACATCCTGATGAGACAAAATCAAGGCTTTCCAAAGGCTTTTGAATTGAAAATGTTTCACCACATACAAATTGTGTTTCTACAACTTTGGTTGTATATATGGTAATGAATAAATAATAAAATCAACAATCGCAATTGATTGTTATTGTTAATTACGGTCTTAAAACTGTTTGGCAAATCTTTCCACCTATTATTGAATCACACTTTAACTAACCAATTGAATATTTCAATTGATGAGTGATTGACATAGTCATTAAATGGACATAGGTGGTAATTTCGGAAAAATTGCTGAAAAAAATAAACATAGAGATTAATTGGTGGCAAAAGTAAATTTTTGGAAGTAGAGAAAACTCCTAGTTACCGTTAATAGTCCATTATCTGTAGGAAAATTATTTAATTTCCAAATATGCCACAGTGGAGTATAGTAGTCCACTGCAATGCCATCGTGGCATTTTTTAATTTACCGCTAACTTAGTAGTCAACTACATGGTAAAAGGATTTTGTTGTAATTTTACCGAAAATGCCACAGTGGCATGTAGGACCGCACATTAGAGCCACCATGGCAATTCCCTGGGCTATACTATGACTTCACCTTGAGGTAGCATGGCCAAAAGCACTGTAAGGTGACCCCTGGTTGCGCCCGAAGCCTTAAAACCGTTTAAAGACATCAACAAAGGTATGCCGACGTACAAAAATAGCCCTAAGGGCTAGACTTTTTCGCCCGAAGGGCGAAAATTACGTCGGCACCGCGGGTGCCGTCGTATGTCGGCCTCTAAATCACAACTAAACATACAACAAGCATACTACAACAGTTGACTTATTCTCCATAAGAATAACATGGGAGTTTTAAAATTACAAATTTTTTTTTAATTTTCTCCATATTAATTAGGCGCATAATAACGCTTCAATATACTAAATTATTTGTTTTTTAAGCTCTACAAAATGGTTTAAAAATAAATCGTGAAATTTTGTGTTTTTAGGGTCAAAAATGGGAAAACCCTATTTTTACCCCATAAAACCCCCGTTCCCATAGTCCGATCATGCTGGTTCGCGAACTCAATCAAGTTTACACCTTCAAACCAAATTTTATCAAAATCGGACAAAAATTACTCAAGTTATCGTGCGGATGGACACACACACACACACATATATATATATATATCTATATATAGATATATATATATATATCTATATATAGATATATAACAATTTGAACGAATGGTGTTTTTGGCCCCTGGGGACATCAAAATGAAAAAGTAAATCGGTCCCGGGCTTAGGTCTTACCATGAGACCTACGGTAATAGCTACTTCCCTATAGGCAAATTCGCTAAAAGGAAATGTTGGTATCCACTACTTACCAGATTTTAAAGTCATAACTTAAATGTTTCTATTTATTTATTTTTTTTTTATTACAATGCTGCAAAACAGGATAAACCCAGTTAAATTGTAGCATTAATATTCGAGCAACAAAATCTTGAAATGCATTATAAATAATAAATATGGTAAAAGTCCATCTTGCTTAATAAATTATAATTATTAGTGTAATCACTCACAACAATACAATATATGACAAAACCGAATAAATATCAATAAATAACGTACAAAAAAATGTTTATAAAATAACATTGGCAATTATTTAAATATATATAACAACAATAACGAATTAAATAAATAAAATAGAATGTGTAACGCTATTAACGCTATAAAAGTTGAATTTTGTTTCTAAAAGCGTTGGGGTATGTGTAACTATTATATAAAACAGATGTAAAGATTTTAATGTTACTATTTTGTGTCCTTTTCCCGTTTAATGTTAAATTGATTTAAATTATATGTAATTAATTATGATTTCTTATAGAATAATAATTAAAAATTACAATTGATACGTATACTCTGAGCTAAGTAAAGTATAAATAAGTAAGTTATATTATGTTGTTCGTCACAAAGTTACTAAGCACCTAAGCATTGTGTAGGTTTGTAGGTATACTGATAATGTTTACATTTTTATAGACTTATATTTGCAATCTCCTTCATCTTGGAAACTGGAACAACAAAATTAACATAACAATTTGGCTACTTACATTTCCCCGAAAGCCCTACACATCCCTAGAAAGGGATTTTTCTCCAAATAGAAACACTGAGCGATAGAGATAACAATTCACCGTGAACAGTTCGATTTCGGTAAGATTCAGAAGCGTTCGGCACGGCGTTGTGGTGGGGGGTGTTCCTGACGGGTTGCTCTCGTCAGTACATCAGCCATGTAATATTTTTTTGGCTTGTCTTTGATTTGTTTGTCATGCCTGTTATTATTTTCTTCATACGTTTGTTTTTTCTTACAGAAAGAATTTAATAAACCGCTAAGGCTCGACACAATGGAGTTAAGTATGGATGACTTTGTCAGACATTTAACAAAACACGTCTCTGCGTATAGAGTTGCAAACTATTATGTACTTCTTCCAAAACACGAAAAGATGTCTATCAACGCGTTGAAACCACCAGAAAACTACGAAAGGTTGTTCGTAACCGTAAGTAACTTTCACAATAGTATGTTTTACAATTTAACAATATGCTTTGTAATTGAAAATTAAAACATAATGCAAAACGGAAATCCGAGACGTCTTAGAGGTCTTCATAAGTTAGTCGAAGGATCAGAGTTTAATAGAAAAAAAAATGTTTAAAGAATTTAGATCGATCGATAAACTTAGATTAAAATGTAGATGAAGATAGATGAATAGAGAAAAAACTAGATGATGTTTCTTAGTGGACTGTATTTCTTTAACTGAACAAAAAGTAAACATGATATAAAAAGTTAATATAAGACCAGCTGTTAGAAACAGTAAATTAGGAAAATAACTTTAAACAACCGGTATTCTGGAAATCGTTACAAAATTTCCAGTAATTTGACACATTAATGATCAAATTTTGTCAAAAATTAAAGCGAGGGTGAGGGAACAAAAATGTCGTGTTTAGGTGTTTTTTTATTAAGAATTATGAAATAAACCTCAAATCATCCCGTTTTTAAACGCTCAACCTCGCTTTAATTTTTGTTTGTTGTATTACAGTTCAAAGAGTACCCAACAGCGAGCAAGGAATACCAGTACCCACCCATTACTAACCATGAATTACCATTAAAATTGAAGAATAATCGCCCCATTCCATGTGTTTCAGCCATGAATGTTTATCCTGGGAAGGAAATAAAAACAATTGAATGCTTGAATCATGTGGCGAAACAGTTAAGAACAGGTCTAAGAAAAATTGTGACTGCTAACCGTGGCACAGGTGATCCGCTTGGCGGTAAGGCCTACGGTAGCCTAAAGGCGAGTACTATAGAAAAACTAACAGCCTACTACAGGAATGCAGTACAAAGCAATATTGGAACCAGTGTTGATCACATGAGAACTGCTATATTTGCAACCATTTACCACTGTGTGTCGACTGATGACAAGCCAAAGCATGGCTTCTGCCCCGACGGACCTGAATCTTGGTGTTTCTATAACCGCGCCATTGCACGAAAGGAAATAACCGAAAAACATGCAAAAAGGGTAACAACACCAATATCACAAAAAGTACTGAATGCAATAATCCCTCTTTACAAAAGGTTATCTACAAACCATCTGTTAGAAAAGTGTATTGCAGGAAAAACACAAAATACCAATGAGGCCCTACACGGACTCATTTGGTCGAAGTGTCCGAAAACGGTCTTTATCTCAGGACTTGTTTAGTAACATAAAAATATCTTTATTTCGAGTATGTTTAGCTTTATGTGCAATATGTGTGTTATCTTGTCAATTTTATTTGTTTCTTGGTTTGTATGGCCTAACGCAAACGACTTATCGCATACTAAAGACTGTTTGAATGTCCTGTTTACTGGCTATCAGGAGATTGAAGCGGTGAATTGTGGTGGACGTCAGGTGTTGAACGATACCAAAAATGACGAGACTGTTCAGGGGGAGGGTGGGGTACAAGCTGGCAAAGTTTACCTCCCAAGTTCATTTACCCGGGGACCGAGATATATGAAATTGCGTTATGAGAATTCTATGGCTTTAGTTTCTCGTCTCTGCTTCCCTACATTTTTCCACATTTTCACTTACAGCACGACTTGGGAGGAAAACAAAAAGGTCCTAGAAACAGCGGTCCCAGTGATACCAGGACGGCTTGTAGAGTATTTTACATCAAACTGCTGGAACTCCTCTGGGATCTGCGCAGCGGAGCTATGTTCGGCCGGTCTGTCTACATAGTCCACGTCATCCGAGATGCAGATGCAGATGCGGGGTCTTCCGCATGCCCACATCGTATTCAAAATCGAAGGCGATGGACCTGTTCAGGCTTCCGACATAGACTCTATCATCCACGCTGATATTCCATCTCTGGAGGAAGCAGTTCTGCGGCACATGATTCACGGCCCTTGTGGTACCGATCACAGAACCGACTTCCCCTGCTGGGACACTGAATAGGGCAGCTGCTATAATTTATTTTACCAAACCTCCGTGCGAAACGACCCACGTAAATGAGAAGGGCGTCGTTAAATACCGGCGTGACTACGATAACGAGGGTAGCATCAAATCAAGGAACGGATCTGACCAGGCTCAGATGCAAACTCCCAAAATGCAGCAGTAAAACTTTCATTACCTGTGAAAAATGCAAACTGTCGCTGTGCCTTAACAAGGACAAGAATTGCTTCAAACTATTTCATTCAGTTTGAATTTCAACCAAGAGACTAAAGCAATGACATTCTGTCACTTGATTGAAGTGTTTTATTTCAAAGAATTTCATGTATAATTTAATTTACAGGTTTTATATGTAAATTGACATGAAACTTAATTCTGTAAGTTGAAATAAAAATATTTACAGTAAATACATATTGGGCTATTTATGACCCACTCCTATTTTTCTCAATTTAAACACTAGTGCATGTTGTGCCAAATTTGACCCAACTAATAAAATCTAAAAAAAACACATAAAATACAAGAGAAAAAATGTTTTAACTATTTTTCCATAAGTTAGTACCACATTGCCTACCTTGTGGAATTTTTTTGAAATTGAAATAAAAAATAATGCTTTGTAGGGTTAATATCAGGAAGCGGGAGAAAGAATGTAAATGTTTCTGCGCGACAGACACCACGCAGGCAATGACCAGCTGGCGTGGGGAAATTTGTGCGCCAGAGATTGGCAATACTAACCGATATTCTGTGTCGCGACTTGACATTGACAGTTTTGTGCAGTAGGTTGAATAGAAATACCAAGCTGTGGGTAAACCTCTTGAAGTGCATAGATATCATAATGAATTTATTTAAGCCACAAGATCCGGTAATTGGACAAACGATTCAAAATAGTCTAATACAGAAAAGAGCCGAAAGAAAGAACACGCAAGGAAATCAGAAGAGCGGCTACTAGATGAGGACATAAATTTGGTTGGTTCGGAGTTGGAGAAGTTTTACAACTCCCTGATTGAGTCATTAAGTGTAAATTATTCAGTATACCACTATGAACAACTCTGCAAAGTCATGATTGCAGTTATAATAGTATGATGTCGAAGGCGACCGGGAGAGGTTACTCGAGCTACTCTAGAGCAATAATCAACAATTGAACAACAGTCAGATTATGACAAAGAATTCAAATCAGTCTTGTCAAAGGAGGACTGGAAATAGTGTTCTGGATCGAGTGGTTGCTGTAGATATTACAGAGTTGACACTTGGGGATTCCACTTATGGGTTTCTAGTCGAACTTACTTGTGTGAACCTGGCAATAGCACGCATAGTGCACGCAAGTAAGTAATCAGAGAGTGTATCGGTTAGTTCACTGTTTTCTAATTGTTTCTCTTAAAAAGTTGATGTAAAATGTCATCCCGTTTTGCGGAAAAATACGGCCGCGACAAGGCCGTATCCAGGGGGGGGGGGTTAGGGGGTCAAACCCCCCCCCCCCCGAAATCCCGAAATTTAGTAGTAAACATTAATACTGGGTTTAAAATTAAATTCTAAAATATAAATCATAACAGAGGATCCAACAACATAACAACATTGTGCATTGCATGCATAGGCCTACTAATATTTTAGATTTTTAAATTAAAATACAAGATAAAAAAATGCACAAGTATAAATATCACATGGATGCAGTAGGTTACAGCCTTTCCCTAGTATTTGCCGTGCGCTGCGTGACTGTAGTGTGCGCGTGCTAGGGATGAGCGATAAATCACAGACTGTGATTTTGTCACCGATATTTTTAAGTCGCAGTCACAGTCCAGTCTGTTAGTCGTTCAGTCTGTGACACGATATCAAAAGTAGCAGCTACCGGAGTCACAGTCTCTGTTCACCATTTGCAGTCGCAGTCGCAGCTTTTTAGTTCAAAATATCGACTGTAGAAGCGCGAGCAGCGCTGTGACTGAGCGAGTCACAGTCTCTGTTCCCCAGTCGCAGTCGCAGTCACAGGCTTTTAGTTCAAAATATCGACTGTAGGAGCGTTGTGACTGGGCTGTATCCGCCGTCCTTGTAAGTGCTGCTCTCTGTATCCTTCGGATTTTGAGCGAACTACTGTACTTTGAGCAGGCTTTGCACCCTATCGCTGTTCGCTTTGTTTTGTTTACATTAGTTTCAGTTTCTGCGTTATTGAGATGAACTCATCAGATTAATTATTATACAATGAGTCTTAAAAGAAAAACCGGTGAGGTGTGGAATTACTTTTTGGTATTAGATGATTTCACGGCCAAATGCGACATTTGTAAGACAAAACTGTCTTACAAAACATCAGTAACGAATCTAAAAAAACACATGTTAAGGAAACATCCTACAGTAAAGTTTTCAAGCTCAAATCACATGTAGCAGTAGCAGTCGCAGGTACGACAGAGTAGCGCGGCAGTGATATCGTCAACAGCGCGAGATCACAGTAGCAATCATTCGGGGTTTGGAGCAGTCACAGTCACAGTCGCAGTCACAAGTAGCTGGTTAGCCGTTCGAGTGATGCACGCCAATGGCATCGTCACAGTTTCGTAGTTTTGAGTATCACCGCACGGAGCGCCACCGTAGCATATATCGCTGTGACTAGTCACCGATATTTTTAACCGATATTTCCTTGTCACAGTCACAGTTCCGAGTGATATTTTAAAGTCACTGATATTCTCATCCCTAGCGCGTGCGGTGCGATCCAGAATATAGCATATTAACTCATAGACTATCCGCTAGGGGGCACTAGGTACAGGGTGCAGGCGGCAAGACACCAACCAACACGTGCTGGCGCCGCCGTCTAGGTTAAGGTCGCACGGACGCACGGTGACAACACCAAATGT
>NW_026542595.1:106207428-106462390 GCF_028750875.1 Macrosteles quadrilineatus
AAACAAATCATGTAGACGTCAAAGAGAATGAAAAGTCTAACCTGTCGGAAAAACTCAGTTTTGATGTGGATCCTGGAACTTTACGGTAGGCAAGTATCATATGTTGTGTAATTTATGTAAACTATCAACAATAACAAAAAACTAAAAGCGAAAATAGAACTTTAGGCTTTTAGCACCTTTGAGTGGTTTATTGAATTGTGTTCTTTTTACTCTCTCCCCCTATAGCCTACAGTATATATCAAGTATAATAATAAAAAAAATAGTTTTTTTCAACATTTTTGAGCTTTGGTTATGGGTTGAAATATATATTTTGGATCCTCCTGAACCCAAAAAAGTGGTTTTTGAAATTATGTCTGTGTGTGTGGATATGTACAGAGCTAAGACTAAAATTTATGTAGTCCAATTTTGATTAATTTCGGTATTTAGGTACCGGTACTAATTCACCAGGCTATTTTTATTTTATTTTACTTTTAATAGTGGCTTTTCTATACAATTACAAAAATTTAGTTTTTCACAAAATTACCTCAAACAATTTTGATTAAAATTTAGTTTGTTATGGTCCTTTCATCTTTGTAACTCCCAATGTTGTAAACATTACACTTCAAAATTTATTTCAGCTTTTGTAATTTCCCCATAAAGTACTGTTACTCCCACCTTACCCATGATGTTGTTGACAAGCTAATGGGAGAAAGTGTGTGTCAATTTGCTAATACCGTTAATTATATTTTTTTACAGTTTTGATTCAAAAACAACTGACAATGGTTCTGGGGTAGGAGAAGAACCAGGTTGGACCGTGATGAATGATATACCTCTCAAGAACATCCGCAACTTCAGTATCATCGCTCACATTGATCACGGCAAGAGCACGCTGGCTGACCGACTACTGGAAATGACCGGAGCCTTGACTGCTAAAGCAGATAACAAGCAAGTCCTCGATAAGTAAGTATAGAAAAAATATGGATTCCAAAATTGCATCAGTTTTATTTTTAACAGCACTTTTTTGTAGAAAAGATCAATAAATTTCCGTTGGTTGGATATTCTTCTTTGTTATGAATAAAAACATCTTCTACCCCCGCAGCAAATCTGCCGACTAAGAGAATATCCATTTGCCTGATTCGACAAAATATTTTCTTAAAGATGTCAGCAAAATTTCCTTAAATTTAAGTTTGCTGATACAAGAAATGGCATAAAGTGTGATTTTAATATGAAATAAACATTTGTGAACAGCTATTAAATAAATAAATTTACTAAATTTGATCAAAATATATCCATAAACCAGTATACTACAGCAGTATGTATACAAATTTGAACAGATGACGGTGTTTTTTTTTCTCTCGAGACTGCAAAATGAAAAAGTAAAGTGGTTCCATGTCTAGGTCTTACCATGAGACTTACGGTAATAGTTTATCCCCTATGTATAAGAAATCCGCTAAAAAAGGTCTCCTACAGAACACCGTTTCCACACAATATCGCCTCACTTCACTACTAGTGCTATGCTATGTAGTGTGATCTTTATTGTATTGGTAAAACTCTGGACTTTAATAATTTCTTTGGAAAAGCCAACTGAACTCTATTCTTGTCAAATACTTGTTAAATCAGCAGCCACATGGACATCTTCTAATAATTTTTTTACGCCACACTACATTATTTTGACAAACTTCCCACGCAAGGATATAGTCCAGAAAACAGCTGTTTGCCACCAGCTTATCAAATGGGGTTTCATTACGTACTACTACTGCAATGAGTTTTACCGGACACCAATCAGTTGATTATACCATAGATAAAACATACTCCCTTAGTAGATTTCTCATCCTTATGGAACAGCTGAAGACAATTTTATTGTTAGTTCTGTACAGTTTATGTAGAGGTCGTGTTTTGTTTACAATTTGTTTCCCGTTATTACAGCCATTTAAAACCTTGTTTGTTAGTCTATGATTATACTGTATTTAGGTGGTTATAAACAAAAACATAACCTCTCTTAGATATTTAACTAGTGATTTTTAGTCCTTTAGTTGGTGGAAATATACAAGGATTTGTACGGATTTAGTAGTATGGCGTAAACTATCGTATCTAACTCGTCCAAAATGTGTGTACCGGACTCGTTTGGTAATCCCGTACTCGACGAACCACCCTCGTCCGGTAAACACTTATTTTCAGGACTAGTAACGTAATATACTATTACAAGTAAGTTTATATTTATCTTTTTGCTTTCCTCAACGGAACTAATGCTTCCTCAGGCTGCAAGTTGAAAAGGATCGAGGAATAACAGTGAAAGCACAGACAGCTTCCCTGTTCTACAAATATAAAGGTGAAGATTACTTGTTGAATCTGATCGACACTCCTGGCCACGTTGATTTCTCAAATGAAGTTGCAAGGTAATGTTTGTCTAAGGTTGGAATCTTTCTAATCAGCTAAGTAGATATAGCGCTCGCCTGGTAATTGGGAGGTCGCAGATTTGTTCTTGAGAAAAGTCAGATGCTTTTAATGGCTCTTAACAGCTGTGTCTTTCGGCTTTGATCAAACGTGGTACTCGTTAGAGAACCAGGTAATCTTGGCCAGTGAAGCAGTCATCTCATTAATTCAACTCTTCTTAACTCATCTTTGCCTTAAAACATACATCCTAGCATGTCAAGTGTAATTTAAATCCAATCCAATCATATTGCAATATTGGCAATCAGCTGAAAGTTGGAGTAGCTTACTTTTGCCGCACAAAGTTGATTATAGAGAAAAAATCATGATCATTTATAGCGATTTGTAGTTTGAATTAGAAATAAGTTAATTAAGTTATAACTCTGCTGTAATTGTCATTGTAGATCTCTAGCAGCATGTCAAGGTGTGATTCTACTGGTGGATGCCAACCAAGGTGTTCAAGCTCAGACTGTAGCTAACTTCTACCTTGCGTTTGGTCAAGACCTCACTGTGCTGCCTGTACTCAACAAGATTGATCTAAAGAATGCCAATATAGAGATGTGCAAAGATCAACTGCTCAATTTGTTCTCCATTGATCCAGAAGACGTTCTCATGGTAAGTGAGGAATTTAAATGTTCTGCTGCACTATATATAATCTGATAAAAGATTAAATTAGCTGGATTCAAATTGAAAGTGGCAGGGCTAAAGATTAGGGTGCTCTTTTAGCTATGTTATTGCGATTAATTGCCATTTTTGTATGGATAGAAATAAATCATTTTTTTTATAACCTTAATATTTTCTATGTTAAAACCACATACAGGTCAGCTGTTGGTTTACAGTTTCCGATCTTCTTATTCTTCTTATCTTATCCCTCTTAACCGCTGGCTAAACCTTCTCACATGAACAAACAGCAGTGAGCACAAACAACAAATACACTATCTAATATTTAGCAAGAATAATATTTTACTGGTCAAAATTAAAATCTTTGCAGACTCGATTTCCCAGTTCCAACTGGTATAATATTTTTCTTTACCGAGGAGCCCCATTGAAAAATCCCATCTGTTTTTTTGGCAGCGTATTCTTGTTTTTGCTATCTTGGCAGCTGTAAATAATCCAGCACCATCAATCACTACCAAAGTTCCAAACAAAATGAACGAGCTCTTCTACTCCATTGTTTTTGTCTTCACAGATTTCAGCCAAGTCAGGAATCTACATTGACACGCTGTTAGAAGCCATAATTGAGCGGATTTCTCCTCCCCCTGGAGATCGCTCTGCGCCAATGAGAGCTCTCATCTTCGACACTTGGTACGACAAGTACCGCGGCGCTGTGGCCCTGGTGTATGTACGTGATGGAGAGATTAAAGTCGGCGATGAAATTGTCTCAGCCCACACCAAACAGAAGTACAGTGTGAAAGGAACTGGACTTCTGAGACCACATGAAGTTCCTACAGATAAACTGTGAGTACCTTATTGGCAGTGTAGCCTCGATCAAGTAAACGTAAATATGAAAAATCAAAATCACTTAATACTGCAGTGCAGATAATGATATGATTACACTCCAACTGATTCAAAAATTGCTAAAATAAGTATTGTAAATTTTTAGGTGATCAATTTTTTTTTATTTAGTAAAAGTTAATTTATGCATTGATAATTTTAAGAAACCTTTGATTATACTTTTTCATACCTGTATTTTGACATCTACCCTAGTAGCACAAATATGTATTTTATAAATATTTTATATATTTAAAGTTGTATTTGATAGAACCTCAAATAAAATATATAAATAATATATCTTTAATAACAGTTTGATATATTCAAATATATATTTAAAATATTACCAAAAAGCAATGCAAAATATAAATTAAATATAAGTTTTGAATATATAAAATAGATTCATAATATATATTGATCAAATAAGTATAGAATCTATAATAAAAATATTTTATATGTATATTTTTCCTATTAAATATTAAAAAAAAATATGTGTTGAGAATATTTTAAATATATATATAAAATATTTTTGAAACTATATTATATATTTAAAGTATTTATAAATATATTTTGAAAAACGTCATTTATTTTTATTAATAAAATGATAATATATTTGTAGAATATAGGCTATAGCATATAATCTTTTATAATTAGCAAATAAATAATTTGCATCTTTTTGTTTTTTTATAGTGTCTATCAATTTATACATGCATTTTTTATATGATAATTGCTATTATGAAAGCGTTAAAATTAAGTTAATAATAATACGTACTCTGAATGGTGTCACTCATCATGCACGTAAAGAAAAAATTACGCATATGGTTAAGAGGCAGTATACATGTTCGGCAGCTACATTTGGGTCAAACGAAAAAAAAGTGTTGATGGGTTTTATTTTTTAAATTGTAATATGTGACAATGAATGTGATCATAGAAATATCTAATGATTGGCTAGAAAAGGGTGCTAGCGACTGGTGACCGTTTAAGAAACGAATTACGGAAAAACAGATTAACAGAATCATAATATACTGTAGTATCAAAAAATTTTCAAGTATTGCAACCATTGCAACTGACGGCCGCTCTTTCACCATTTGAAAACAATTGTTAGCAACAGTCACAAGTAGCTCAGAGGTAAGGTAAGAGGCTCACAAGTCGAAGGACCCAGGTTCAAGACCCACCCGGGCCATAAAATTTTATCCAGTAATTTTTTCAAAATTTGTTTTTATGAACTATTTCATCAATTTACTCAACTGATAATTGTGTTTTTCATACTAAATCTTCATTATTTTATGTTTTTATGTTTAGGCCTCATTGGATGTTTGGAAGAGATATTAAATACATTTTTTATTTAAATATTATTCACTAAAATATATTATTGGAACATATTTTTTTAATATTTAATAGATTCAAAAACATATTTTATATATATATATATATAATATATTTTAAATATTATATAAAATTGACATTAATACACACTTGAGATATATAAAATAGATTTTAAATATATTTATTGATATGTATTTAATATATATTTGTGCTACTAGGGTATATATTAATTTGAAACAGTTTTTCTTTGTCATAGCTATTTTGAGAGAACGGCTGGGTGTAGAAACTCGGTAGAGGTGTCTAAAGAAAGGTCTTGGTCTGTAGATGAGCCATCAAAAGAGAAACATGGTGAATTCCCTTGGGGCTCTGCCCCAGTGGCCTTTAAATTCCTATCCCATGTTATTCTTATGGAGGAAAACAGGGTTTTTGTCATAGCTAATTTGAGAGAACGGCTGGGCGTAAAAACTTTGTAGGGGTATCTAAAGAAAGGTCTTGGTCTGTAGATGAGCCATCAAAAGAGGAACGAGGTAAATTCCCTTGGGGCTCTACCCCAGAAGCCTTTAAAGTTGCCTCTTCAGATTTGTTTACATTACGACCATATGCATAATTCTACATTACTTTTTAATGAAACAGCTGTTAATATTTAAATTGTGATTTATTGAATTTGTCAAAATGAAGTACAGTAGCCTATTTGCAATGGGTTTTTCTGATTTTAAATTGGATTTTCTCCTGCATCGATTCATGTTTTGCAATATAATGTTCTATTACCAAATCAGTGGAAAATCCTAATATCACAGTAACTCTTAAAATTATTCCTTTTGGAGTTAACTTATATCTACTGTATGGGTTGGTTTCTGCCTTTTTTACCACTTCTTGGTGATTGTACGTAGGTGATATTTGTTTAATATTGCATCTGTAGACGAAACTTGGGTTGGTGTAATTATTACAATGGAAAAGAGCGAGAAATCCTGGCCAATTTGATATAGGCTAAAAATAAAACTGAATTAACACTGTTCTACATTTCTTGAGCAATCATCAAAATAATCAATTTGCAAACAATGTAAACATAGAAAAAGTCATAGAACACAACCAAGAAGAAAAAATAGAAATAATTTTTTTTTCATTTATAATCGTTGTCATAGACAACCTAATGCGGCTACGAGAGGGAACAATTTGTAGAAAACACTAAAAAACAAGATAAGCTTTTTGAAAAAAGATAAGATATTTACAAAAGATATTGATTATATCTAACTGTTGTGTAGTTCGTGAGTATTTCCATAATCTTTGAGTCGCCTGTAATGCTTCGCAATTGCTCGAATTCGAGCAACAGGTACACTAGTTATTTATGTATATGTATATGCTACTTACAAATAAAGTTTATTTGAATTGAATTGAATTGAAAGTCAATAGATTCTTACATTGGTGAAACTTATAACAAAATTTGTTTTTCTAACTTTAATGTCTTGCACATTTATCGAAGGACACTAGCCCTATAACCAAGTAGTCGGTAAATTTTAGCCTTTTTCTGCTACCATTTATTCACTTAATGTGAGGGCTAGTGTATTTTAGAGTTGTTTCTGTTTGCAACATACATTGAGAGTTCCAAATATCTAGTTTTATAGAAAAAGAAACCACTGGAGTACCAGCAGCCAAATCTTTTTACTTATCAAAGCCAGTTTTACTATAGCTAAATAATAAATTAGTGACGCCTAAAGGGCAAGTACAATTGACAAAGGATATAAAACTTCTCTAAATTTATGCCTACACCTCATCTACATCCTAAATTTTACTCCATACTCCTGTACTTGCAATATTTATTTCAATGTAGAAATTTAATCATAACCATATATCAAACAACATTGACAGCAAAATCTAAGCAAATAATATTTCACAAATATGAAGAACGTCACTCTGAGAACTGACCCCTGTGGTATGCCAGTGTAGGAGGCCAGGTGGGATGGATGTTCTGCAACATGCGCACCGTGGCGGAGGCTCACATAGGAGACACTATACATCACTCGTCTACCTCCGTGGAACCTCTGATGGGCTTCACCCCCGCCAGACCCATGGTCTTCGCCGGAGTCTACCCCATGGACCAGTCGGAATACCTTGATATGAGAAATGCGATAGAGAAATTGGCACTCAACGATCCTGCAGTGTCTCTAACCCAGGAGAGCAGGTTAGTAAAAATTTAACATTTATTCCCGTTGGTTCATGGAGGTTCATTTAGCCTAGTGTTTGGTTATGTGTTGCGAGTGTTCTGTAAATTATTTTATACAACTTGTTGCCCTGACCCACAGAAAATTGTTGATCAAGCTCATGGCTATAACCTTGGACCTGGATAATGTTTTGGTTGTTAAGTTTTCCTTTTGGGGTGTACAGTTGTATTATTTTATTTCTTTGGACTTGTAATAGAAAAGTGATTCATCATTCAGAAGCTTTCAATATTTGTGACACACGCATACGTCAAGACGGGGGCGACATCGACGATGTAGAGGTATCCAATAAAATGTAAAATGTTACAAATATGTGCTATGTAAAGGCGGAGAAAATAAAATAATTTGATTGTAAACATATCTAAATAATCTATTTGCATAATTTCAGTCCAGTCCTAGGTCAAGGATGGAGGGTAGGCTTCCTGGGACTGTTGCATCTGGAGGTGTTCAACCAGAGACTAGAGCAGGAGTATGGAGCTGAGGCAGTCATGACAGCACCTAGTGTACCTTACAAGGGTGAGTAATCACATCACAATCAGTAGACATGGTCAGTAATGTAGTCCTAGGTCAAGGATGGAGGGTAGGCTTCCTGGGACTGTTGCATCTGGAGGTGTTCAACCAGAGACTAGAGCAGGAGTATGGAGCTGAGGCAGGGCCGATTTACCGAATAGGCAAGGTAGGCACGTGCCTAGGGCGCGAGGCAATTGGCTTTTTTGAGGGGCGCCAAAAAATTGGAAAAAAGAAAAAAAATTGTGGCCGTTTTTGCATGCGATTGCGGTAAACTGATAATCCCTTGCGGCCGTGAAGACACCTTAACAGTCTCCCACAATTGCGGCAAGATGTTAATTATTTACCGCGGTTGTATATACGTCATCATCGTCCGTCTCCCGCGATCGCGTCAAAGTTCTGACTATTTCCAGCGGATGTGTGGACATGATTATCGTCTTCCTTGATCACGGCAATATATGAACACATCCCGCGGTCGTGATGAGATTATCACCGTCTACCGCGAATGAGGCAAAATTGTAAGCTTTTCCCGGGGTCGTGTGGACATTATCATCTTCTTGCGTGATCACGATAAAATTCTGATAATCCCTCACAGCCGTGAAGACATCATCGCCTCCCGTGGTCGTGAGGCATTGTCATCCTCTCCCGCCATTGCGGCAAATGGTAATCATCTCCCGCGGTTGTTTGGAGATCATCATCGTCTTTCACGAATGAGGCAAATTTCTGATCTTTCCCGTGATTGAGTAGACATTATCATCGTCTTACGCGATTGCGGTAAAATTCTGATCATTCCTCGCAGCCGTGTAGAGTAGACATCATTATTGTAACTCCCGCGATCCTGTAGACATCGCAATCGTCCCCCGCTCTCGTGAAGACATAATATAATCGTCTCCCTCGGTCGTGAAGACATCGTAATCGTCTCCCGCGATCGTGAAGACATCGTAATCGTCTCCGCGCGATCGTGAAGACATCGTAATCGTCTCCCGCGGTCGTGAAGACATCGTAATCGTCTCCCGCTGTCGTGAAGACATCGTAATTGTCTCCCGCGATTACGGCAAAATGTTAATAATACCCCGCAGTTATGTGGATATCATTATCGTCTTCCGCGGTCGTGGCAAATTTCTGACTGTTTTCCGTGGTTTTGTGGACCAAGATCATATCCCGCGGTCATTTAGTCATTACCATAGTCTCGCGCGATCGCGGTAAAATCATGATCATATCCCATGGTCGTTTAGACATTATCATCGTATCATGCGATCGCGGCAATATTCTGATTATCCTTCACGGCTCTGTGGATCTCATTATCGTATTGCGCGATCGCGGTAAAATCATGATCATATCCCGCGGTCGTTTAGATATTATTATCATCGCATGCGATCGCGGCAAAGTTCTGATCATCTCTCGAGGCCTTGTGGAGACATATTATCGCCTCCCGTCTCCCGTGGTCACGGAAACGTCACTGTTGTAAATTGACAATTCCAGGTAGAAATAGAAAATTAACACATAATTCCTAGTTCAAAAAATTCACGCTTAGTTCCCGGATTTCCCGGTTGGTGGTCACCCTGTTATATATTGCAAAGGGGCGCTACTATTAGTTGTGCCTAGGGCGCTGACATGGTCAAAAACGGGCCTGAGCTGAGGCAGTCATGACAGCACCTAGTGTACCTTACAAGGGTGAGTAATCACATCACAATCAGTAGACATGGTCAGTAATGTAGTCCTAGGTCAAGGATGGAGGGTAGGCTTCCTGGGACTGTTGCATCTGGAGGTGTTCAACCAGAGACTAGAGCAGGAGTATGGAGCTGAGGCAGTCATGACAGCACCTAGTGTACCTTACAAGGGTGAGTAATCAGAATAATAATCATCCCAAAATCGATATTGACTCTCATACAATTGTCCATGTGCACTATATAGGTAGTTAATGTTGGATACTGCACACTTACTTACCCGCTAAATATTGTTATTACTGTATTTACAACCTACTCAGTAAAACTCATCAACGTGTCTATTTTTCAGTAAAACTTGCAACCAACAAAGCTATTGCAGAATATAGAGGTGATGAAGTACTTATTTCTGATCCATCAAAAATCCCAGAACGTGAGGACATTGACGAAATCTCTGAACCTATGGTTTTGGGAACCATTATTACTCCAAGTAAGTAAATACTAACATCAAAAAAATTTTTGCTAAATGATAAACTGTAGGCCTATTAAAACATTTTATATAGGCCCTACCTACTATTATACTCACAAAGAAAGATGAATTAAATATCTCATATTTCAAATATATGAGACTTCTGGGATATAAGATTGGGTAATAAGGTGGGATTGGTGGGACCCTAAAATAAATGTAGAATTATAAATTCACACTACTCAGAGTGCTTTAATCTGTTGTTAAGCACTGAGAAAAAAGGTACCGAGCAATCTTACTTATGGGACGAACGTGCGATGTTATGTGGGAAATACATGTATAATACATGTGTATATGTGGGAAGCAAGGAAAAAATTAAGTGGCGAGCACTTTGCGGAAATTCGTATCGTACAGGGCACAGAGTCTTCCTCTACCGCCAGGGTTGTAGTACATAAGGGTGAGGGGGGGTTGGATTTTTCCCTAGACACCGCTTAAGTGTACCTTCGAATGTTTCCTCTGTACCTTACTTCTTGTGTGATAGGTCAAATCTCAAAATCCATATCATCTCTCACACAATCCTCGGAATAAAGTTCCGCTTCCAGTTTGTGTGAATATTGATAAAATAATGTAAGTCTTTCGCTACAAAATTTAAATACCGTCACAACCTTAGTTTTATCAAAAAATTTAAAGCGTTTAGCGTAGTCTTGCCTTTCTCTAAGGGAATTTTTTTTAATTAAGTAATTAAACAGCTTCTAGTTACTGTAAACTCGAGGTAAAGCCAAAATATCTCCAAAATAGGATCAAAATACTGATAGAACTTCCGAATACAGTACAAACAAAATTTTAATGATGAATAACAATAAAAATCCAATGTACACTCAAATTAATTTTATCCATTTCAGTCGAGTATGTCGCCAAAATTATTCCTGAATGCATCGACAGAAGAGGCGTCCAGAAAGACTTAAAAACGATCGACAATAACCGAGTGATGCTTCAGTTCGTCCTTCCGTTGAATGAAATCATCGTCGACTTCCACGATACTATTAAGTCTATGACATCTGGTTACGCTAGTTTTGACTATGAAGATCATGGCTATAAGCCTGGAAATTTGGTCAAAGTGAGTATAGGTAGTCATAGATAAAACATACCCCTTAGTAGATTTCCCATCCTTATGGAACAGCTGAAGCCAATTTTACTGTTAGCTCTGTCCGGTGAGTTGTGTTTTGTTTACAATTCGTTTCTTGCTATTTCAGTAATTTAAAACCTCGTTTAACCAAATAAAACTATCTAATCATAAACAATAACTTGTCCACTAGCTATACCAAACAGTGAGGCACAAATCAAGAGAAACTAACCCTAAAATGATAGAAACAAATTGTAAACAAAGCACAACATCTACAGTACACTGGACAGAACTAACAATAAAATTGGCTTCAGCTGTTCCATAAGGATGGGAAATCTACTAAGGAGTATGTTTTATCATAGACAAATAGAATGAATATAAACTGTCAAAGGAAGGTTCCGGCGCCCACCGCTAGGTTTGCCGTGTAGTTACGGCGCACACAGCGCATGCAGCGGTGTGCGCCGTAACTACAAGTTAAACCTAGCGGTGGACGCCGGAACTTGTGCTAACCGCAGCACAGCTGACGATCTGTATCTATTCTATTTGTCTATGGTTTTATCCATGGTATAGTTGAGGATTAAAGTCAGCTGATAAACTTCAAAATTACTATCAGCTGATCTTAATACAGATTTGACCTCTTAGAGGTAGCGTGTACTATGTCAAAGGTTGCCAGTTGGATACTGTCCTAAGTCCACAGCAGTCCTTGATTTTACTATAAATAAATTATAAAAACAAAAAAAAATTGTTTGAGACAACACACATCTAGGTGCATATTTTAAGTGGTATATGAAGTCAAGGAGAGTAAAGAATTGAAAGAGGTCATCTTTGTTTTTAATGACTAAGATCAGATGTTTAATTAGTCAGGATCATTTATTTAAAATTCAATAATCAAGAACAGTAGGGCAAAGTTTTGAACCACCAAAAAGGTACCGATTTTTTAAGGATCGAAGTGGCACCCTTTTAATTAACCAGGCAAGTACTAACCACCCAGCTATTTTTAAGTGGTCTAAAGGAAACAGATCATCTAATCCCATTTTATATAGGTACACCCTTCATTCATATTCTGCTTATACTATATTATATTAATATTTGTCTAAAAAAAATTAGTAATGGGTAATATTTTGTTCATAGGCCATATTAAAATGATTGGCTTTATTTTCACAAATCACTAACAAGACTACAAGATTGCGCCACTCATCCTACGTCATCTCCATTCATACTTGGCTTAAAATACCTACTTTTATGGTCACCATTTCATTTAAAAGTAATTAAGTATCAATAAAATGATAAATATGCCTCATAACAAAAATTTTTTTCTAGCTTGAAATTAGAGTGAACGGAAAACCCGTGGACTCTCTTTCATCAGTGGTGCACAAGAGCAAAGTAGAGTCTATGGGAAAGAGACTATGTGAAAAATTGGTGAAGCTTATACCCAGACAAATGGTGGAGGTAAGAGAAGATGGTATAGTAGTGTTAGTAGACTGTGTAATTTAGTAGACATCTTGGCTAAATGAGCCATGAAGAATTTTGCTAAATGGAAATTCAGATGAAAGACTCTCAAAGAGTGTGCTATTATTGAAGTTACTTTTTTCACTTTTGCTTTTCACACTGTAATAGACTATGTATTACAAACATAAAAAAACTACAGTTTACTGTGTACAATAAGGGTTGCTTCAACATTAGGTTGTTAGTTCAGAGCATGTTTTTGATTGTAATTTACTTTTGATAACATTTAACTTTTCTCTTTTCCCTGACTGTTGGTACATAGGAAATTGTAAAATAATTAAATATTGATAGAAGGCTTTCATGGATGCCACCATACAATATTTCTTCAAAATTTAATCTTGCTTGGCAGAAACTAATATCGTGATTATCACGTGAAATTCACGTGCTTGTGCTTACTGGGTAGTTGTAATTTTTTTTTTGCATTTCAAGGTGGCCATTCAGGCAGCCGTTGGAGGAAAAATCATCGCAAGAGAAACCATTAAAGCTTTTAAAAAAGATGTCACTGCTAAGCTTGTAAGTACTAGAAACATTTATTTTTATACATTTTGTTCAAAGAGCTCTCCACTTTTTTAAGGCTGGTCTTGAGAACACTGCTGCCTGTTTATTAATCTTTTGAGCTACAAAAATCCATGTTCATCAGACAAAATATTAACATCACCACAAAGAAGTAAGTTACTGAGGAAACATCCAATGGTAAACTTAAGAGTCTAGCACTAGCCGCTATTGTCTAAGGTAATATCCAACACCACCCCCTCGCCCTTATGTACTACAACGCTCACGGCCGAGGAAGACCTTTGTGCTCTATGTGATAAAAATTTCTGCATAGTGCTCTCCACTCAGGCTGTTCCTTGCTTGTCACAAGTATATTTCCCGCACAATATACAAGAGCTGAAAGGGAACGGTCTCCCCATAAACAAGATTCCTCTCTAGGACAAGGTTCTAGGACCTTGTCAAGAAGGGGGCGCTACCGTGGGGTTTAGGAGGGTATGAAACACCCTCTAGGTCCTCCCCTGGGGAAATTTTATGACTTTCTAAAGCCATTTGTTGAACACCTCCAGAGAACTATGTCCAAATCCTCCGATTTCACCTGTTAATCGTCATAAGCAAGCCAGATTGAAACTTTTTTTTATTTTAACTGACAATCACACTTTTAAATGTATGTTAAGATTTATTTTTTCAGGGTTCAATGGAGAGGGATGATGAACACCTATGTAGACTCTTCGCCCTGGGAACAACCACTGCAAACGATTATCTAAAAAGATATAGACCTATGAGAATGGTCATACAATTTATAATAAACTATTAAAATTTATATTTTTTCAGTATGGTGGAGATAGAACAAGAAAAATGAAGCTGTTACAGAAACAGGCAGAAGGAAAGAAAAGAATGAAATCAATTGCAAATGTTAACATACCAAGAGACGCTTTCATTGACTATTTGAAACGATAAAAAAAACAATTGTGCAAAAAATAATTAAAACCAATTCTGTTTATTTTTTCAGATTCCTTAATTGTCCCCCTATTCTTACATTTCTACCCGTGACCCATATTCCTATAAATTTTTATAGTTGTTAAATTAGTCAGATTGAAGATTATTATTAAAACGTTTTTATTAGCTCGCTTTCTTGTCCGGTACAAATTTTGAAATCAATTTTATACTAACTTCCCGACAAGCTAGAGACTTGAAACTTGAAACATAGCTCACAAATGGAAGACAATGCAATATTATATCATTTAATTTTCATATTTCCCTTGGGCTATGCCCCATGGGCTTGTTTTTATTAAATCGCTTTCTTGCAAATTTTGATACTTCCCGATGAGCTAGAAGACTTGAAATTTGAAACATAGCTCATAAATGGACGACAATGCAATATTATATCATTTAATATTCATATCTCCCTTGAACTACGCCCCATGGGTTTGTTTTTATTAGCTCATTCGCTTTCCTACAAAGTTTGATATCAATTTTAAACGAAGTTCCCGATGAGCTAGAGACTTGAAACTTGAAACATAGCTTACAAATGGAAGACAATGCAATATTATATCATTCAATTTTCATATTTCCCTTGGGCTACGCCCCTTTAAGTCAGCTGTAAATACTTAAATTTTACAGTTAGAAGAGCAGAGGTTAAGCGGTACAGGTTCTGCTCCCGAGATATTCTAAAAATATAAAACAATCATTTCAAAGTAACGATAAAACATCTGATTACAGATAATAAGGTTTTGGGTTTTATGTATTAAGAGGCTATATAAAATAGATTTAACATATTACACATTTAAGACTAAAAACTAGATAATAATTTATAAATAAAAATACTTTTTAAAAATGCCACGTTTTTAAACGCACTAAAAAGTATAAAATAATTTATAAAATGTTGAAAGAATAAATACTTGTAAGATTTAAAACGAAAAACGTGGGGTGCATGCAATAGATCATAATAGTTCAATAGGTGAAGTTAATTGTAAATCAGCATGCGCCCCACGTTTTTCGTTTTAAATCTTACAAGTATTTATTCTCTAAACATTTTATAAATTATTTTATACTTTTGAGTGTGTTTAAAAACGTGGCATTTTTAAAAAGTATTTTTATTTATAAATTATTTTATTATCATTCTGTGGCAGAACTTCCAATCCAATTAGGTACTGTACCCCTTTTGCAAGTAGTAAGAGATGTAGTGTGTTTCGTCCAAGTCCAAGTGTTTCGTTTACGGTATCCATTTAGCGTGAATATGTGTATTCCCTTTCCGGGATGCTGTAGGGTTGCTATCAATGGATGCCATCGTAGGGCACATGCATAGACTGACCAACAAAAGTAGACTTCGACTTCCCATCCCATTCTAAATTTTGAAGCTGGTTTTTCGTGTCTAGTTCATGTCCGGTGATGATACTGGTGGCTAGAGTTGACAAAATTTTGTTTCTATTATTTTAGAGTGAATTTCATGGCTTGTGCTTTACTGTTTGGTTATATAACTAGAGGATGAGATATTGTTTATGATTATATCATTTTATTTGGTTAAACGCAGTTTTAAAAGGCATAAATTACAAGAGAAAAAAATAAAATGCCACCTCTTAAGTGCACCGGACAAAACTAACGATAAAATTGGCTTCAGCCATAGATAAAACATGTTTTATACCCAACTTCATCTGTTCCATGAGGATGAGAATTCTACTAAAGGTGTATACTATACTTGAATCCTCATCCAGCAGGTCTTGGTTCGGCAAGAGCCTTTATAACTTAGTACTTGGTGGAAACTTTTGTGGTTTGTGGGGAGGTGACTCAACGTGAAAATTATAAATTGATTAAACATTAGGTTAGCTATGTCAATATGTTCACTTACATCCGCTGGATATATCGTCATGACATTGTAGCGTTTTTTATCGACCATTGATTATATATCTCCCCAACGAGAAGATATATAGTCAATGATTAACTATGTTTTGTGCTGATTGAGTTGGCCGTGGATTGATGTACATAAAGTAAAAGTATAGATTAATAAACATACTCCTTGAGCAGTATGTTTAATCTATGGTAAAAGGCTGGATATAGTATACTTGCTTTTCTACATGCGCAACACACTAGTTGGCAATGGCATTGACATTTCCTTCCAATCCCAATGATCAAACAGGCACATGTCAAATGGTGACAGGGATAGACTCAGACAATCAACAAGATAAAAATGTCTGACGAATCACCTAACAATAATGATATTCAGTTGATTTTCAAGAAGTTAAGGGCTATTCCCACAAATAAGGTAAGTTTTAAAGATATTTATTGTTAATAACATTCGGGTAAGTGTTTAATCTTAAATGTTCCTAATATTCCCAGTGCTGACGTGTAGCCTACTTGTCTCTTGACATCATTCACTCTCAGCTGGGCAGTTTTAACTCGATTACCGTATTTGAATTTCGATTTCAATCAAACGATTCAATAATTAGGCCTAGTTTGTAAATAAAATAAAACACGATAACACAACATCCAATAGAAATAATATAATAACCTAACCATCACTGCTTAGAATACAAAATTCCATGTTAACTCATGTCATGTGGGTTAGGTCTGGTCTACCATGTCAGATTGTAGATTTTGGGTAGACTTCCATAGGCCTATCTGTTGTCAAAAACAACCGAATGAAATTATCGTATGGAACAATTGAATAAAAATATTTGATATTTTCATACGGTTGTTTTTGAGGCTGCACTTTACGTCCTACACTCATGCGAATGAAAATATCGACCGATATAAGTTATCGATTATTCGATAAGTTATATCGTTTGGTTAGTTAGGTAAGGTTAACCTAACCTAACTAACCAAACGATATATCGAATGAAACAATCGAATAATCGATATTTTTTATTCGAATGAGTGTAGGACGTAAAGTAAAGTGCAGCCGTTTTTGGGTTATTGTTCAGTTTCCACAACTCACCTAAAACGCACTTAAAAACGTTCTTAAACTGTTCTTTGACATCAATACTACAACTCGCTTGAATAACTTTTTTGTCGCCGAGGCTTCCTTACTCGCTAAAATAATTAAACTCGCTAAAACATCGAGACAACAGGGTTTTTGTTATCAGCCATTATTCCTACTCACTAGGGGACAGAGTGGGAATCCGGGGTTTTGGGTGGGGGGAAAAAGTCGCTTAAACATCGAGACAAAAGGGTAATTTCATGGGAAGATGGGTAATTTGTACAACGAATATGGGAATTTTTTTTAATTATATGCGGGATAAAGTACCTAAAACGGGATAAAAATCAAAATTACTGGGGATAATATCCCCATTTTAGGGATTTTTTGCACATATCAGGGATAAATGCAATGCCACGTCACTAGGTTTGTTGTCGCGTCGCTATTGGCCAATGATACGTCACTTGGGTTGTTGACGCTTCGCTATTGGCCACTGGTTATGAGTCAGCAAGGCAAAGAGTAATAATTCTCATCATACCACTGGGTTGTAGACTATGTAAAATAACCTCGGAAATACTTTATTTAGGCATGTGGGGAAGGGGAGACGGGGATTATGCGGGTTCGAGGCTGCATTAAGTGTTTTGAAGTTAGGTTAGATTAGTAAGGTAAAGTATAGGTTATAGTTGGCCGGGTTGTTTATTTATGTAAAATCTACAACGTTTTATCACTATTGGAACATTGGCTTAAACAACGAGGCTACGATTTCAAAAATGCTTGCATTTTTGAAATGGTACCGTTGTTTAAGCCAATGTTCCAATAGTGATAAAACGTTGTAGATTTTACATAAATAAACAGCCCGGTCAACTATAACCTATACTTTAACTTCACTAATCTAACCTACCTTCAAAGGACTTAATGCAGCCAAGAACCCGCATAATGTCCGGCCCCCTTCACCACATGTCTTTTCATATTTCTTGTATAATGAGTTTATACAGCAAGTTTGGTTAGGGTTGGTTAGTTTAGAATAGTTTCAATACAAAATACAAATATGAATACTATTACAGGAAGTCTGCATAACTTTAGTTACTTAACAACAGTTCTGCCATGGCGGCCGTAAAGGCGGCCGTGGTTCTGCTGTATAGTTTCACTTTCAACCAGCGCTTGTCACTTCTGCTAAGTGGTTCGGGACGGTTGTGCTACATGGTAAAAGTTTTTGCGCTGCAATTTGGTGTACTAATATGGAGTTTGCGGGATCACATAGCTATTTTGGAGGGGATTGCTGGTGAATCCTGGGGGTTTTGCGGGTGATTCCTGGGGGTTTTGCGGGTGATTCCTGGGGTAATCACCTGTAGTGCTTCGTCTTCGTTTGGTCAGTTTTCGGCGTTTTCGCCAGTTTTAGTAGTTTGTTCCGAGATGGCTGACGTAATCGAACCTCAGTGCGATTCTTGTGAAGTGAAGTTTTTGGACTGTGTGCGTAGATCGCGGACTGACATTGTCTTGTTTATGGTTAATCACGGTGTCCTGGGTATTTACCTTTAGTGCTTCGTCTTCATTCGGTCAGTTTTTGCCAGTTTTGGTAGTTTGTTCCGATATGGCTGACATTAACGAACCTCAGTGCGACTCTTGTGCAGTGAAGTTTTTTTACAGTGTGCGTAGATCGCGGACTGACATTGTTTTGTTTATGGTAAAGCACGGTGAAGAGCCGGGAAAGTGCCGGGAAAGTGCATCCACCATTTTTTCAAAGCTGCCGGCAAGCTTTACCCTCTACAGCGTTGATTGCGTCATTGACTCTTAGAAGGCATTGATTGCGTCATCGATTCTTAGGCATCGATTGCGTTGGTGTTGTTGTGTCCCGGAGCTCACATAAAACGTACTTCCTGAAGTGTGAAACTGTGTAAAAAGGGTATTGAATGACGTTTTGGACGTTACGGAGGGGCAGAAAAGGGATCAAAAACCATAAATGTAACAGAAAATATTTATTTTGTAAATTACGATATTAATATTTTCGGTCATATTTTTATGGTTTTAATGACTTTTCCGCCCGTCAGTCAAGTCCAAAACATCGTTTAATACACTTTATACACAGTTTCACACTTCAGGAAGTGCGTTTTAGGTGAGTTGTGGAAACTGAATTTTTACCGGCTAGATAAATCAAGAAAATAACTTAGTACCTATTGCGACATCGAATCAGTAACATCGATATTAGGCTAGTATCAATAGTCATAGGCCTAACTTATCGGCCTTTAAACATTGATGTAAAAAATATCTACCGGTAAGTTAAAATGTTGATAAATATCGGAGAAAAACATTGATTTTAAGTAAGACATCGACCAAATGCTAAATTACTTTATAATAAGCCTAGACTAGGAAACTATTTGTACTGCTATAAAACTATATCTAGGCCTAGCCTATCATTTTTGGAATCAGCGCTATAAAACGAACAGAGATATCAAAATATATATCTTTTTAGAGCGTTCACTGGAGGTCGACATAATTAGGCTACCCAATATCAGAGTAAAATATCCATACTAAAAATATATCAGAGGACAACTATCGATGGAAAAAACATCGCCTGTTGGCTTCAAAACATCGATATTTTCGCTACATCCACTATCGATTCCCAACTCTACTAAATTGTTAGGCTACAACAATTTTGTTGTTGTTGCTGTCCATAGAAGTAATTGACAATTCTATTTAACCGTAGGCCTAAATCGTTTTTTTTTTTACTTAACTTGCTAAATTAGATGCGGTAACTCAGGCCTAACTTACATTATGAAAAGTGGTTAACTTGTATTAATAGGCCTACATTGACAAAATGTAAATTATGTAATTGTGGGTATTAAGGCCAGTTTTGTGTACTGCTACATAAATTCATTGAGGGAATGATCTTAAAAATGTCTTTAGTAATAAAGAAATACAGTTGATGGTAACTTAGAGTATCAGTAGGTTACGTCGGCCTAGGTAACTTATATCTAGTATTTTGGCCTAGGCTACAATTTATCACACTGTAAATAATCATTAACCACACAATATAATGACTTAGCCTACAAACAATAGCCCAAACGAGTAAACGATAGTTTCTAGACAATTTGGGCAAAGACCTCCATAAGGTTAACACTGTAGCCTAAGTTAACTTCAGAATTAGATTTAATATGTGTTGAGACTTGTATCAATAAATATTTATATGTTTACAGTCATGTTTTGACTGCAATGCCAAGCTACCAACATGGTCAAGTGTAACGTATGGAGTTTTTATCTGCATCGATTGTTCTGCTGTCCATCGTAGTCTTGGTGTTCACCTGACGTTTGTGCGGTCAACGCAGCTCGATACCAACTGGACATGGCTTCAGTTGAGACAAATGCAGTTGGGTGGAAACGCAAATGCTGTAAGTAACCTAGTGAAATATTTATCAGACCGGTTTTTAAATACCAATTTCGTATGTAATTTAACTTAACATGTACCTACGGTATTGAAAATTGTTTCTGTGTTTTGAAGAAACCTGCTTTATTTACCTACTGATATTATTTATTTTCAATTGTAGGAATCAGATTCCCAGATAACTTACTGTTTAAATATGCTAAAAATCATGGTTGTCACAAAGATTTTTGTATTTTTCGATGCTATACATTTTTTGAGTAGGTTGGCTTAAGCTTATAAAAATAATTTTTACATAGGGCCTAGTCTATTTCTATCTTAGTAGCCTAATACATTTTGTTTACATTTTAGGAATCTTTCTTCCGTCAACACAACTGCGTAACCACGGATGCTCAGCAGAAGTACAATTCTCGGGCTGCACAGCTTTACCGGGAAAAGTTGCACACCGCAGCTGTTCATGCCATGAGAATACATGGCACCAAGGTTAGTGTTATATAATTTTAACAAGTTTTCATCTTGTTTTAACGGAATTACTGGTTAAGCTAGTAATAAGTTAGGGGCAACTGGGAATCTGGATTTCTTGGATTTTTTCCGTATTCTATAAAGAATTTTGTACCTTTGCAACAAATAATCCTTGGCCCCGGTGTTATTTACAGGTATGGGATTTATCCATAATAAATATTAAAAATAATTTAAACTTTTAAACGTTTATGTCAAATTGGTAGTGTCTACATTTACAAATTCACCAACTATTTCAAAGAGAATACGTCACCTAAGTTTAAGTCCTACAAGTGTACCGTAACACACAAAAAAAGCCCTGTAGCCTATTAAAATATAGGCTTAGTTGAATAAGACAAAAATATTTTAATTTTTTAATCTCAAGGTGTCCAATTTTAAAGCTGGCGATTGTTTTGAAAACGGCATGTTGTAGGTGTAAACCTAGTACAGTAGAAGCTCGATAACAAGACTCTCATGAGAATCATAAATAAGATTGCATATCGAGGTTTGCGAGTACTTGTAAATTAGGGGTGAACAAATTCGGGGGGATTTGATAAGGGCTCGTTATTAAGGGTGGCATGTTGTCAAGGTTCTACTGTTGGAGATATAAATTTTTGTATAGTGCTTTTTCTTTTTTTTTTTGTAGATGCATGTTTATATAAAGATTTGCGCAGTACTTTGGTATTATATGGACAGTTTGATTTTTACAGGACAAAGTGTTGTTGCAAAAATCAAAACTATGCATGAAAGAACAACGTATGAAATTATTTTGTAGCACTTCCTACTTTTGTACTCTTTTGATAACTTTCAGTCTTAAATAAGTACGAATAACTTTAAAACTTAACCTTTAATGGTTGAGGTCAATATAATACCAAAGTACCAAATTCACTCATTGCCAACAGTGTTAAATGTGGTATGCGTTTCTGTAAGAATAACGTAATTGGATGTTGTAGCTGGAAATCAGTCCTCGAGAAGTGAGTTTCCTTCTTGGACGAGCATCGGTGAGCTTTGCTAGCTCGCTAGCTTTTGCTAGTTTGCTAGCTTCTCGCTTGATTTTTCTGTGTGCTCAAACATACCCTACTTTTTAGCACTTGATTAGATTGACCCAAGTGAAGTTAATCGTTTATTGAACATTTTATCAGTTGTTTTGCTTCAAAAAGTAAAAAGATAATTTTGATTGATTATTAAAAATATAGTTTACAATTTAAATAACTAACTTTTAAATGAAGTAGGTCTAAAATAAATTTGATAACATTTTTTGGCTAGGTTACGTTAGGTTGGAGGGATAAAACGACTCATCCTCTTAGACTAAACAACTTTTATGCAAGTTATTCCTAATCTACACTTAAACTAAATCACCGTTACATAGGCTGTGGGATTTTGAAAATAGAAGGTGAAAATTTTGTATTCAGTAATTGTGAAATTTAACCACAATACCTACATTTGTTAAAGTTATAATAAAATAACATTTCAATTGACTTTTATAAAACTTTAAAGAATTACAGTGATTTTCTGTAAAATTTTCTAAAGAAAAACTGTCATTAAAATTTTTAAGACTTTTTGTTGTATATTTTTTATTTGTTACAATAGAAAAATCACATAAACAGTTCCACAAACATCATTTTATTTCTTTGCTTTTGCTTGAAAAGTGAGTTATATTTAGCTTTGTATATTACAGCTGTAGTGTGATTTGTTTTTGAACTTGCTTATGCATAACCTTGATTACCCTTTTGGTAGGTTGTGTAGTTTTGTGTTTATTTATTTACTCCTTCTGCATAAAACAAAGTAGTGCCATAGACTAACCAACACAAGTAGACTTCTCATCGCATTGTAAAATTTGAAGCTCGTTTTCGTGTCTAGTTCATGTTGGTGACACTGGACGCTAGTGTTGATGAAACTTTATTTCTACTTTTGTATATGGTTAATTTCAATGTTCTGTGCTTTAGTAGGTTAGGTAGGGGATGAGTTATTGTTTATGAATAGATCGTTTTACTGGGTTAAATGAGGTTTTATATCTGAAATAACAAAAAACTAATTGTAAACAAAAACACAATCTTAGCGGAATTGGACGGAAGTAACTATAAAATTGTTTTCAGCTGGTCCATAAGGATGACAAATCTACTAAGGCAGGCCTAGTATGTTTTATCCATGATAGTACCTTGACTCAAACGGGATAAAAAAAATAGTTAAAGTTCCTATGATTAAAAGTTTTCTCTAAATCTAATAGTAATAGTTTTTGAGACACAGTACTTATGGTTGCACAGTGTAAGGTGCTACGGCGCGCCGGGGTCGCGGCCTTCCTATCTGAGGCCTCTCCCGTACTACGCTCCTCTACCGTATCGCCTTACAAATAAAATGCTCGGAATCGCTCGAGTCGAGCTGGGAACCTCCAAGGTCCTTCCGCTACTCAATTTTGAATAAAACGTCTTTATTGTCTGTTAAAGCTCAGAGTGACACCTCACCACAGGGGGTCAACAGTGTCATCACACTCATCATCGCTTTAATGATCACCTTTAAAACAATTGCCAACGCTGGGTGTTCTCGCGTGTCTCGTGCCAGGCTAATTCGCCGGTCTTAATCAAATCAACCGATGCAGTATGTTAAAATGTCACCCTGTCCCTAACTGCCAGGCTAACTCGCCGGTCTTTCTAAAGTAAAAAATGATTAAATCAACTAAACTAATTACCTACTGGCCAGGCTAACTCGCCGGTCTTTCTAACCTACCACAATTCAAATAAATAAAATAATTCCCTACTTGCCAGGCTAACTCGCCGGTCTTTCTAAAGTAAAAATAATAAAATAAACTAAAATAATTCCCTACTGGCCAGGCTAACACGCCGGTCTTTCTAACCTACAACAATTTAATAAAATAAAATAAAATCCTACTTGCCAGGCTAACTCGCCGGTCTTTCTAAAGTCAAATTAATTAAATAAAACAAAATAATTCCCTACTGGCCAGGCTAACACGCCGGTCTTTCTAACCTACAACAATTTAATAAAATAAAATAAAATCCTACTGGCCAGGCTAACACGCCGGTCTTTCTAACCTACAACAATTTAATAAAATAAAATAAAATCCTACTTGCCAGGCTAACTCGCCGGTCTTTCTAAAGTAAAATTAATAAAATAAACTAAAATATCTGAAATATAACTGCAAGGGCTTTATTTCACAAATAGTCTAAATTACACTTACAGCACTTCTCGACTTGAGAGTAAAGACGGGCCAACACCAGAGATACTAAACTGGGATTTCAGTTGGGCTTCTTCACTATTTGACTTTGATCGTCTCAATTCCTGATTTTCACTGTCTTCGGACGGCCCGCGGCTCTGGTTTTGTCAGCCGCAGGAGTAGCGAGCTCCAGCGGTGATATCACGGACTACTCCCGTGTTCAGCGGCCTCCAGCGGCCGGCGACGTAAGCTACTCGCTGTTATCGGGGTTGACCCTTGTCCCCAAACCAGCTTGTTGTCCGCGCCGCTAACACCTTTTGCTTACTAACGGTTGTAATATCAACTTAGAGCTGGTCAAAATTTACAACCGTTACAACAGTTATACATTGTTCACCATATATTGGCGATTGGAAAATTATAAAGTGCTCAGTAGTTATACCATATTTTAATAATGTTATCTGGTGTGTCAGAGCCCTCTTTAGAAAAAAAAGAGAACACCTAGGCTATGTCGGTCGGATAAAAAAACTTTCCCTTATTGATGATTTAACCTTCTTATTCTTTGTTGTTCTGCTTCATACCGATAGATCTTTTGCTCTTTTACTTTTATTACTTTGCCAAAATTATTTGTGTATAGAACAAAACACGAACAAGAAATTACGTAGTTAGTTGAAAAAATGAAATAATGAAATGTAATTTTGAACAGCTGATAATTAATATAAAATGGTTTTTGCTCAGTCAAATGAACCATTTTAATCAAACAATCAATCTAAGATAACTGAAATCAAATAACTGCATGAGTTGATTCTCCCAATGTATCGTCAAACTTTGTGTTGTGTTTGCTTGCATTGACTAACCTGTGTTGCCATCAGTTGCATATAGAGCCTTCCCACGAACATCAAACTAGCAAAGAAGAAAAGAAGGAAGAAGTCGACTTCTTTGCGGAACATTCTACGGAATCACAGTTTAACTACGACAATCAAGTAAGTTTTTGATTTGACTAAACATCGATGTTGAATCAATCAAAAAAGTTGTATTCTGATGTACTAGTAGTTAAGAAACATACCTCAATCCATGAAATATTATGGTACTAATAATATATCTAAACAAATCAATTAATTTTTAATGCATTTAAGTAAATAATTGAGTTTTTATACTTTTGTTTTATTCGGTAACCTCTACCTATGGAATGAGTTTAGCCATGGGAATGTTTTCCTATTGGCGCTGCTTTGCATTCTTGTTTTACTTTCTGTATGCGTCCTAGTAACTCATTTTGTTTTTTATAATCCAAAGCTTCACATAATTAGTATTGGGTGTGTAATCCTCCATTTTCCTATCTTAGTAGGCAAAGATAGGGTTAATTAGACTAGGGAAAGGCTTACGCAAAATAAGGCTTCCCTCACTGCCGTTGCTTTTCTAATTTTGTTTTGTCATCTCAACGATGAATTTTTGTTGGATTAATTTAGTACCACAAGCGTCTAGTGGTGTAACATTCGATTTTGCTAGCCTTCTCTGGCTCTCTCTACATGCTACCCTAATTGACTCAATCCTTACCTTTTCATATGGTTTTAAGCCTATCTAAGTACTACAGGTCTGTTTCTCTTATTGTCCTTCGTTTACAGCAGAATCTAAATGTAGACAACCGTAGCACCAATGGCAATGTGACGACCGCCAGCAAGCCTATGCTGCCCCCGGGCGCAGGGCCTAATGTGGAGGCAGCACTCAGCAACGTCGTGGAACCTCAGGCAGACAGGAAATCCATCATCGGGGGCAGAAAGCCGCCCGCCAAGAAAACAGGAGTGAGTTGAATAGTTTTTTTGATTTTAGAAATCAATTCAGTAGCCTAATAAAATAGATAAATTGTCAGGATTGCTGAGGTGTTATATTGCTCACTTTAAAAAATTCAAATTCGAGGTTGCTCGTTCAATATATTATTGATAGATAGTCCAATGATGAATGAGATCTAAAAAAGGACATTAGGGTAGAAAAAACAGTCACAAAGTAATAATATGTATATATTTTATGCTACAAGGCTGGGAAGTTGCAAGATTTAATGAAAGTACTTTTAACACCTTCTAGGGTGAGTACTTTTCCCCAAGCTACTAGCAACTACAATACAGGGTAAAGAAAACACAATCTATACGTTTAATCTCAACAATGATTAAAATAACTCATTTTAAAGAAGATTCTAACAGAATTTTAATTTTTTTAAAGAGAAAACATTTTAAACCCTTCTATGTTAGTTGTGAAAGTGCATCATGCCTGTACAAACCTATCTCATGTTTACTTCTTTACTTTTTGGTGCATTCATTCATCATCAAGTAATGCTAACCACAAAGTGTCTCTTAAAACATTGCTGGAGAGTCAACTAGAAGTTGGGTCGTCAAAATCTGACTGTAGCTTCTTCTTTAGCTTATCACTAGCATCCAACTTGTCCCTTGTCTAATATTTAACATTTACCTTGTAGTTTTGTTGAGAGCATACTGAAGAAACTCCAATTATTATGCCTTTTTTTATTACTGTAAGAATGCTGGGTAGATTTACAATTTCCAGCTGATTTTACTGGACCAGCTATTTACCTCTGTTAAAAAAAATTTCTATGCATATACACAAATTTGTACTGGTTTTGTCCGGAGCCATGTAAACAAAATTTTAATAGGTCCTAGGTATAGATTTTACCAAGCCACCTACAGTAAAGCTAATCTTTAATAAGGAAATTTGGTAGAAGAAGGATAAATTTGTGACTTGTTTTTATAATTTATTTTTGTTTTAGTTGGGAGCCAAGAGAGGTCTGGGAGCGCAGAGGGTAAAAGCTGACTTTTCTGCAATAGAGAGAGAGGCAGAGCTTGCAGACCAGCTGAAGGCTCAAGAGAAAACACCAGTTGTGCCCGAAAAGTCTCCTGATGAACAAGAAGCCCAGGTTAGTGAGACAGCATTGACCAGATAGTTTGAAAAAAGTTACCATTTAGTTAAAGTATTGTATTTTCTTACACAATCACGTTGCGGAGATATTGCAAATGTCTCCGGCGGTTGCAGATATATTGCGAACATCTTCTACGATCGCTGTGAAATTGATAACATCTTCTGCTGTTGTGGAGACATCATCATCAGCAAAACAGTGAATATATCACATGATCGCCGATAAATTGTGAATTGTTAATTACAGGACTTTGCAGATACTTTCTGTGTTTAAAAGAACATTGACTGGCCTTGAAAATCAAGCCGCTTGCACATCCATATTTAAATAGTACTTCAGATTTGCACAACGTTTCTCCCAATCAAAATCTTGTTCTTGGGCCAATTGTTGTCCCAGCCCAAACCGAAAATATCGGGCACTCGCATACAGTACTCCTACAATTCAACTAGGTACATCAATCTAATTTTATAAAAAAATTACACTTAAATGTCCATTTCTGCTACCGTCCTATGGAAACTGTTGATCAGACAACGATTGTGTTGTTCGTCATGACATCCATCATTTTGAAGAAAACATTACCTACTTAACAACCGTTGTTGCCTTAATTGGGTTTGTGCTCTCAATTTACAAATGTTTTTTCTAGTTATTTAGGTTCCTTCTCCTCAGCCACCTGTCCGCCTCAATCACTCAATACTTAAAAAGGTCAGCAGACTTTAAGAGATCATTTACAGTTTAAGACAATGTTAGGTACATGCCAAAATTATCCACAGATCATATCTTTTCAGATGGTCTCTATGAGATTGGCTTACCAGGATATTAGCCAGCAGCAGAAGAAAGAAGAGGAAAAATTAAAAACAACAGACCCAAAAAAAGCTCAACAAGTTGAACGTCTGGGGATGGGATTTTCCACAAGATCGTGAGTTATTTTACATCTTAAGGCTCGTATTGTTTGTGAATATTTTAAAAATGTCCTCCAAGTAGTGTAGAAAGTTTATTTTGTCTTTCTAAAGAATTAGTTTTCATACATTTTTCATCAGTACAGTATATCTGTTTGGCTAGACTAAATGGAAATGAACATTCGCTTGTGTGCAGATTTGATGCGGCGTAGGTGTTTCGTGTGTTCAATGTTAATACCATCCATCCATTACAAAAACTGTCATCCATCTATTATAAGGTCATCTTTCTCTTGATCTTAGTTGCATTTCCATTTAATTTAAATCTGGTATAAAAAATGTAATAATGTAATGTTATTACCTTCCTTATGCTCAGTAAACTTGAACATATTTTATTTTATCCACTTTGTTTTACTTAAAACTAACTCTTTTCTCAGCAACATGTGGTTGCACCCATATTAAATTATTCTCTACTTTTAACAGATGTTATTTAAAATGTAAATAAAACAGTGTCTTGTTCTCTTTTAACCATTAATAAGTGTCTTTATTTTCTCTCTCTCATATTCTCTATATTAATATCTCCATTTTGCTATATTTTACCTCTCTGGTCCTTCTAACTATTTATCATTACCCCTTATCATTGTATTCCCTTTTCTATTACCTACTTTACTAACAAACACTTTAGTACTTTTAACAATATTTTCCCTTACTCTAAAATTCATCGATTGGTACTTCAAGCCCAGAAATGTGTATACTCCTACTTTGAAATTATTCACCTTGTAACAGCAAACCTAGAGCAAATTAAAGTTTTAGTTCTATTTTTAACAAATGTGATGTACCTGATGATTTTATGGTTAAGATACGGAATGTTGTAGGGGAGTTTCACACTCCGCCTTCACAAGCATCAAGAGGATCGAGCAAGAGTCTCCTGTCAAGACGTCCAACTCCCGCTACACCAGGGACGATGATGACACGGGCTATGACGAATTCTTTGATGCCTTCTCCTCTACCTCTATGTGAGTGATCAATGTTTATGAGGACTTTTCAAATTTTTAGTAAAGATATCAGGCTTAAACCGTGAGTTGATGTGTTTATAGTTCATATAGTTTTCGTGTATATAGTGTAAAGTTTTGTGTCTCTTATGCCAGCTAGGATGCTTTCCCATTCAGGTAAGCCTACTATCCTCACAAGGAAAGTGCAACGTGGGCTTACCTCATGGTTCTCAAAATCTAGACAAAACCTAAACCTAAGCGTTAACCTTTCATCCAATCTATTTCACCATCCATCCTTTCACTTATATAACAATTCTTTGTTATAGGCTAGTATCATTAACTTACTTATGTGGCGGTCAGTATATTATCTATCTCCATTAAAATGCTAGGATGCTTTCCCATTCAGGTGAGCCTACTATCCTCACAAGGAAAGTGCAACATGGGCTTACCTCATGGTTCACAAAATCTAGACAAAACCTAAACCTAAGCGAAAACCTTTCATCCAATCTATTTCACTATCCATCCTTTCACTTATATAACAATTCTTTGTTATAGGCTAGTATCATTAACTTACTTATGTGGCGGTCAGTATATTATCTATCTCCATTAAAATGTATATTGGGGATTTTAAAGCAAATTGAATACTTCAATCCTTGATGACAATTTTTATTTATGATAAAAACTGAAAATTTGCTTCTCAGTAAAACTAAAAGAATGTGTCTAAAAAGTAAAAACCATCTAAATCTAATAGCTACACTATTTGGTACCGGTAGTCACTTTACTAAAGACAACATTATGTAAGTTTTTTATTTTTTTAGATTTATAATCTTTCTTACTGAAAAAATAATTTCAGGTTAAAAGGAAATAGAACACCGACAGAGTCTTCAACTGAATCGTTCTTCGACAACAAGATGGACGGCTTATCAGTGTTGGAATCAATCTCCAACAGAAACACACCCAAAGGTAGCTCAGGCTGGGGCGAGAGCAGCGGCGGGGGCTGGGGCGAACCGAAGAGTAAAGGTTGGAGAGAATCGATAAACGATGCAGACTGGGAAGAGAAGAAGCCGGCGAAGAAGGAATGGGAGGAACCCGAGAGAAGACAACCGGCGACGAGGAATAGTGAGCGAAGTGCGCCGAAAACCACTCCTTCTCCTTCTAGTGGAGAAGCCCAGAAGAAGTTTGGAACGGCCAAGGCGATCTCGTCAGACCAATATTTCGCTGATTCGGGCGATACCTCTGTAAGTTAACTTTCAACATTTTACACTCTCAGTAGCGTAAGTTTGTTACAGAATTAAGACTTTCACGGTTGTAAGGGTAAAACTGTCACATAACTATAATAGTGTGCTGTTTCAGGCTTTTACTGCTCTGAAGAAGGTACACAATGTTGTTGATAAACATGGTTCTGTCCTGAAAACCATGATATTTTTACATGTCCAGGGGAATACCTGACCGCTGTGGACATTCAAACCTAAGCAAATTTTTTGCTCCGCAATAATGCAATTTCACAAGCTGTTAAATGTTTTTTTAGTGGGAGAGAAAAACGAACCTGTCCCGGTTTGAGGGATCGTCGAGTATATCGTCGGCAGACTACTTCAACCGCACGGAGGTGTTGCCTGGTGGTGGCTACGGTGTGCAGACGCCAGACTTGGATGATGTTAAGGAAAGCGTACGTCAAGGTGTGACCAAGGTCGCAGGCAAGCTGAGCTCACTGGCCAACGGAGTCATGTCATCCTTCCAGGTAATGGGTGTGAAAAATAATACATCTTCACTATGAGGGTTGTCCGTAAATTTAACTCTCAAGATCAGTGTACTGAAAAAAACTGGCATCGAAACACCACATGGTGTGTTGGAATAAGGCTGAATATTGTGTGGCGCATAACCCGTTCAAGGTTATCGCCCTTTCTTCTCGTACTCTCTCTAAATGATCAACAGATAACTAACCTTTATTGAAACCAAACTATGTCAGCAGCATTTTTAAGAGTTGATAGTCAATTTGTATCTTTTAATTTTCCACTACTGTCAACTTAGACTGGGACGATGGCGTCCTACTGAAATCCAGCTACTAGGAGGTCACGAATTGTGGATATTTATAGGAATGCACTGTATGCGATACCCCCTGTTGTGGATTAATGTCCGCACTAGTGAGTACTACGACTATCCGCAGTACTATCCTGATAATTAGACCATTTATTTAATTACAAATTACAAGGCAAAAATTTTTGGATTCCACTATAAACTGTAGGTCCATTAGTTGCCATTAACTGTATGGGCTATTTATGAACAGTCCTGTGTCTAAGGAATGTCGGCCTTAGTCACTAACAAGACTACAAGATTGCACCACTCATCTCCATTCATACTTGGCTTAAAATACCTACTTTTGTATGGTCGCTTTTTTAACTTAAGTATTAAAAAAAGTATAATAGTGGAATCATGATGTGTTTTCATTTTTTTTAGTTTTACTGTTCAAACTGTTAACAGTTTATTTTCTGATAAAGACCCTCTTCCCCTTGATTAAAGTTAACATTTTTATAACTCGGTAGAATTGGGCTTTTATTTTTGTGTTACGCCTACTATATAGTTAGTTGTGCCAGTTAACTAATCAAGAATGTTAGATATTCTTTATGGGAAAAAATTATTTTATCTGCAACTTTCTATTTATAGGATTCAGATGAATACTATTAGTTTCACTTCTAAAAGGCAACTTTATTAAAAGTGACTTGGAAAACAATTCCGCAGGTAAGATGAGAAAGCCACTTTAGATTTTGGTGGCAATGGAGGGTAACAAATTTGGATGGCGGTGAAAATAACGTATTTGGGACTTACATGTATTTAATACTAACTTGATGACTATATGCGTTTTCTTGGTTTTGACGGATTCACCTTGACTAATTAAATACCCTTTTTATTGGTTAACTAAGGAGTAGGTCACAATAACTAACTTGAAATTAAGTTTAAGGATCTTTTTTGCCTCGATAGACTTATTAAAAATTAAGAAAACTGTACTTAAAAGTCTATTATTTACAAGGAAGTTTCTTGTTGTAGTGGATAAGTGTCGAAACTTGCATTTTCTAAATTCATAGGAGATCTTTGATCAATATTTCTACACAACAAAATTATTAAATTCTTTTACACAACTTAAACTGTGTAAATTGACTCTTTGGTCTGTTTACCTTTTGTGTTTTACTTTTTATTTTACTGCTTTATTTATATTTGTACAATTGATTACTGCTCTTAAACAATGACACATTACTATTGCATGCTAAATTTCTTTTTCTATCAGTATCAAGTTATCATCTCTCACGTCATCATTATATTGCGGAGTTTCTGTTTCTATATTTTACTAGTCTTTCTGGTACTTTCAATCAACATATATTTGATACTAGCTGTTGAACCCGTGCTTTGCAACGGGAAGAGGACACAAAATAGAAACATTTCAATCTTTACATCTGCTGCATATAATAGTTACACATCCGCCAACGCTTTTAGAGACAAAGTTCAACTTTTATGGCCTTAATAGAAACGTTTAAGTTATGACTTTTAAACCTGGTAAGTAGTGGATACCAACATTTTGGTTTTGATAATTTTAAATCTAGTGTAGGCTGATATGAGAAAAACTGACCAAATCATCGAATAAAACTTCGACATACATGATTATTTCATGTATAACACATTACATTATTAACATATTACTTCATCTCCCTTGATTACACATCTTTTTATTTATTATTGACATTTAAAATTTCAATTTTGAAGTTGCACAAATACTAATTATTAAATTTAAATGAGCATTTTTTTTAAATTTCCCTCTTCTTCATATTAAATCACAAATTCTTCCATCTTCAGTTTCTTCACTCACAATAAATCATTAGCAAAACTATGTCAGCTGTTATAAACTTTTGAAATATTGTTGTGCCTTATCAATACAGTATTTTGAAATATTAAAGAAACTATATCTATACTATTAAAAATGTTAAACAAATAATTTAGCATTAAAGACAGCAGACAAAACTAATATGATTATCAAAGCATCAAGGACTAAAAAATGTAATAGCAAATATAGTATATGTTTCATTGCATCTCTGATTCTACTCTACAAAAATATCAACAAACAACTTAATATACAAATCAGTTCTTTTAATCAGTTTCATCGTCCATTGCCTTTAAATTTTCACACGTACCATTAAGTAAACATAGTTACAGATATTTAATTGATTTTAGAAACAAATGAACACTGTGTACTGCTTAGTTGTATGATATTTTCCTTGGCTTAATTTAATGAGTGGTGTGGCAAAACACAAATAATAAATTTATCAAATAAAGTAAATGTAAAACAGAAATCAAGGACATACAATTTAGTAATCGATGATATTCTTTAGTTTAATTTAAGCATAGGTTTAGCAAAACTCAATAACTTAATTTACCTAAATATACATATAAAAAACAATGTGATGTGCAAGTTATGTTAATCTTAACACATATTTAGCAGTTCGTTTTAAAGTAGCCTTCAAATTCATACAAAACAGCTATACATTGTAATTTTCATACTGTTTCCATGAAAACATATCAATAACATTATTTTCATAACTTAGACGCTTAAAAAAATCCAAAGCAGATCCGGAGTTGATACAGCAACTGTTATAGAATCTTTTTTTTCCATAATCATTGACATAGTTTTAGAACAAATAATCCATGATAAAACGTTAGATTAAAATAAACCTACTTCATAGTTATGGAAAACATCTATATATCTAATTCCGTAAGCCCACAATTTTACAATGAAATTGTGAGCGAACGGGAGGTCGTAGAAAACTGGGAGAGGTCTCATTTTAAAGGTCTGGGCATGAAATTTTGGGGAAAATTATTCATTATTCTTAATTATGCACCAAAAGGTTGTTAGGGAATAAAATAATTCACATTTAAATAGCATGGGAATCTAATTGTATGTATTTTTATTTAGTGTAAACACAGCTGTGATTATATAAATTGAAAAAATTATAACCACACCTGAATGTGGATTATTTTGTTATTGTAAAATTGTTTGTGAATTAGTAAACAACACAAAGTGTAAATGAGATAAAATCTTTTGAACAAACAATTTGATACTTTTAAACTTAATACTTTACAATGTATTGTTCTTTTGCACACTAATAATGTATAATGTCGGAAGACCACCACGCAGAGAGGTATTGTCCCTCGAAATGAAAACAGGCGTCAGATTTGGCACGATGAGCATCGGATGAACATTAAGTTATTCCTGTGTATAGATTACCACTTTGATTTGGTGAAATTGTGACGCAAGGCCAAATCTTCACAAAAGTTGGCATTTATAAAAAAAAAAAACACTCTTTACCCATGGTCAACTTTATGTTGCATTCAGCCGGGTAAAGCGGCCAGATGATGTTAAAATAGTAATAGAACCAAATGAAGACCAAGGAATCGACCAAAAAAGATACTATAAAACAAATTTTGTTTTCAGAGAGATTTTGTTATAGCAGCATTTTACAATTTGGATGATGAAATTGTTTCTGTGTTTTTCTAAGTTAATTCATCTATATTCAAAGAAATATATATAGATATAAATAATTGTAATGAAAATTATTATTGGAAAATGTTCCTTAGTTGTATTATAATTAGAAAGTTTATATTACAATCTTACCGCATGTCCTTTGAAATTCTTATTTTAAACAGAGCAGACAGACATCAAAATGCAATATGCAGGTATCTAATAAGTAGGCATATTATACATATTATAATATACAAAAATGTTAAACGATAATTCAAGGTAGGGTACAAAATAATTACTAGAATATATATATAGGGGCTATTGCCCCTAAAAGCCACTAGTTATATCTAATTTCTTTGTATCAGCTGTCTGAAATTATAAAATATGCAATTTAGCAGTTCTTTTTGTTTACATTAAACTGTCAAAGCAAATGTAAACAAACATGGTTAGTGTTCTCATTGCAGCCATGGAGACCAATCAATATTTACTTTTAAAATCTTCATCTCAGAACTTTTAAAGCCAAAGGGGCAAAGCCTACGGTCAGTATCGAAATGTGAATAGTCCTATAATGGTCCTTGGTAAGGTAGATATATTTTTACAAAATTTAAGCCCAGTTGGTTCAGTATTTTTTGCATTAGTAATGCTATTAGTAATACACATACAGAAAGACACCATTAGATTTTTATATAATAGTATAGATTAAGAATCTACTGTACATACAAAAAGCTATTTCTTTTCAGCCTACCTACCATAGCATCAATCCTCATTGATAAATCTTTCTCAACCTTAGAATTTTTGGTTTCCAAAGCAAAATTATAAAATCTTTCTTGTGTGGTAACTGCTCACAGTTTTATTTAATGAGTAGTTAGGAAAATACTGACCAAATATTGTATTTTTTTATGTGGACTCTCAATATTCTAAAGTCCTCCTTATTGACTAGATCTATGCTCTAGCAACAGAAAGAAAAGAGTTGCCATTATTTACTAAAGTTTGAGCTATGCTAACATTGCTGATCAACATACCATCTCTGTTTATTCCTATTTCTACTCATGAAAGTGAAAACCATTAACTCACTAACACAACTAATTATTTATTTAATCTAAAAATAAATGTGATTTAATCCAATCCTATCTTTATTTTCATTTTACTTTAGAGCAGTAACAAAACTTTATATGTTGATATTAATATAAATTTATTCAAGAAGGTTGGGGAAGGAAATTTTGTAAATAAGTTTTAGAATAATATTTTAGTGGTATGTATATAAATAACTTTATTAGTCCGATATATTGTTTAAGCATTCGTATGGTTCAAAATTTGCATAAATTTTGAAAAACCATTTTATAAAATGTGTTGAAAAACCCTTGGGTTTCTAATATTGGCCACTACACCTTAGATAAATGAAAGTTTACTAAAACAAATATTCGTCTTTGAAACATTAAAATAAATGTCCTTCAAACATGCTAACCATTTCAAAGTTTAAAGCTTTCTTCTTTGAATCTCTCACAACTAAAACAAGGTTTGTGTTTCTTATAGCTGGATGATGAGGATTTTTTTGATAAGGTAGATAACCTCACTTGTGTACTGCACGTGTGACTTTTTGTTCATTAACAAACAAATACGGAATTCTTACACGGGATTAACGGTTTTGAATGTATATTCAATCTTATATAAAAATAATATTGTGTTCAATCAAAGTCAATCTTCTCCACAAAAATGTTTCCAGAAGACTTCTTCCTTTTGTCATGTCAACTTTTCTTCCAAGTCTTCTGAAGTCTTCGATCACATAGTAATTTCTTGCTAATATTGGTTTTCTTAGTTGGTATACCCCTTACAGTTGTCCTCTCTTACTTAAATCCTGCAGCTCTAAGTTAAAACCTAGGGCCCCAAGAAAACAGCAACATCAAATGTTTTTTCCACCTGGGACCTCACCTCTTCTCAGTTTTTTTCTTTTCTTAATCCCTTTTCAATTGTTCTCCTCCAGATTCGCTTCAGCCCTTTTTATAGGGTTTGACCGATTCCTTTCCCTTCTATCAATTACTTTGCCGATCCATAGGCTCGTCACTAGGAGCGAGTAATAGCTTTTGGTTGCCTCGCTCTTCTTTTTATCAATGTATTTTTCTCCCTTTGTCAAACGTCCAGTTATCTAATTCTGCTGTTAATCACTGCCTTGATAGCTATTCACTTTAACCATGCATTTTTATCGAGAAAAGTAAATTGCATATTTTCTTCAAAAATATATTTATAGGATCTTTTCAAGAATGCTGTCACGAGTACAATTTGCCCTAAGCAATAAAGATTAATCCAGCCCAATCCATTTCAACCTAACCTAAAATGCTAGTAATGGAAGACTGCATTAGCACCTGTATATTGTGAAACAATATGTGGAGTGAAAATTCAGTACACATCACCTTAGTTATGAATTACCTTAGGCGAATTACGCCTTAGGGCGTATTTTGATAGTTGTTACGCCTTCTGGTTCATATTGCATTAGGTTTGTGGGCTCTTGTCCTGATGATTAGTTTCCCGAACTTTATTCACGTTTGTTAACACCGATGTGTTTAGAATATTTAGTCAGTGATAGTATTTTTACTTCACAGCGCAAATGACCAGTTGGAGTGATAATTGTCGGTAAGCACAGACTTAGTGTTGTGTTTCTATGTACCCCCTTTGCACCATATTAATGTGTTTTATTTGATATTTTTTTACGTTTGATGGCACTTAACGATCAATGTGAACTCCTTTAAATTACATAAGTTAGGATTTTTATATGTATTTGAATAAATATTTTCATCTGTGTTTATCTTTTTCGGTCTTGATTTATGATGAGAGTTTCGATATAGAAATACTACTTGGTAATGGGTACTTCTTTATGATTACAGATAGTAGTATGTTTAATTGTGTACTTTTATACTAATTACTGGAAATCACTGTAACAGTTACATTTTTTATTTTATAAAAATATGTAGTTAAAAGACGGTTGAAGAAGCTGTCACCCCTCATTCCCCAATTGATAATAAGCTTTTTAAATTGTGTAATGAATATAGTAAATCGTCATAATACATGATTTCTGTATTTTGGCATTGACGTTTATCACAGCAGGTATGGTTATAAAATAAATACATTTTAGTATACTAAAATATGTTTTTTTTTATTTTCAAGAAATAGTTCTTAAAGTTGATTTCTTTTACGGAGTAGGTAATCAGAAAAATATGTCTTAGTTTTGTGTAGTATTTTGTTTAAAATTTGTAATCATTTCAAGAAATAATCGTTTCTTTGATTTGAATGTATTATTTTCTCCAAAAGTGATGTGTCTGTTCCTCGTTATTGTTTTATATCTTTTATTAAACTCTATGAAATATAATAAAAATACTTTTACTAATACAGTATTAATATACTTGTTAGCATATGTACTGTTTCAATTTGTATTTCTGTTAAGAACTATTTTTTTCCTAATTTACCTTTCTATACTTGTTTGTAGACTTATGTTAGGACAAAAAATAATTTCTGTAAAAAGCAGAAATATGGATAGTCAACTATTACCTCTTAAAAATATAATTTTGAATCATAAACCTGTTTACAGAAAAAAATAGAATCCACCTACATCAGATGTAATTTTCACTTTTTAACTACAAAATGTACTAAAACTCCTTAAATGTTTTGTTTCAGGAAAAGTACGGAGGCTACTGAAGACCATCTTCAACACAATCTTGTAATGATTTAACATCAGTTGAACTCTTTTTGAGTTATCATTTGTGTGTTTAAACCGTTTTTGGTTCATCCTGTTTTGGGTGTGTACATGTTAAGAATTACTGAAATGAAAACCAATAATAGACCGTTTGTAAGCACTGACTGAATTTCCCTATTTAAAAAATATATATACAGTGTGTCCCGTAAGTAAACAGCCAAACTCCAGAAAATGATTGTATGGGTAAAAAAAAAACTCATAGGACCCATGTTAGAAAAAAAATGTATCTTGATGCAAATCAAAATTTCATAATTGCCGTCAATTTAAAATTTTATTTGAATCAAGATATAATTTTTTGTATGGACCTCTTCTACCTTAATATACATATAAATTTTCATAAAGATTGGTTGGAACAGTCGTAATATAATCACTTTTTGTGAAAAATACAAAATGGCGGATATCTGGTTAACCGAACAAATTTTATCCTTGATTTTTTCTTTACCATAAAACCATTGCACATAGTTTGACTTATGGGACACCCTGTATATTCCCGAGGTCGTTATTTCTATCACGGTTAGTTGTTGAGTATCACCTTTGATTATTGAAAGAACTAGACATTCATTCCCATGTTAAAGCTGTCACCAGTTTTGAAATCAAATTGGCCGTAGTTGATGTGAGCCACTGACAGTTGTAAACCACTGATTTCTGTCGCACATGTATACTTTTAAAGCAAGTCAAATTTATAAGATGACTTATTGTAAGTCGTAGCATCTTACATGTCACATTAACTCAGTAACAAAAAAATAAGAAATAGAATGTTAGACACTAGCGAAATCTGTGACTGGCTCATACAAATATGTTCTTTTTTAATGAAAATGGCGACAGCTGGTCCATATAGATGGTATGTCTACTTCAGTATAGTACAAAAGTCAATGAAAGGGTTATTGTCCCAAGTTTCCTAAAAAATTGTTTGAATTTTTGCTTGTTTTGTAATTATATAAAAAAATCATAAGTTATGTCGCAATATTGCAAAAAATTTGAAAATTATACTTGAACATAGGCTACATTTTAATTTGGCCAAATAAAATTTAACAAATCCTATTTTAGGTTAACCAAAATTTTACTCTTAAGATTAGCTTTGATATCTTCTTTTCTGATCAGGATCTATTCATTATATTCAAAGATAATATTTTATAAAGTTAATATTATTGTACATAATAAACAATATGAAAAATCAAGTTTTTATTTCATTATGATAGTTTTATGCCACAATTTATATTTTTACCAGCATAATGTTTTTTTACTGATTTTTCATTTTCTTTTAAATAGAATAACTAGTGTTATTGGATAAGTTTTTCCTTAGGCTGCTCAGTAAGGTAAATTACTTTTTTTCGTGTTGATTATTACTGTTTATACTTAAAATATTAAAACGTCGTATAAATATTTTGTTATAAAATGTAGTTATTTCATAAAAAACAATGAAAAACTAAGAATTTTGTTTTGTTTATAATTTATTTATAAATACCCCCGCCGCAGCAAACCTGCAGACTAAGCGAATTTCAACTTGTCTGGTTACATTTTTACTAAAATATTTCTATAAATAAGACATTTATTCCCAATTTAAATAACATTAGATTTAACGAGTGCTTAGGCTTGCTGCTACGGGGAAGGTGAAACATGTTTTTTGACCATATGTCAATAGTATAAACTTTATACGCCAAAATTTATCAACATAGGCCTATATCTATAAACAAGTAAACTACAACAGTTTTAATTTTCTCCATAAGAATAACATGGGAATTTTAAATTACACTTTTTTTGGATTTTCTCCGTGACCGTTAGGCATACAACAGCGCTTCGATATACTAAATTATTTCTTTTTTTAAGCTCTACAAAATGGTTGAGAAAGAAATCACAAAACTTTTTGTTTTTATGGTTAAAAATTGGAAAACCCCATTTTTGCCTCATAAAACCCCACATAAACCCCTGTTCCCATGGTCCAATTATGCTAGTTCGCGAACTCGTTTAAATAAACGTAGGTACACGTTTGTACCTAATTTCATCAAAATTGGATCATTTTTGCTCGAGTTATCACGCTAACGGACACACACATATATATATATATATATATATATGAATTTGAACGGATGGTGTTTTGGCCTCTGGGGACCTCAAAATGAAAAAGTAAATCGGTCCCGGGTCCAGGTCTTACCATGAGTACTACGGTAATAGCTTATTCCCTATATGGGAAATTTGCTAAAAAACTTAAATCAAAATGTAGAAAAGAATTATTATTTCCTCAATTTTTTATTATTTTTAATAAAAATAACTACTTATTTCATACATTCCAGGCTAAGTATTTTTCATTAAAAATCTTAACAATTATATTTATTTCAGCCAAACTCTGTTTATTTATTTAAAATATTTAATTTATGCCTACTAGTTCAATTTTATGTTTTAAGTGTGCCATAAATTTCAGAATTGTTTTCACAAACGAGCAAATTGTGATATGGTCAGGCACATTATGTTAAATCCTCTTTTGTTGGTCAATTCTTGTTTATGAGGGACTGGTGTTGGTAACATAGTGTTTTAAATACTTTTTTTTTGTTTTTGATTTAATCTTCTCAAACCTATTTCATTTGTTGTAATCACTTTTTCATTCCTGTTAAATTGTTATGAAATTAAATTCAAAAAATTTAAAACATTCTATAGGGATAGAAATGATTTAATTTTTCTATCGATAATTAGTTTTCAGTACCTACCTGTATTTTTTAAAATAGGAATGCGGTTAAAAAGAAGCTTATTTAGATCATTTTTATATTTAAATAAAGGGTTAGTTATTGTTTTATTGTAAATATTTAAGCTTTTGTTTCATTTTTTAATAACTTGTTATTTAATCCTATAATCGTCGTTTTCTTCCGTTCCTAATTTGGTTCTGAAAACATGTGAAGTTGTGTAAAATATGTAAAATGTTGAAAAAAATCTGTTAAGAACAATATTGACCCCTGCATAATGTAAAATAGTTGACCAAAAGTTGTGTTTAAAATAAAAATGTATCAAAAACGTGTTGTGTTTATGTTGATTGTTTTATCTTCAAACTTTTTAGGTATGGACACAGGAACATTAAGACCAAGCATCTTCAGAGAAGGCCATTTTATTAGTGAGACTGATTCAGACCTTCGGCTAAGTGACGTAACATACGTCACATAGAGGAAACTTTATTACGTTAATTGGTCAAATGTAATAGCTCTCCCTTTTTACAAAAGTAAACCAATTATAAACATTTTCGGATGATCGTTTGGTCAAAATATTGATATAATTTCAGTGTTGATAACATTCAATATAACCTAACAAGAAATGGAGTGTTGGAAATATTTGATCTCAGTATCTTGAAATATAAGATAACATATTATATAAGATATTATGATAACATAAAGTACAAAAATACAATGTAAGAGATTCAAAATGAAATACAAAAAGTACAGTACATTGGTTAGAGACATAAAACAGAATAATAATTTGGAATATTCTCTAGCATAATACACCATAATGAGAGCCAGTTGCATAATAAGCTTGTGAGGGAAACTTCAATATAATATTTAATCCCCCCGTGCGGTATCCGGGTCAGAATAGACCGCAGTATCCCCTGCTTGTCGTATGAGGCGACTAAAAGGGGGGAGGGTTCCTTTATCTTCAGACCCTTCTCTTTCCAGAGATCAAGTCTTCTTCCATCTTTGGCTTGATCTCGTCAGTTAAAATTTTTCTTCCCTTTTGGTCTCCCTTGACCAACTCTTCATTTCTTGACCAATAGCGGTGTCTTTAAAATTTTTCAATGTTGGCCCAAAGCAGTTCTAACAGTAAGTCCTGCTTGCCGTAAAAGTCGTCTAAAAGAAAACCCCTGTGAAGTATGATGTCAGGGAAAAACGTACCCCAGGTAGGTCTGGACTTAATTCCTGAATCCCATCCCGTTCTTTTGGGAAGCACCTTGGATTCTAGGGAAGCAACAAGACATTTTCTTCAGAAGAACTTGTGGCAGGCAACCTGGCCACAGAGGGGATTTATGCTACTGGAAGGTACGAAATGGAAATGGGATTGCCAGGGCGTTTCAAGACGAAAGCAAAAATTCTGTGACCTCCACAAAATGCCAAGAACAGGATTGAATAAATATGACCATGACTAAATCTAAATGATGGAAGATGTAGTAACAAGAGAGGATAAGTTAAAGTTAGGACATGAATCTGACCGTGATAAAACAACTGAAGTACAAGCTGATGAGTTTTTGTATAACCAACTGGATGAACCAGAAGAAGCCCCAAAAGCAGACGAAGCAGTTTCCAATGTGTGGACTGAAAATGGTGGTTTTGTCGATCTAGATTTGTCCAACATACTAGTTGACAGACTCATTTCTCGCAGACATCCAAGATATAGTGGAACTGGACGTGGTTGTACACACTTTTGACAGCGACTTGCTCTTCTCTTCATCTGAAACTGTCAACGATTTGCCAACCACCCCAACACCTTCAGTACCAGTTCATGTATCACCAGACTTGCCAACACCTGCATCGCCTCCTTCACTGCATGAGCCTGTCATAACTACAACAACCCTTTCAACATTGTCATCACTGGCTAGCCTTCAACAGCCTGCCTAACAGAATCTATATATACTCATTTAATACGCAAGCAGGTTTTTTGTGACAATTACTCCTTCGAAACTACTGAATTGGAAAGAGCGTAACATGAAGTTGTGCAGGAAACTTGAGTGAGGCCCTGGGGCCCTTTACAGTTTCATATTTCTCCATAAGATTAACATGGGAAAAAAACATTGTTCTGAAACTCCAGCTGTTGTCAGAAATTAAAAGTGAAAAGAAGAACATATGTTAATTGTAAACAGTCAATAAGTTTGCTTATTTAACAGTTTGCTAAAAACATCTACTTGCTTGATTGAAATGAAATATTTACTATTTGGGTTGGCGTAAATATTACAATGGAAAAAAGGGAGAGAGCTTGGATAAATTGTTATACTAAAAAGAAAACTGAATTAACACTACTGCATTTCTTGAGCAATCATTACTAGAAAAAGCCGATTTGCAAACTTGTAGGAAAGTCATAGAACACCAACAAGATGATGAAATAAAGATGTTTTTTTTAGAAATTTATAATCATTATGGACAACCTAATGCGGCTATGAGTAAGACTATTTGTAGAAAATACTAAGATCATCTTTTGAAAAATGATAAGATATTTACAATAAATGTTGGTTATATCAATCTGTTATGTACATCTTGAGTAGGGTCTGTTTCCATAATCTTTGAATTAAATTTATTTAAGTCATCAGAAATTATGACTGTTTTTTATTTTAAAATAGCGCCTGTAATACTTAGCAATTGCTTGAATTCGAGCAACAGGGACACTAGTTTAGATTGTCTTACCAACACCCACCTGTCCCTACAATATCTCTGTTGTCTCCACAGTCTGGTCCTTCAACAGCCAGAATTTGCGTTGTCTCACTGACAATTATCTCTCCCTGCAAGATGACTTTCACCATTGTATCCACTGTATGGACTTTCAACAGTCTGTCAAGCAGAATTTGGCTAGTCTTACCAACACGTATTGGCCCTACATCACTTTCATCGTTGTATCCACTGTGTGGTCTTTCAACAGTCTGTCAAGCAGAATTTGGATCGTCAAAATAACACTCACCTGTCCCTGCAACATCCCTTTCAACATTTTCTCCACTGTACGATCCGTCAACCGCCTGTCCAACAGCATTTGAATCGTCTTACCAACACGTATTGGCCCTACAACATCACTTTCATCGTTTTCTTCACTGCCTAGTCCTTCAACAGCCTGTCCAACAGCTTTTGGATCGTCTTACCACGATTATTAGCCCTACAACATCACTTTCATCGTTGTATCCACTGTATTGTCCGTCAACAGTATGTCAAGCAGAATTTGGATCATCAAAATAACACTCACCTGTCCCTACAACACCCCTTTCAATACTGTTTCCACTAGCTGGTCTTCTAACAGCCTGTCAACAGCAATTGGACAGTCTTATCAACAGTCACCTGTCTATACAACATCCCTTTCAGCGTTCTCTTCATTGCCTGGTCCTTTAACAGCCTCATTGCCTGGTCCTTTAACTGCCTCTTGCATTAGCATTGTCTTACCAACACTCACCTATCCCTAGATAATCTCTTTCAGCATTGTCTCTACAGCTTTCTGGCCTGGTCCTTCAACGGGATCTCCAACTGCATATTGATCATCTTACTAGCATCCACCTGTCCCTACAACATCTCTTTAATCATTGTGTCCACTACCTGGTTCTTCAAAAGACTGTCCAACAGCATTTGGATCGTCTTACAACACTCACCTGTCCCTATAACATCCCTTTCAGCATTGTCTCCACTGCCTGGTCTTCCACCTGCTTCCCAACAGCATTTGGATCGTCTTACCAACACTCACCTGTCCCTACAACATTCCTTTCATTGTTTTCTCCACTGTATGGACCGTCAACAGCCTGTCCAACAGCATTTTGATCACCTACCTGTCCCTACAACTTCCCTTTCATCAATGTCTTCACTGCCCATTCCTTCAAGAGTCTTCCCAACAGTATTTATATCGTCTTACCACGATTATTAGCCCTTTCCCAACCAGCCCTTCCCTATTACCATTTTCATCGTTTTCTCCACTGTATGGTCCTTTAACAGCCTATCTAACAGCTTTTGGATCGTCTTACCACGATTATTAGCCCTACAACATCACTTTCATTGTTTTATCCACTGTATGGTCCGTCAACAGCCTATCCAACAGCTTTAGGATCCTCTTGCCAATACTCGCCTGTCCCTACAAAATTCATTTCATTGAAATCTACACTGGTCCTTCAACAGCCTGTCCAACACCTTCTGGATCGTCTTACCAACACGTATTCAATACCCTACAATATCCCATTCATTGTTGTATCCACTGTATTGTCTGTCACCAGTCTGTCAAGCAGAATTTTGATCATCAAAATAACACTCACTGGTTCCTACAACTTTTCTTTCATCGATGTCTTCACTGTCTGTTCCTTCAAGAGTCTTGCCAAACAGCATTTGTATCATCTTACCACGATTATTAGCCCTACAACATCACTTTCATTGTTGTCTCCCCTGTATGGTCCTTCAACAGCCTGTCCAACAGCATTTGGATTGTCAAAACAACACAAACTTGTCCCTACAACATCCTTTTCATCGTTGCCTCCACTGCCTGATCCTTCAACAGCCTATCCAACAACATTTGATTTGACTTACCAAAATTCACCTGTCCCTAGAACATCCCTTTCATCGTTGCCTACACTGTATGGTCCTTCAACAGCCTGTCCAACAGCATTTGGATCGTCAAAACAACACAAACTTGTCCCTACAACATCCTTTTCATCGTTGCCTCCACTGCCTGATCCTTCAACAGCCTGTCCAACAGCATTTGATTTGACTTACCAAAATTCGCCTGTCCCTAGAACATCCCTTTCATCGTTGCCTACACTGTATGGTCCTTCAACAGCCTGTCCAACAGCATTTGAATCGTCTTACCAACTTTCACCTATCCCTACAACATCCCTTTCATCGTTGTCTACACTGTATGGTCCTTCAACAGCCTTTTTTCACCCCTGATTCAATTAGTATAGGTCCGGTAAAACCCTGTGATGTGCGAACTTTCGTGGATGACCTGTGTTAGAGCTCGCTCACCACATCAGTAAACACTTGGATCTGAATATCATGAAACAGGTAGCTGTGTGGTACAGAACCATAGGCGATGGAGAGGTCAAGCCATGCAAGCACGACTCTTTTGCCTCCCCTCCTAGCGTTATCGATGGCTGGTTGAATCATGAAGTTGTGCTCCTAGCATCCCTCGTGTTCCATGAATCCTTTCTGGGGCCAGGAAATTCTTACGTTCCTAGCCCACTTGCTGCCAATTATGGAATCCATTGTACACCTTTGAAATGCACAAAGCCAGGGTCAATTTCCTTCACTTGTCTAGGTTATGAGCGTCACCTTTTTGTGGATGAGCACAATGTTGGTTTTCTTCAAGTTTGCCGGGTCCGTGCAAGGCATCGGCTGAAGGTGGCCGCCAGCACCAAACCTTCTGGATAAGCCCTCTTGAGCGCCCAATAAAGGAACCTATCAGGGCCAGGTGCAGTACTGGCAGCCCACCCCAGCGGGCCCGGCCTAGCAGACTCTTCCCTGACGACCCCTGAGGGTTATCTCACCCACCAAGTCACGATCTTCATCAATTGGTTCGTGAGGAATACAGGTTTCATGAATCACCTGGGGAGTTGGCCCGACTTGAAAGTCGCCAGCTGGGAACACCCTTTCAAAATGATCTTCCACCACTGCGTCATTCCACCACGGTAGATTCTGCTGTCACCACCTAGAATTTGAGTTACCGCTTTCCTTTTGTTGCGGCGTAACAGTCTCTGAATGATGGCAACTTCGATTAAATCAAACCTTTGACTATATCAAACCCACCCCGTGCAGCCAGGTCCCGACCAGGGCCAAGGCCATGTTAGCGAGGACGGCCTCCAGGTCTCTGAGCTCCCCTGCCCCACCTGCGGCCTTGACTGCCACCCACCAGTCCCATCCGCAGCCCGAGGAGAGCCAATTTCCTGTCTCTTGGGAGCGGCCTCGAGAATCTACCCCTCACGTCCCACTTGAAAGCCTCAAAGGTCACTGTCTCTGCCACTTCCCTCAGCCAGTTAACCTGGCGGCGGAACGGTAGTGGGCGGATCCCCGAGGTCAACTCTTCCTCAATCAGTGAGACTGTTTTTACAATTTCAAGATCAATCCCACCTATCTGAACCCCACCCCCTCCCCATTAAGACTAGATTTACTCACTCTCAGGTTGCGTTTGTGTTTGTCTCACCACGCAGACTCTCATTGAGGATTGAGTCCAAGGCGTCACTGTCACCACGTGCCGCAGAAGCCGTCAGCCGGTCCAGCGCCGCGTTGAGGTCCACCTTGTCCCGCAGCTTAGCCAGGGGCCCAGTTACCAGTGTCGAGGCAGCTGATTCCACAGCCACGGTCGTTTCCAGCACGGCTCTCGAAGCATCTTATCTAGGCATATTGTAGATAACGACTTGACGCGGCCTCACCGGAAAACTGAGAATTCAGTAATTTACCAAGTTTGTTGATACTAAATTCAAAACATATTTTACTTAAACACCTTAAACGGTTTCCATAGAGATTTACATTTTAAAAAGCTGATTTTAAATTCAATTAAAATCCAAAAATACAAAATGTCAAGTAATTACGTGAGTAATAAACATATTTTGGAACTTCCTCAAGAAATAATTGTCAAAATCATAAATGAACTACCTTGGGACGAAATCGACAATGCTCGCAAAACTTGTTCAGCGTTCGATGAAGCAGGGAAGTACGTGAAAGCCATGGCTTTACACAAAATGTGCAAGAGGGCCAACTCAGCATTGAAGAAATGTCAGCAGAAACTTTTAAATATCCACGAGGATCGCCTACCTAGAGCATTGAGGGGTGAAGCCTCTCTGAGGTTTATTGTGGGAATCTTTCAAGTCTTAGACGCAGCTACTTTACCGCTGATTCTAAACAACTCTTTGCCTCCCATATCATATTCATGGTTAGCAGAACTCGACAACACTTCGAGGTTAGCTAAAAAAAGATGTTTTCTAGGAAGAGATCGACTTAAAAGCACTTTCACCAAGCTTTCAAAATATATAACCTCGACTCTGGGAGGTATAAACTCGACCGATGTAGACTCAATGTTTCGCTGCGTCTCTCGATTGTTGACGACTTTACCACACGTGTTGTGCTCCATAGTTCCTACAAGCTACGGTGTCCTTTGTGTGGTAGACTTTGACCATCTCACTGCAAAGTTCAACATAATGGAAACCCGCTGTATTGAAACATACCGTCCAGAGGCTCTCATTGTTCTGACTCTTGTCAAACTTAATTTACAGAGTATACTGAGAGAGTATATCAGTCAAGACAGTATGTTTACAGTTAGAGAGGATGGATGGAATTATAGTATATCTCTGAGTCAAATTGAGCTGAAGATTCAGTGTGCTGATGGTGCTGATGTGACGTCTCTTAGACAGATTTGTCTATTAGAGCCAATAGACTTCCAGTTTGTGATGCACGGGACGGACGCAGCAGGGTTAGAGAAGTCGTCAACGTCCAAGCTAAATATTGACATCGAAAAGCCTTCCTTTACGTATTCCTTTACTGCTTCCTTGAACTGTGTGCAAGAGAAATCTATGGAAGAAGGCAGTTCTTCGGTAGTATAAGTTTTTCGTTTGTGTGTAAAGGTTAAATCGTATTGCAATACATAGCTAAAGTGTAAAAAGCTTGCTTTTTAAATTGTGGTTTTTATAACTTTTCTTACCTTTAAAATAACCTTAGAATCTATACTCCATCAGAAAGGACAATTTGTCAGGTCAGAAGACATACCTACAAGCAAAGTCTCCTCTACTACAAGGCCTCGGTGAGGCAAAAGTGGCAACGCCGCAGTCCCGGTATACCTAAACAGCTTATTCAAATAGAGCATCTTCACAATGCTTATGATTACACTCGTTTTTTTTTTTTCTTTTATTGCCATGCAATAGGCCAGCCGGTGCGACGTTGCCACGCACCAAAGACGTGGCCTTGTTTTAGAGGATGCTTGCTACAAGAGAAGATCTCAAATTACGCTTTTTCGTTGGTCATTTAAAGTTTTATAAGACAAAGAGAAATTATAGAATTTAATTAATCCGTTGTGCTAAATACAAAAAAAAATTATAATTTACCTTGCATAATTTATTTGTAAATTTCTTTTACAAAAAAAATATGTATCTACCTTGGATTGCAAACCAGAGAACCCGGGTAATATTTATGTTAATTCGAAAATTCTCTGTAACTCAAAAAACTTAACTCTAAACAAGCAAATAAAGATCGAGAAAGATTGTCGTACACAACCTGATGTAGTTGCTACGACCCCCTTCCGTTGTTGTTTGTTTGGTTGGCCTCGTAAATGTTTAACTCCACATTACTTGTACCACCTTAATTTATTAATCTGAAAATGTTCATCAGTGACAAGAAATATGCCATTAAATCACACTACCGGTACCTGCCTTTCTTAGGCATAGTCAGACCCGTACTGGGAACATTTGGCGCCCTCTACCGGGGTATTATTTTCCATAGCATGGTGCTCGAAAATGACGTAACGCTATTTTGGCACTAATTAGGAAGTCTTAATTCAGCCATATTTTTATACTATTTTTTCTTTCTTTACTTAATCAATAATTGAAGTAAGATATTTACATTATTTTTAAGACTGCAGCATATGCCTAATGTAAATTTGCTTATAATTGAAAACGTTTTAAAATTAAGGAATGTATTTTATTATAAGTGATAAAATAATTCACAGTTGCTGAGCGCTTTATGTAGTAAAAATAATGACAAATTTAGGATATATAAAATAATACTAACATCGTTAATCATGTTTATTTATTTGTTAACAATTACCCTCTAGAATGACAGTGGTTTATTTTAATTGACGTTATTTGTTTTTTTGTTTTTTTTTTTTGTTACTACTCCTCTTGCCTTAAAGTATAAGTTTCCTTGTAAGCAATTCACTTGTTGAAGCAACTGCATCTATTATTTTGTCTTTATCTAATTCATAAAACAAATCCCTCGCAACATTCATAAAAAGTAATCTTGGCCTAAGGTCTTGGCTCAAAGACGACCGAAGTCGATTTTTTACTATCTTAAGTTTGGAAAACACTCTTTCGCATGTCACCTGAATACAAGGAATCGTTATTACAAATTTGTACGCAATGTACAGGTTAGTAAAAAGTCCAGATTCAGTAGTTAGTTCATACAAAACAGAAAAAGCGCAAGATAGACACAGATAACATAACATTGTCCGTTATTAGAACAGTTCACATCGGCATTAAGTCCCACTTCATCGGTTGGGTCCCTTTCCAAATCGTGTTCGTCGTCTTCGTCGGTGTAGGGCCTACACGTCTCCGTCTCCGTCGTACTTCTTATAGGACTCTGTTGGTATGGAGCTTTTGTATTGTGCAAATTGTTGCAACTCTATTAACAGCCGACTTAATTCAATTTTACACTACTTAGAAATGGTAAGCAAGGCTTCTAAGGGAAATGTTTCTAGTTTAGAGATAGACTCAAACTTTTTGGGGTCCAACCAAGAACAATCCTGTAACAAATCTTTGTGCTAAATCTTTCTTCTACGCTCATTCTCGCACAATCTAAAATATTAAAATAAACAATTTTGTATTGCTGATCTGTAGAGATGAATTCAGCTTGATCTTTTGATTTTTCACCGGGCATTAATTTTTTCTTTGAAGTTCTTTTTCTTTCAAAGTCCAACTCTAACTGGACATTAATGTCATTTTCTTGAAGCTTTAGATTGACTGCTCTTGCATATGTTTTTGTTTTTTTCGTACAACATTTCATAGTAAGTGTCATTCCTTTTCTCCTTAACTTGCTGGAGCAGTTTATCAACTAATTTCCAAGCCAAAGCTAAGTCAATTGTTTTACATTTCAGGTTCTTTGAAACAGGGGAAGTGATCAAAAACAAATCTAGTAAGACAAACGAACATGAACAGATTTTCAAATTTGGACCATTGACTTATCAGGTTACTTGCTGTGACCCGAGATTTGCTGTCAAAATTTCCATCAGAAATTACATTAAAAACAGAAATAAAATTAAAGAATTTAGCAGTATTTACACTGTCATTACTGTTTAAGAATTCTTCATCAACAATTGACGACAGAGCCTTATGTTTGCTCCACCACCTCGTTGCTCCTATTTTCTGGAGTCTGTACAGTTTTTCATGAGCGGAATGTTTTCTTTTGGTTTCTTTTTCCCAAACCGTCATTCTTTTGTGCGATGAGCTTAGGAAAACGGCTGATTCTTCAACTAGCCAAAACAAGTTCTCAGCTTGTAATAACTTAACTGTTGAGTCAGCTACAACTAGATTTAGTACGTGTGCCATACAGTGTGTATAAAGATCTTTATTGTCTTTCATGGGCTTGTAGCCCATTGTAACAGCCTTTCATGTTGTTAGCTCCATCAAATGAACAAGCAACTATATTTGTTGTTGCAATGCCATGTTCTGACAATTTAGATTTAATAAGCTCATACAATGCAGGTCCACTTGAGTCATCAACAATGGCAATATCTAATAGTCTTTCATATGCTTTCCCTTGGACGACATAGCGGACACATATTGCCAGTCGGTCCATCACGGATATATCTTGGGTGCTGTCAACCATCACACTATAGATTATGCTATCCTTGAAGTCTTTCAAAATAATGTTTCGTCCCATCGAGCTTATCGTCTTGATTAACTTATTAATGAAAGTCTTTGACAAAAAGGTTAACAGTGATCCTCGTCCAACGGGCTTTTTTAATCACTTCCCTGTGGATTTTTTTCTCATTTATTCTTAATTTGTGTTTTTTGCTGTCTTTGATACAGCTTGTTACGTGGCTTTGTAAAATAACGTCATAATCTGACACTAACATAACCAGTTCAAGAAAGTTGCCATGATTTTGCAAAGAATCTAGAGCGTAGGCTGCCTCTGTTTTGTCACCTCTGTAGGCAATGCCTTGCCTTCCTATAAATAAAACTATGTCGATTAATCGTTGGATAACTAATCTTCTGGTTCGAATTTCACTTTCTTGCTGTTTAGTTTGTTTGGTATTAAGGAGAGTTGCAATATCATAGCCCTTTTGACTCTGAAAAGCTGCTTTAGCAGCAAGTCCATGATGAGTAGAATTTTCGAGTATTTCTATTGACTTGTACACATTTTTTGAAGACACGTCATAACCAGCAACAAAGGTGGAGTCTCTATGTTCTTTTATCTCCAAAAGCCATACAGCTCGAACAGTACACTTTATTCAGTTCAATTGAATATGATAACCACTTTCTGTGTATTTTTTCACCGTTTGGCAAGTGTGTAATAAAGTTTAGAAGGCTCAAATGACAATTTCACACCTTTTCCTTCTACAACCTGAATAGGATGTATTTCCATGAAAGCTTTTTTAATTGTGATTGGGTCACTTTCGTTTGGACAAATAAAGCACCCGAGTTGTTGTTTAGCTGCATCGCAAGTTTCATGATTTTCTTCTTCATCGTCTTCTAAATCAGAATTGGAACTCAATTCGGCGACAGGAGAAGCTGACTAATGTTCTATATTTGGCTGATTGACAGAACCCCCCCTTCAACTCCCTCAACTGTAGAAGAAGACGTTGTTGATGAGAGAGAAAATTTAATTTGGTTTATTTTGTTTTAATCAGTGCCGTCCTTAGGATGGAGGATAGAGCGCCGCGAGGTGTAAAACCAATCACGCTAAATAATAGGTAAATCTTTTTGCGAAAGAAAGAAAATAATACAATAAAGTACAGATATCCGGTTTTAAAAACGAGAATCTCATTCGTACAAAATATTATCGACCAAAAGAGTGCAAATGCAAAACATCGTTTGATGAGGCGGCGGGGTGACGGGACCGAGCCTGAGCCTCGCGCCCGACTGACTACAGCTAGCGTCAGCTAAGCTGGCGCGTGACCGATAGATAGAAATTCTGTACTAGCCTAGGTTAAAAATATTGTCTGCCGTCATGCGGGTTGCGTCTACTGCCCTCACTGCTCTCTTGAAGGCGCTTCAGTAGACGGCATACAAAATGCTAGATGTGTTGTATGGTTGTATGCACTGCATCCATTAACAATTAATAAACTAAACTTTCTAAACACTTTTTATGAACAGTTGTTAATGTAACTAGGGAGCATGGGTGCTTAGGTTGCGCTTTTAAATCATACATTAAAAAACTATTCAAATAAATGTTCTTACAAGAAATAACTTAATAGAACTAAACTGCCACAAACCCCATGGGTCCATCAGGAGTTGGTCCATCATAACTCCTCAATCCCAGACATATCGCTGAATTCATCGGAGTCGCTCGTTCCCTCGTCGTCGCTGGTGCTGTCGTCTACATTAATGATAAAACTTTCCGTTATTTCATCGATGGCTGGCTCTTTGGCGGCGTATTCATTTTCCACATTTTTAACGTGCCTACACTTACATTCCCAATCCTGTTGCGATATCGAAGAAAACTTTTCTTCACAAAGCTTTTTCACATCGCACAATTTGAAGGTCGTGTTGTGTGATGCAACATAGTTTTTTACATCTGCCCATATCATCTCGATTGGGTTCAAATCAGGATGATACGGGGGCAGACGCAGTACACTGTGGCCTTCCCTTTCCAAGATGTCATCCAGGACATATTTGACATATCGATGTTTGTGTTGAAGAATGAGTTTGTAAAGTTGAGGTTTTAGCATTGTTGGATCGTAGGAAATGTTGTGCTCGGAAAGCCACTTTGTCATTTCTTCTTTTTTACTATTGGAAGTCGGGGCCTTATCAATTTGCTTGTTGTGGTACTTCGCATTGTCAATAACCAATACAGAGTTAGGATTTAAGTTTGGTATCAGTTGATTTATGACCCATTGCATGTAATTTTTGTTGTTCATGTTGTCGTGGTAGTCGCCGGATTTTTGGCCTGCCTTCCACATGGCCAAAGCGTTTGGGACGAACCCCTGTTCCCCTCCAGCGTGAACTATTATCAGTCTTTCTCCTTTGGACACGGGCGTATGCAAAACATTATTTGATCCATCCGACCACATTTTCCCAGATACGTGATCTGAACATACGTAACTTTCATCCATGTACACGATGGGTCTCCCTTCCGACCTGAATCGCTTGAGTGACTGGAGATAAGTTATTCTCTTTTCCCTAATCTCAGATTTTTCAATTAGAATCCTCCGATTATTCTGTGTCCTTTTCCAGGAAAATCCTAATTTTTTCAAAATCCTCCGAACACTTGATTGACTTCCCTGAAAGTTCAACTTTTCTTTAAGAGAATTCTGCAACAGTTTTGACGTCGGCAGTCTTTTTTCTGTTATGTAAAATTCATAGACAGTCCTACGAACCACACATTCATCGAAATGGTCTAGGCCAGTAATCGGCTTTTTCTTCCTTTTTGTTTTGTGAGGTGTTAAAAAAGATTTATTATCATCCTCACTCACCTTTAAAGCGTTTAGTTCGCTGTTTATCCGGGTAACAGAGCGTTGAGATACACCGGTTGCTGCTGCGGTCCGCTCCCTCGCCTTCTGTAGTGGTATTGTAATGCCGCTCTTGCACTCCTCTTTCATAAATGTATAAACATTTGCCACGATTTCCCTACTCTGACTATTTAAAACCTTACCACCAATCCCTACTTTCGATTTAAATTCTGCCATGACAAAAAAACTCACACACGTTTCGTTATGAAAACAGTCCACTTCACGATCCACTGTGACACTGCACAAGCAAAACTCACTACTGAGTAGACACAGTGCTTAGGAACGTGCAAGATTTGTCATAACAGCGCCCTCTCTATTAGTCATAGTTTGTTTAGGACGTCAAACCGTGAGTCAGCCGAGATGTTCGCAGAGTTGCCCGGTCGGAACGCGGGACCTCACGTCTGACAGTCCGATGTTCTCAGAACGGTCTTAAGCTAGTTTCCACCCTCCCCCCGCCTATGGTGCCGCGCCAGGCCCACAGGCCACCATGAGCCAGCTTAGCTGACGCTAGCTGTACAAGACGTATGAGTATGAGTCATGCTTGCCGGCGCGCCACCTCCAAGCCCAAGCACCACTGTCACTGCCGAAGAGTCGACGACGGATCGGCAAGACGCAGACGCAATATATTCACGATGAATCGGTTATGATCAGTAGTTTTGTTTTGAAGTGAAATTTCGTGGATTAGTGGAGTAGTGGCAATAGGACAAAGAGTCGTCACTTGGGGCGTTTTTTCCCATAAGAATAACATGGTGATAATTTTTTGGTCACCAATTCCAAAAGTCCTGATCTTTGCCCACATATCCCTATAGAATTGTCAAACCTTATTTCTTACTTATTCCCCATAAATATATTCGATATCAAGCTAAAAAAGCTATTTCTTACATTTATTGACCGTTACAGGTGTAAATGTAAAGTAGTGGCAATATAGCGGTATGAAGCCACTTTAGGCACGTTTTTCCCATAAGATTAACATGGTGAGCTTTTTTTGACCACTTTTTTAAAAATCCAGCTCTCGGCCTATACAAGCCTATACAATGTTCAATACCATTGTACAACTCTATTACTATTTGAAATCCACATCCATTCACATGTATATTCTCAAAATCGAGTGAGGTTTGCACGCGAACTCGAGCGCGCTCCCGGCTCATGGCGTGCTCCCGGTCGCGCTCCCGACCCATGGGCAGGCTTCTCGCTCCCGACTCATGGTCGGTTTTCTCGTCTCTAGTGGCAGCTCTTGATTAAGTCCTGGGTGGGTGACCTCCTGTTGAAGTAATTTCTAGTTAAATTGTTTGATTTTTTTTAATTTCTAGTAAAAAAATTTGAAAATTTCACAATTTCTGGTTAAAAATTTTTGAAAATTTCGAAAAGTCTATAAATAAAGGTGACATCAGCCCGAGACCTTATAATGAAGCCGTCATGTCAACACTGCTCCGTGTCGCTCTCCACCAAAAGTAACTTGATTCGACACTACAAGTTGAAACATCAAATGAAGGTGAAACTGTGCAAAGTTTGCGATTTAATCTGTGATAATAATGTGGCTTTAAAATCACATATATTACAAAGTCACAAGACTTTTAATTTCTGTAAAACGAATGTTGTTGTACATTTTAAAAGACACGCCAACTCTTGCATCAAATGTCCATATCCAATGATTAAATTTGTCGGTGAATCGATTAGAGCTGACCTTGAAAATACTCTAAAGTCTTGTCCTCTTCCGATAAAATGGACTTTAATTAGGAGAATTAAATTTATGAAATATTCAATGGATCAAAATGGAAAATTAGTTAATGAGAAAGAATGTATTGCGGATTTTAGAAGCCTTACTACCTTAACTATTGAGAAGAGAGATTTAAAGCCTCAAATTGAAAATGCACTTTTAAAGATTGATGCATCCATGCACAAAAATCAAGCCCAAGGCAGTGGATGGATTTATGACCATACTAAATATTAGCAGTTACATGTTTACAAGTATAAGCCCCTAACTCCAAAGTCATATATCCCTACACCAGAGAGTATTAAATCGAATTATGCAGTGTTAAATATAAAACATTCTGATAATAAATGCTTCTTTTGGTCGATAATAGCAGCTTTATATCCAAGGAATGCTAAAAATAAAAATCCTAATAGAGTCTCCAATTATGTACCACATGAAAGTCAGCTGAATATGACAAACATAAAGTATCCCGTGAATATATCTGATATAGATAAATTTGAAAGACAAAATAATATAAGTGTTAATGTATTTGGGGTTGAAGATGAGAAATGTATATATCCATTAAGAACAACCAAATTGAATAGTAGTACTCACATAGATTTATTACTATTACAACAAGGTCGTAAATCACATTACTGTTTAATTCGTGATTTTGATAGATTAATGCTACGGTCAACAAAACAAGACCACAAGAAGTATTTTTGTAAGTTGTGTTTACAACATTTTTACACTAATGATAAATTAGAACGTCACATAATGTATTGTAAAAACTTTGATGCCCAACGAGTGGAAATGTCTAAACAAGATACATTACAATTTAAAAACTATAAATATTAACTTAAAGCCCCATTTGTAATTTATGCAGACTTTGAATGCTATATAAACTCAAACAACCATACTCCATCTGGATTTGCATTTGTAGTGAAAGAGTCTAAGATTATTTCTGAAGAGTTATATAGTGGTGAACATTTTATGGATGCGTTTTTCAAACGGTTGTTTGAGACTTATGACTTCATTAAAAGTCAAATGTCGATATATATTCCTCTTGAAATGACTCCAGAGCAAGAGGTATCTTTCCAAAACTCAACACACTGTCACATTTGCGAAAAGCCCTTATATTTTGATAGGGTACGTGATCACTGTCATTCATCTGGCCGATACCGTGGAGCTGCCCACAATGATTGTAATTTAAACTATAAAGTAACAAAGAAAATCCCAGTATTCTTCTATAACTTAAAAAATTATGAGGGTCATTTAATAATGCAACACTTGGGAAAGTTTGCAAAGTTTGGTCGTAAATTAAATTGCATAGCCAAAGATATGGAAAAGTACATTTCATTCTCTGTTGATGATTTAATATTTTTAGATTCCTATAACTTTCTGTCCCTTCCATTATACAAATTAGCTTCCAATTTAAATACATTTAGATTCATTGACAATCCACTACTACAACGCAAAGGTGTATTTCCCTATGAATATATGACGGGACCAGATAAGTTTGCAGAGTCTCTCCCTCCAAAAGAAGCAGTTTATAGTACTCTAACTAAATAACATATTTCTCCCAACGAATATGAACATGCAAAACATGTATGGACCCATTTTAATATACAGAATTTGCAAGAATATCATGATTTATATCTTAAAACGGATGTATTGCTACTGGCTGATGTATTCGAGACATTTAGAGACCTGTGTTTAAAGGATTATAAACTTGACCCCGTACATATGTATTCACTTCCAGGACTAACATGGGAGGCCTGTCTTAGAATGACTGGTATACAATTACAATTATTTCAAGATATTGACATGCGTTTGTTCATTGAAAGTGCAATCAGAGGAGGAGTCAGTATGATTTCTACACGTTACGCTAGAGCCAATAATAAATATATGGGTGAACACTATGACCCCAATCAAGAGAGTGTATATTTAATATATTTAGATTGTAACTCACTATATTCCACAGCAATGTGTGAGCCACTGCCTGTGGATGGATTTCGTTGGACTAATGAGATAGACTACAAAAATAATCAAAATGATGAGTTTGGATACATTTTAGAAGTTGATTTAAAATATGATAAAATACATGATTTACATGATGACTATCCATTAGCACCAGAGAAAATGAATGGCAAATTAATACCTAATTTAAATGACAAAACTAAATATATTTTACATTATAAAGCATTACAAAAATATGAGGAATTAGGTTTGGTTGTTAAAAAATACCATAGAATTTTAAAATTTAGACAATCAAAATGGCTTGCACCCTATATTAATTTTAATATTGAAAAACGAAAATGGGTTAAAAATGATTTTGAAAAAGACTTTTACAAATTGTTAAATAACAGTCTCTTTGGTCGAACAATTATGAATCAACGCAAGTTTCGTGATATATATCTCAAGGATGAGTCACTATTAACAAAATATGTCACTAATCCAAGGTTTGATTGTAGCAAAAAGTTTGATAACAATTTACATGCTATACATTTAAATAAATTAGTTGTAAAGTTTAATAAACCGATATATTTGGGAATGACCATTTTGGATATTAGTAAAGTAATAATGTATGATTTCCACTATAATTATATGTCAAAATTTAAGAACAAAAGATTTCTTATGGCACATACAGATTCTTTAATGTATTCTATAGTTACAGAGGACTTTTAACAAAGAAATAGAATGTGACTTGCACTATTTTGATACCTCTGGGTATAGTAAAGACCATTTTTTATACGCTGATAAAAATTAAAAAGTTACTGGCAAGTTTAAAGACCAATTAGATGGCCATATTATGTATGAATATTGTGGTTTAAGACCAAAGTTACATTCTTATATTCCTCTAAAATGGTTATATGAAGAAGACAAGCAAGCTTTAGAGATGAAGAAAGCTAAAGGAGCTAAAGGAGCTAATAATGATCTCCTTAGACATCATTATTATTTGAACTGTCTTGCAACTGGGCAAGATTACTATGAGAATGTGACAAGAATTAAATCTACAAACCATCATCTTCAAACCTTAACCATGAACAAGAATGTACTATCATTTGACGATGACAAGAGGTTTATTCTGGAAGATGGCATCAATACTCTTGCTCTTGGTCATTATAAAATTGATCAGACATAGTTAGGTTCAATAAATTGTATGTGTAGATATATTCAATGCTGCAAAATAAATGCAAATATTAAAAAACTTTAGTCTTTCATCTATTTACCCTTACCATCCTCTTGGTAGAATTGGTCAAACATAAATCTATATTTGCCATTATTCTTTGATCTTTCTTTGTCTATTGAGAAAAAGCCAAATTTAGTTTTATCCCAACATTGATGACAGAGATTTTTAAATTGGTCAAAAGAAAAGTCATTTACCAACATAATTGTTATATACATGTTTTAAATTTAAATCATCTTGTTTGAATAATATTAGGAAATTTACATTATCACTTAAATGTTTGTGTACTTTGCTGTAAGATTGACACAAGTAAAAACAGTTAATATTTTTATGTCGACCCATTGAGAAAATTTGTGTAATATTTGGACTATTTATGTCATCAAATACAACAACTGACTGTGATTTTGCTTCATTTGGTGTGATTTCACAGTCAGTAAACGTATGTAATTTCACTTCGTCCCACAAACTAAATATTTCAATTATTTTTTTTATATTTTTCTCGATCTAAAGATTTAGATATTAAATATAAGTTTGTAAATTTTAATCCTTCCTTTCTTACAATTACGCTCTACATTACAACCGTCTTCCCACTTCCACTTAGGCCACAAATAACACATCGAATATTGGTAGGAAATAGACCCAACTTCTTTGGTATATTTTCCTTAGTATGTACTATTTTAAATTTGTGTTTTTGTTGAATAAAAGACATTTTTTTAATTGTAAAAAATGATAAGAAAACATGTAAAAAGGGCAAAGGTTTATTCCTAAAGCCCTATAGGGGTCGAGGGTTATTGAATACTCTTATAAATAACATTCCATTCCCACTTCACATACAATCATATCGGTACTGTGGACCTGGAACTAATATACGTGAAAATCTAGCTAAAAATGTACCTCCAAAAAATAAACTAGTCTCTTATTGTAAAGAGCATGACATATTCTACATGAATAATCCCGATACCGCTGCTCGGAACAAAACAGACATAAGATTAGCAGACTTAGCTTGAACTAGAGTAACGGCCAAGGACGCAAGTCTTGCTGAAAAAGCTGCTGCTTATGCCGTGACAAATTTGATTAAGGCAAAAGCAAAAATGGGAATGGGATTAAAATTTAATAAAAAAGATAGACAACTACCAGCTGTTAGAGGCCGCAAAAGACGTGCCTCACTTCCGGGGGGTGTACCTAAAAAACGAGCTAAAAAATCTAACACCAAGAGTAAAAGAGTGCGGAATAGTTAATTTAGACCGTTTATCTGGCACACACTGGATAGCATATCGTAAAAATAAAGATATTGTAATTTATTTTGACCCATTTGCAATCCAACCTCCAAAAGAAGTAATTAAATATTTTGAGGGATATAAAATCTACTATACAACCGATCAAATAAGATTTAAATAGTTCTATTTGTGGAATTTTATGTTTATCATTTATATATTCTTTATAAAAATGGATTCATTTACTATAACATTTTCGGGTACAGAGCCAGAGCTAAAGTCAGTGTTTTTTCCTCCCATAGAATTAAATGATGATTATGCAATTGGATTAGTAGATTTTCAAAGTTATAATTCTACATTTAATGTTAAAAAAACCTCTAAATACTAACATATTAATTAACATATAAATTAACATATTATAAAGTAGAGAAAATAGCATTACCAAAGGGAGAGATCTTAGTTAATGATTTAAACCAGTTAAGTTATTAGATGGTAAACTTAAAGTTATAATAGATAAAAATGGAGAAGCATTAATTAATACTAAAGTCAAACTTATATTCTAAGGGCTTATTCCAAAATTAAATCAACTTAAAGGCAACAAATTAACCATTGGAGAAGGTGATGATGCTTTCTTTTATGACCACAATGCTCCAATTACAATAGAAATTTCTGAAGGTACATATGAGGTAGTTGAGCTTGCAAAGGAAATTCAAAAGCAAATCCCAGGCTTTTTTCTTACAGCTAATAATAAAACTATGAAAGCGACATTACTTTCTAGCCATATGTTTGATTTTACAAAACCATATTTAGGGTCTGTTTTTACTTCTGGTGTTCCATTCGAATCTACAAATAAAATAAACATTAATAATGTAAATGTGATTAGAGTAAAATGTAATATTGCAAACGGGTCCTATTTAAATGGCAACAAATCACACACCATACATAGCTTTTATCCAGAAGCTCCTCCTGGCTACAAAATTATTCAAGTTCCAAGAAATATTATACATTTTCTTGTAAATAAGAGAAGTTTAGATGTGGTCAGTATTACATTTGCCGATCAGCACGACAAGGCAATTGACTTTAATGGAGAAGAAACTACAATTACTTGTCATATAAAAAAGATATGAGAATTTATAAGAATGGCCAGCTATTCATAAGTGTGCAAAATGCTAGGTTCCTAAAATCAATAGGACTATAGTTAAAATTTTCTATTAATAAAAATGGAAGATTTTCTAGACGTTACAGGGAAATCCCAATTCGACGATAGTGTGGTTAAAATTACAAATCACTCCTATGTTCCCCATAACACTTTAGCAATAAATAATTCTGATGAAATTCGAATATGTATTGATAAACAAGATTTGCTAACTCTGCCATGTAGGAGTTATCTGTATATTAAGGGAGAAATTGAGAATCATGATAAAGGTCATTTTATAAATAATGCATTTGCATTTTTATTTGATGAAAATAGATACAAAGTTGCAGGTAAAGAAATTGACATTGTAAGAAACCCAGGAATTTATAGTCTAATGAAAATATTAAGCTCTTATAATAAAACTACTAAATTATTGTCAAATGTAACATTTGATTCTGACACAAATTTAAAAGAGTTCCATAAAGGTGGTAAGTTTAGTACATGTTTACCATTAGAGCTGTTAATGGGTGTATTTGAGGATTTTAATAAGGTATTAGTAAATGTCAAACAAGAATTGGTGTTGAAAAGATCCAAAAATGATTTGAATTGTATATTAACAACCACTAATGCTCCAGCAAGTGGCACTGCTGATACAATTCCCAAATTTACACTTAACTCAATTCAATGGGTTATGCCACATGTGATACCATCAGATGGGGAGAAGTTACAATTACAAAAGATGTGATTGCAAAATAAAAATTTGCAAATTGCATTTAGAAGTTTAGAGCTGCACGAACTTCCATCATATCCCAATACTACAAGACATACATGATCAGTAAAGACGTCTTCCAGTTTGGAGAAGCCTAGGTATATTATATTTGGTTTCCAAACAGCTAGGGATAATAAGAACTTATGAATTTGATCACTGTAAATTAAAAAATCTCAAAGTATTTCTAAACTCTGAATATTATCCTTATAGCGATTTAAATCTCGACTTTGAAAATGGAGATGTCTCTAAAGCTTATGAGGTTTAGAGAGACTTAATATAATACTATCCCAGATTAGTAGGGCTGAGTTTATGAAGAAATATCCACTAATTATAATAGACTGTTATAGACAGAATGAAACGGTGAAGGAAGGAATTGTTGATATTAAATTAGAGATTGAAACTGCAGAAAATGTGCCAGCAAATACATTCGATATTGTTTGATAATACATGATAAAGTGTTTGAGTACAATCCTTTGTCAAATGAGATAAATAAAATGTAAATAAAAGATGAAAAACATTCAACAAGAATTGGTTGACTCTGCAAATCAAATACGAGAGAAATATAGAGCTTTAAAACGTAGCAAGTTTCTAGAGGCTGAAGAGAGGTTCCAAACATTCCAACCTTTAATATAGCCAGTACAAGAATTTAAAAAAATCACATCTATTAGCACTAGAGAGATACCTCGAATAGAGATTCTCACAATGACTCCATCTAGAATACCAAGATTACAACCATTACAACAATCCACCCCACAGAAATTAGATTTTTGGTCTTTTAGAATCAGACTATTTAGGAAATTACCTTAGTAAAAGTAGTATGACAGACACTTTGTTTGTACTACTGAAACATGTTGAAACATGTTGTTTGTACTACAAACCAATTGTTGGGAATGGCCACGTATTCGTTCTGTTCCATTTAGTACACGAGTATCCACATAGTTGCCTGAAATAGGTGAAAAGCTTTAATAAAACACAAATCAATAATAACGTGTTTATACCATAAAAAATATAAATTGCTGTGTATAACAGATAAATAGTTCCTGAGTGTAAGTGTATAATACAAGAAAGCAGATTAAACAGCTATGCAAATAGTTTAAGTCTAGTAGATTGGTTTGATATTTATTTATATTTTATGTTGATTTTGTATTCTCACTTTCTATCAAACAACTTTTGCAATGCTTTCACGATTATTGTCCTCTTAAAGCCGTTAAAAATTACTATTTTAATAAATCAAGGTTCAACAAGTGGTTTTCATGACAATTTAAGAAGGATGCGCACATTTATGTTAGCTTTATTTGATAAACTCAAAGAATGCCGACATTAAGAAGACTTAAACTCATTTTAAAACGTTTAAAAAATTAATGAGAATATTAGAATTATTTTTTAGTTCTAGTAATTAATGTAAAGCTTTCATGAATATAATTAAATCATAGACTGGCCATATTATTTAATAGGTAATTGAAAAACTTAATGCAGACGACTTCAACCCCTATCGTAACGTTAGATCTTTTTGAAACATATATCTACACTAATGCTTGAAGATATACTGCAATAAAAAATCTGAGTTTCAATACAGTAGTGCACAACTAAAAAAATATCGATTCCTGAATAAAAGCTAGTCTAAAACAGTCATTGAAATTATTGTGACAAAATGGATTCTGTAAAATTTCCAAGAAAATTTAACCTTTAATTTTTTATTAATCTCAGTTTAATCTGCAATCTTAGTTTAAATATAAATCACAGGGTCAAACAAGTCGGACTGGCTTAGTTCAATTTTAAAGTCAGCACTACGTGCCAGGATCAGTCCAGAAACATCGGGCTTCATATAGGTTATAAACAATTTAGTTGCCGTTTCTGCCAAATCCTTGGCATTACACAGAATGTGCAGTAGGGCCAACTCTGCAGTAAAGAAATGTCATCAGAAACGTTTAAATATTCACGAGGGTCGCACCCATAGAGCTTTGAGGGGTGAAGCCTCTGTGAGGTTTATTTTGGGAATCTTTGGAGTTTTAGACGCAGCCACTTTACCCCTGATACTAGACAATACTTTGCCTCCCACATTAAATATTCACGAGGATCACGCATGTAGAGCTTTGAGGGGTGAAGCCTCTTTGAAGTGTCTGTATTCCGACAACGAGGGCCTTTTGTTAAGTGTTAAATGCCCGTGTCCCAATGTGTACGTGTTTGTGTTTATGCGATTTTGACGACGACCGACTGTGAAAACAACAACAATGCTTTGATTCTCGACATGTCCTTCGTGACCATGACACAATCAGCGTAAAAACCATGGTTGTAGCTTCCATGCAACTTTTTTGAGCTGGAAAGGAAATACGAGGTAAATAAACCACTATTAATATATGAAACAAAGAGTCTACATTGGTCGAGTTGGTACCTCCATGGGTCGAAGTTAGATATTAGGAAGCTTGGTGAAAGTGCTTCTAAGTCGATCTCTCCCTAGAAAACATCCTTATTGAGCTAATCTTGAAGTGTTTTCGAGTTCTGCTAGCCATAAAGATATGGGAGGCAAATTGTCGTTTAGAATCAGGGATAAAGTGGCTGCGTCTAAGACTTGAAAGATTCCCAAAATAAACTTCACAGAGGCTTCACCCCTCAAAGCTCTAGCTGTGCGTGATCCTCGTGAATATTTAAAAGTTTCTGATTACACTTCTTTACTGCAGAGTTGGCCCTACTGCACATTCTGTGTAAAGCCATGTATTTGGCAGAAACGGCAACTAAATTGTTTATAACCTATGAGAAGCCCGATGTTTCTGGACTGATCCTGGCACGTAGTGCTGATTTTAAAACTTAACTAAGCCAGTCCGACTTGTTTGACCCTGTGATTTATATTTAAACTAAGATTGCAGATTAAACTAAAATTAATAAAAAATTAAAGGTTAAATTTTCTTGTAAATTTTTACAGAATCCATTTTGTCCCAATAATGTCAATGACTGTTTTTAGACTAGCTTTTATTCAGGAATCTTGATAGTTTTGTTAGTTTTGCACTACGATATTGAAGCACAGACTTTTTATTGCAGTATATCTTCAAGCATTAGTGCAGATATATGTTTCAAAAAGATCTAACTTTACGTTAGGGGCTGAACTCGTCTGCAATAATGATTTCAATTAGCTTTTAAATAATCTGGCCAGTCTATGATTGAATTATATTCCAGGCAGCTTTACATTATTTATTACTAGAACATAAAATAAATCTTCTATTTTCATTAATTTTTCAAACTTTATAAACAAGTTAAAGTCTTTTGAATGTCGCCCTACTTTCATTTTATCATATTAAGCTTATAAATGTGCGCATCCTTCTCACATTCTCATCAAACCACTTTTTTGACCTTGATTTATTAAAAATGTCATTTTTTAACGTCTGGAACAATCATCGTGAAGGCATTGTAAATATTGTTTGAGAAGTAGTAAGAATACAATATCAACATAAGATTTGAGATAACATCAGACATACCGACAAGACTTCTATATATACAAATAGTCGAGTAAATCCGTACGAGAACTTAAAAAAATTGCTTTAAATTGTTTTATTGGTTATTTTGACTTAGACTTATGTGCATTTACCAGGAAAAAAGTCTCATGAAATCGGAGTCTCGGAAGTCCAAAATTCAAGATGACGTCCAATATTTTGGTCAAATGTGCCCGTTAGCACAAGCGTCCAAGATTTTGGTCAAATGTGTCCGTTAGCACAATTACTCAAGCAAAAATAATCCGATTTCGATGAAATTTGGTACAAACGTGTAAACGTACATTTATTTAAACAAGTTCGCGAACCAGCATGATCGGACCATGGGAAAAGGGGTTTATAGGGGGTTTTATGGGGTAAAAATTGATTTTACCCATTTTTGACCCTAAAAACATAAATGTTTGCAATTTATTTCGAAACCATTTTAGGGCAAAAAAAACAAACAATTTAGTACATTGAAGCGTTGTCATGCGCCTAATAGTTATGGAGAAAATTCCAAAAAATTGTAAATTTAAAATTCCCATGTTATTCTTACGGAGAATAAGAAAACTTGTTGTAGTTAGCTTGTTTATGAATATATTTTTATCAAATTTGGAAAATGCATTTGTTTCATACTAAACTATTTAACATTTTACTAAAAACACTTTTTTACCCTCCCTGTCGCAGCAAACCTAAGTAAAGTACATACCCAACTAGTGCTATTTCAATAGGAAATAAATGTGATATTTTACTGTAAATTTAATCATGCAAATGGAAATTCGCTTAGTCTGCAGGTTTGCTGCGGCGGGGGTATTTTAATTTATGAGTATATTTTGCTTGAACAATCCATTAAAAGGTTTTAAAATAAAGATCACAAGCTAAAATTCAACATACATATTTTATTTATTTAAATACATATCTATAAATTCTTTAATTTTTTTAAAATATAAATACTCATAAGGTTAACATGGGAAATTCCAGAGCCACTGGGGTGGAACCCGAAAGGATTTTTTAGATAAGAATAGGCTTGTATAATAATCGGGAATCTGAGCTATCATAAAGCCACATTTCAGCCCAATCCGACCAGTAGGTAATGCGTGATTGAACTTCAAACAAACAAACTTTCACATTTATAATATTAGTATGATAGTCACACTTTCTCGTGGTTAGTAGTAGAGCATTAATAATATAATAATAACAATTCATCATTCTCATCAAATTCTACACTGTTATGATCACTTTACGAACTACCACATTGTAACCCAAGCTGGTAAAGTCCACAAGCTGTAGTACAAGGTAACTCCATACTTTGTTGCAGGAGCATTGAAAATCCTTGCAGCCAGTGGAGTAGTTGCAGTGAACAATTCTTAAAAGAATCTCTGGAGCGGCACTTTGGGTCATCGAGTTGTTTTTATTGTTTATTTTTTCCAGCAGAGCATCTCAATATTATTTTTTTACATTTATTGAAAAAAACTCTTCAAATGAATAATAATTCTTTTGCAACAGATGATTCACTAGTTTTATGAAATAATTTGGGTTTATTTTATTACTTTTTAATTTGGTAGGGAAATGATTCAAAAATTTTTATCCCATAAAGGTTTTTTTTATTTTTTTTCATAGAAGTTGAGATTGATAAATTTGTATCATTTTTATTTCTAGTTTCAAATGAATGGACATTTTTTCTAATTTCCAAATTTTGTAGTTGATTTCTAACACACATAACACATTATAGTTTATATTTATTGATCAGACAGTCAAAATGTGTAGTTTTGAAAATTTATCTTTTACAGTTATTCGTTTCTCTAAGTAGCCTATAACATGATTCTTATAGCATTTTTGGAGTTTCAGAACTGTATCTAAATGTTTTGGGCATTCCTCCATAGATTGCCAGACCATAAGACAAAATATTTTTATTTTAGAATGTCCAGGTTACATTAGTGACACACGCCTCAAAACATATAAACCTGAAGAAAGTTTTTGTATTATGATTTGTGTATATTTAAGATTTTTGTCTAGGTTAAGCCCAAAAATGGAATTTTCCCATTTTTCACCGTAAAAAGGTTCAATTTATTTCAAAACCATTTTGAAGAGATCATAAAAACAAATACTTTCGTATAAAGAAGTGTTGTTGTATTCCTAATGGTTACGGTGAAAATAAAAAAGTGTACATTTTTAATGACCGTGTTATTCTTATGGAGAATAAATAAAGTGTTATAGCTTGCTTGTCTATGGACATATTTTAGTGAAATTCGGAAAATCTTTTACTTCTTACTAAGCTATAAATATTTCAATAAAAAAACGCACGTTGTCTTCCTTGTAGCAACAATCTATTTAATGATATTGAAATAGGAAATAAATCTGACAATTTTAAGGGAATAATTTTTTAGGAATTCCAGCCAAGTAGATGGAAATTTGCTTTGTCTGCAGGTTTTCTGCGGCGGGGGTATTTCGAGATAATACAAATTCACAGGCTTGTACCAAATTTGGTCTTAATTGGAGGACAAGAAGAAATTTTACAAAAAAAATAGTGAGGTTTATTTTTTTAATTTCTGGACGCCATATTGAAAAAATCCGATTTCCGAGACTCCGATTTTATTAGACTTTTAGTATATTATTTCACATACATATTGGAAATATAAACCATCAAAAAAATTTTTTTAACAATTTTTTTAAGGTTAAGGGATTTTATTTCATATCTTGACTAGACTAAAAGCTGTTTAATCTGCTTTCTTATTAGATTGGTGATTTTTCTCTGTTCTCACCATAATACACTTACTCTCAGGAACTATTTATCTGTTATTGGTAGCAAATTATATTTTGTTATAGTATAAACACGATGTTAGTGATTTTTGAGTTGTAGTAATACTTTTTCTTATTTCAGGTTCGTGGACATTCATGTACAAAATGAAAGAGAACGAATACGATGCCATTCCCAACAATTAGTTTGTAAATGAGAATTAGTGGATGTACCCAGACAAGGGATTGCAGACCCTTTAAAGACTGGCAACAGAGAATGCTGAAGTAGGGAGTGAGGGGTGGATGGTTGATGAAATAAAAATAGTGAAGAGACTTTGGTAAGGCGTTCTTTCAACTAAAAAATAACTATTTGGGATCTCTATGTTTTCTTTAAAGCTAGATCTAGGCTATGATAGAAAGGAGGTAAGTCATACTGTACTTTGGTTGCGCCAATTATTGTAAAACTTCTTGTAAACCCTTTGCTTCAACTAATACAATACAAAGTGGTGAAGGCCTATAAGGACATCCATCCACCAATAGCAGCTGTCATTTCCTTGCTTTTTGGATCCGTTCTGCTCCATTTTCTTTGTGAATTAAAAGCAATTGACACAGTCTGTTGAACACTTTTGGACTGAGGTACTGTTTTTTTTTCTTTTATTACTCCTCGTGAAGTTTCTTCCTTATGTTTTGATTTAAGGTGCCTTATCAGGGCTGAAGTTGAGCCCAATTCACGAGTTTATTGAGGTTCTTTATTTTCACTGTTCTTGATTAAATGGTTCCATAAAGGGTTATTGGTCTTGTTTTCATTTAACTTATCTGTAGGATCATTTGTTGATTGTGGTTGTGATCGTGATGGACGCCCGTCACGTTCCTCACGTAAAACAAATTTATCCATGTCAAGTTCTGAAAATAAATCAAGCCTATTGAAGACACTAAACTTTAAATAAATGGTACCAGTAAACTGACACAAACTTTGAGATAAAGTATGGATGTATGTAAATATAAATAACCACATTATGGTATAATATTCTACCTGTATGAAAATCACATCATTCAACAATAATACATTAAAAATGAAATGTAGGCTAAGAGTGCCTAGGTCAAGGAAAAACGCCATCCAGCCTGTAAATGATGTTAGATTCGATGACAAAGATCATCTGCCCTCATTTGAGGACAAATAAGAACGCTTCAAGATGCAAGAACTGGCTGCAAATAAAAAGACATTTGTATCATGTGTAAAATGCAAAGTCCCCTGTGCGTGGCACGGAACCAGGACTGTTTTCTGGATTTCCACCTAAAATAATTCTGAAAACTATGTAACTATCAATAAGAAACAAACTGTTATAAATAAATAAAAATAAATATAAAAAAATAAAAATAAATAATTAATCTGGTGTGTTAAAAAAATAGTTTACCTTGCATATAATTTTAATCACTTGTAAATGTCTTTTATGAAAAAAATTTATATGTAACCTGAATTTGCAAATCACCGAAACCCGGGTAGGCCCTAATATTTTTGATAATTCTAAAATTCACTGTAATTTATAAAACGAAACTCTAAAAAAGAAAAAAAAAGATTGTGAAAGATTCTCGTACACAACCTGATGTAGTTGCTACGGCCCCCTTCCAACAACTGTTTGTTTGGTTGGCCTAGTAAATGCTAGTTATGTGGTTTCCAGAGTTAGGCTATTTGTAAATGTTTAACTCCACAGTATTTTCATACCATCTTAGTTTATTAATCTGAAAAAGTTCATCAGTGACAAGACATATGCCATAAAATCACACTACCGGTACCTGTCTTAGGCATAGTAGAAAGCAACAACTTAACTGTTGGTAACCGCTTTTCAGTCACTCAAACTGTTCTCCTAACTACACACAAATCAAAATCATTAATTCCAGTTATATGTTTTGTCCGTTTTCCCTTTTTTGTCGGTGTTGTAAAAGAACGTTACTGTTAGAAGACGAGTGAAATGGATAATGAAAAATATTGTACGTAACCCCCTGTATATTGTCGGGTCAGGTAAAATCTTGTACGTCACGCAAGAGCGTGTTTAGGTACATCACTTAGGTGAATTATGCAACTCGCTTCCGCTCGTTGCACAACATTCACCTGCGTGATGTGAAAACGCTCTTTCTATACTTCTAAGGTAAATAGCTATTACTTTATCTTCTCTGACTCCCTAGCACTTTCTCACTACTACGCACTTTATTCTTAAACAGTAACATGCGTCACGGATCGCTTTAAGTCGACTAACCCAGAAGACTATTTGACAGCAACAACTAATCCGTTCTCTAATACGTCGATTAGTCATTCTGTCAAAATCCGTGTGACTCATCAGATGTGCAGGAATTTACTGTGAGTTACTTCTACGTACAGATGTCTCGATAGTGAGTCACTTACTAGCAACAACCCTACTGTACTCTTTGACATTCCTGTCTGATTCAAATATGTTTATTTGTCATATTACTTAAGAATCCTACTCAATTTCAACGAGTTTTTTGCAAATTTTATCACATCGTGATTAGTACTATTTTTCTCTTCTTTTTCCAAATTTTTATGATATATATTTACATTAAATACAAACACTGTTAAAGATAGAGCCATTTGTGTACGACAGCTACTAACTGTCAGGGGTGTGATAAGGGCAGGTAGCTTGTGATTCGGTGGCAAAACTAATGTTTTTGGGACGGCATTATTTCCCCCATAACTAACCCCTTCCTCTATCGCTCCGCACCGGGCACAAGTGCCTTCTCAGGTGTTTTTGACTGTAACTCTTGTTGTAAAGAAATAGTCTTTGGTGTGAATATTACAGACTTTAATATGTCACAGCGTGGTTACATGATAACTTTTGTAGATCTGCCGAATATACGATTACACAATTTTCCAAGGCTTTTTCTGATTTGAATTAATCATCTTCTCTTGCAGATGTTCTCAAAATTACACTTATAAAACCGACATTTCTCACAGTCTTGCTGAAGGTTTCTTATAGAAATTAAAAGAAAAAAGTTCACAATGTTCACATTCTTCAATTCCCAACTTTACAAAAGCTGTGTTCATTTTGGAAACTTCTGAGCGAACACACAAACCCGGATGTTTTTCGTTGAAACTCGCTTGCATCTGGAGATTGAATAGTTCAATGGGCAAATATCTGCGGTGAGGTGTGTGCTTACTGCTCACGTATATTGTTGCAAATCGCTTGCTCAAAGGATTCACTGTGATTCATAATTATTACTGGATGATCAGTTTTGTTATGGGGTTTACGCCTCTTTCGTTTGTCGCATGCTGGTGAAACTAAGGGTTTTACCTGCCTGTTACAAGAATTTTGAAGAATCTTGTAATTTTTTTCTCTGAAAAACCAAGAGAGGTTAGAAAAATAGTTTTGCAAACTAAAATTGACTTTCCCTCTATATTCCTGGAAAGAGCTACTGATAAGTTATAGACCTTCGAGAGTTAGCTTATGAACTATGGCTTCATGGAAAACAAAAAAAAAAACAAAAAAAAACAGTAACAAGCTGTTCAAAGTTGCATGACAAATACGAGACGCTTGTAAGACAACGGTTCCGACACTGTGTAAAAAAGTCATAAGAGATATGAAGTTCGTATTTGATTTTTTATTCTAAAAGCGCGTACCTTTAGATATAAGTAGAACTAGAAAAAATCTATTTTCAGTACCGGTAATTATAAATATCCAGATTTTAGTTCCAGATGTGTAAACTAATTATATTTGTGCTCAGAAAAAATCTAAAGGTGATTTTTTTTATCGTTCCTGAGAAAATGGGACTTTAATGTTTCAAACCGCAATTTTCGAGGATTGAGAAGAATCGTAAGAAAAATCCGCTTCACTTACCTCATTAATACATTCCTGGGCCATATTATGGTTCATTTGCCTCATCTCCCTCAAACTGGTCTTCCAGCCTTCTTTTGAGTAGGTGCTGATGCTTTTTTCAAGTTCTTGAAAGGCTTTCTCGGCTTTTTGGTCTTTGATCGAGCAATTTCATTGCACTGAATGTATTAATAAGGTAAGTAAAGCGAATTTCTCTTACGATTCTTCTCATTTTTCAAAACTTCCGGTTTTAAACATGAATGTATCATTTTCTCAGAAACCATAAAAAATATGACCTTTAGATTTTTTCTTAGTACAAATATAATTAGTCTATACATCTGAAACTAAAATCTTTTTGAAAAATTAAGAAATTCCCATGTAAAAAAATAAAATTATCATAAATTTGACAATTTGTTGTAGTAACAATTTTTAAAACAATGAAGAAATATTTATAATTACTGAAAATTGGTTAGCCTATTTTAGTTCTACTTATGTCTGAAAGTGCAAGCTTATAGGAAAATCAAACACAAACTTCATATCTCTTGTTTTTTGTTTTGTTTTTGTTTTTTTTTTTTAAGGGACAAACGTTTACTTTCCAGTTATAGTGAAAACTTCTCACCGAAGACTTGAACGCATTGAAAAGGAATTACGACCCCAAGAATACCGATGATTTCATCCGAATTACCCTCTGAATTTAAGCAACTACATTTTCCTTATTAAAAACGAATGAAGGAATAAGTTTTCAAACAAAAAATTTTTAAAGGCTAAATTGATATCCTTGTTTTCATCACAACATTTCTTGAGAATTTTCTTAAATGTTTGGACCATTCCCTCAACTTGGCCATTTGATCTAGGGTATAAGGGGCTTGAATTGACAATCTCAATATTCCATTCAGCTGCAAAAGTTTTGAATTGATAAGACCCAAACGGATTATTATCAGCAATTACTTTAGAGGGAATACCATGAAATGCAAACATTTTTTTCAGTTCCCGTATCACATCCTGTACTAGTTTTAGATGTTAGCGGTAAACAATCCAACCATTTACTGAAGTAGTCTACCACTATAATATAGATTTTACCCCCATACTCAGCAATATCCATACCAATTTTATTGTATGACGAATCAGGGATATCATGTGACCTTAAGGGTTCTTTAGCATTTGAATTCATGTACCTTTGACACAAAGAACAACTTGAAATAAAATTATCAATGTTAACTGACATACCTGGCCAGTAGATGAGCTGTCTCACCCTAGCTTTAGTCTTCTGACAACCTAGATGGTTTTCATGTAACAAAATAAGCATTGATTTCCTTAGGCTAACCGGAACAACAAGTTTGTCATTTAAAAACACAAGATCATTAGCGACATACAAGCTATTACGTTTACCGTAATATATTTTGACACAATCGGGTACACTGTTTTTGTTATCAGGCCAACCATTTTGGAAATAACCTTTAACCAACATTAAGGCAGGGACATTTTCGGTACATTCAATCAACTCTATTTTCCTTTGCTCAGATATAGGCAAATCATGGCCTACAAACCTTTCAACTAAATCTATATTTACAAAATTGGTTAGAGATTCTCTATCATTTTTACATGTTCTGGAAAGGAAATCTGGAACTACCATCTTTTTACCCGGGCAGTATTTAATTACAATATCATACTTTACCAGCTTCAACTTAAGTCGTTGTAACCTAGGAGACATTATTTGATTATTAGCCTTATTCATAATGGATTCAAGTGGGCCTACATCTTTTGCATCTAGGTCTCTTAGTGATACAGAGCAACAGTATGCGCAAGTAGAGAAGGAAATGTTGAGTATCGTTTTTGCTGTAACAAAATATCATCACATGCTTTATGGTAACAAATTTTTTTGTTTTTAATAGCTTTGAGTCATTAAAAACAAAAAAAATTGTTACCATAAAGCATGTGATGATATTTTGTTACAGCAAAAACGATACTCAACATTTCCTTCTCTACTTGCGCATACTGTTGCTCTGTATCACTAAGAGACCTAGATGCAAAAGATGTAGGCCTACCTTCTTGTATTATACAACATCCTAACCCTTCCTTGCTTGCATCAGAATGAACCTCAATAGGCTTGGTACGATCAAAAGTCGCTAAAACTGGAGCTGAAGTTACAGCTTTCTTCCAATCATCTACACACTGCGAATGAACAACTCTTCTTAAGCAGTTCTCGCAAAGGACTTGTAAGATTTGAAAGATTTGGAATGAAATTTCTAAAGTAATTAAATAATCCAAGCATAGATTGAAGTTCCTTCTTATTGCGTGGATCAGGTGAATCTAAAACCGACTTAACCTGACCATCATCCAGATGAACACCATCTGATGTGAAACATAGGCCTACAAAATTAACCCTTTTCTGCTTGTATTGCAATTTGTTAGGGTTAAATCTTACACCATACTTTTTGGCTCGTTCAATGACCTGACTAACAATGTTATCATGTTCTTCCTCAGTCTCCGCAGATACCATTATATCATCAAAGTACACAGTAATATTTAAATCTGAGAATATTTGTGAGTTGAGCTTTTGAAACAGTTCAGGTGCTACCTTGATACCAAACGGTAGTCTAAGGAATCTGAAACAACCAAACGGGAAGCTAAATGTACAGAGATGGCTCGATTCTTCATCTAAAGCTACGTGCAAAAACCCATCTTTTAGGTCAAACACACTGAACCACTTTTTACCACTTAGTTTAGCTTTAATTTCTTCCACAGTAGGAATCATAAAAGGTTGAGATACAAGTGTTGAATTTAAAGCTTGAGGGTCAATACAGGGTCTTAAGGACTTGTCACTCTTTTCAACAATAACTAAATTGCCTACCCAGTTATGAGGGACCTCTATTTTTGATATCACATTTAGCTTTTCCAACTGCTCAAGTGTCGTTTTTAATTTAGGTAATAAAGCATACGGTACCCGTCGTGGGGGTTTTACTACTGGCTCAATTTCCTGGTTTACGTTAAGGTTATGTTTACCTGGAAAGTATCCTAAACCTTGAAACAGTTCTACATGTGAATCAATTAGTGTGTCTTTAGATTTATCACCAAGAACAGTGTCAACTCTTTTGATAAGACCTAACTTAACACAAGTGCGTAATCCCAAGATAGGTATGCATTTAGGGTGATTTACAACAGCAAAATCTTCCCTACTGGACAAAGCTCTAAATTTACAACTAAGCGAGATCACACCCTCAGTTTTCAATTTAAAACCACCGTAAGACTCTAGTCTAATATTAGACTTAACAATGAATTCACTTGACGTGGAATCAATTTGAGTCACTACTTGTTTTGGCAAAATATTTATTTCTGATCCTCTGTCAAGTTTGAACTTTAACTTGTGACTATTAATGTTTACAGTTTCATACGAGGCAACTGTCTCTGTGTTAGATTCAATATTATTAATTTTAAATTAATTTTCATCAGAAAACAAAGCAACGCCAACTTCATTGACACGTTTAGACTCAAAACCTACAGATTTGTTTTTAAGACAACCAGATAAAAATGATTCATTTTGTCACACACAAAACATTTTTTTCCATAAGCTGGAAATTTAGCAGGTGGATGTACTGAGTTACTTTTCTTACATAGATATGTCTTAATATTGGCATTAGACATACCTTCAAATTGATTCCCCTTGAAACTTGGCTTATTATTAGAATGTAAAAGAAAACACTATGTGTTTTATGTGATTACTGTATAATGATTTATCACTACCCAATTGGTTCAATGTGTTTTACAAAATTTGTTATTGTTACCTAGTGCTTATAATTTGGACTAATAAAACTTGGTTCAGGTTTGTACCTTTACTTACTAACTTAGTTAAGCCTAGATTAAATATAGGCTACTTATAGAAAGACAAATGATTAAGTTAAGCTGAAGGATTTCTTTACAATACAAATTTAATGAACTAAGAATAGGATATTACAATGAATGGTGTTTGATATTTAAATGAACAAATACAGGGTCGCCATCTTTGGTTTAGCCCAGCTCAGTAAAACAGAACAATGAGTTTACAATAAGATATAAGTTTAGTTACATAAATCTTCTCAGGGAGGGGAACTCCGCTGGCTAAGAAGATCTTCAAATAGTTTAATTTATAAAATAAAATATGTCAATTATTATGAAAAACGGGATAATTAATTGATATTGCCCTTAGGCTTAGATAGGTAATTTAAATAGTCCAACAATGAATAGAATAGGTGAAAAATTAATCAAAGTCAAAGTTAGTTCTCTTGTTCAAATTGTTTTTCTGGAATTATTCTTGATGAAAATAAAGTAGTTTTTGATCAGTAGGTTCGATCAGATAGCAAATAAAATAGCGAATACCTACTGATATTACCTACTTTTTCGTTTCGAATCGAATAGAGAGAATTTCGAATCGAATAGAGAGAATTTCGAATCGAATACTTTCCCTCGAATAGTGAACATTTTTAAATCGAATACTAACCCTCAAATAATGAAAACTTGAAATTGAAATCAATGTCAAGTCAACTCTCAATAATTACTAAAACTGTTGGTACTTATATTTTTTTCAGAATAAGTGTAGATTTTAAATGTATTTATACATTTGTGTTTGCATGAGAAAATATGTGTGTGCGTGTGTGTATACTTACTATAATTATTTGAAGATTATTATGTGTACATAGGCTATGAGTGTTAGCTCATCTAATGAGCGAGTGTTTAAATATGTATGGCTTTATGTAAGCCTAATAAGATATTTTCATGTGTGTCTATTGTATTATAAATAATAGGCCTACTTAATCTTTCACTGGCAATGAAAAAAATCCCTTAGAAGTAGAGGATATATAGTAGAAATCAAATTCAAAAATGTTTAAAATTACTTTCTAATGACAAATGTGTAAACTTTTATCTTTAATTTAATTACAGTTGAGTACCTATGGAAAAATTCTATTTTTTTATTTATGCCCAGTTACTATTGCTACATTGAGACAACAATATTTCCCTATCCATAAATTAACTAATATGACTTTATCTAATCTGTGTTTAAAATTATACAATTTATTTAAATCTAAATTTTATATTGGTTTTTTTAGTCAGTATTGGTTTTCAGAAATAACAATGAACAATAATAGTGGTCAGAGAATTTAGCTTAAAAGTTACATAAACTTAAGATTTCTTTAACTTGATGATAAAGCCCTTTTTTGTTTTGTATGGAAAATAATAACCAATTTAATCTGAGGAGTAATCTGATTGATGACCTCTAACACCTTTTCAAGTGAAAAACAAGCGATTGTTTTATTCAAACCATAGATTAAAAAATCAAAACCGCGTTCTAGTTAGAGGTGAGCAATAGTGTTGGGAGAGCCAATAGTTTTTCTCCCTATAGAAAAGAGAACATTTAAGTTGTCTGTTATTTTACATAATTAATTAAAGAAACTAGTCATTATTTTGGTATTCATACCAATATTTAAAAATCAAACAACAACAAAATCTTCACACTCTTTGTAACCAGCAAAAATATTATTTGAAGTTATCACACAGGAACAACATTATTAAATAAAATATAAACATAAACAAATATTTGAAATAGCACTCTTGTAACTCCTTGGCATAATTAGTTGTTACTCATCTTAACATTGATGGTAACATTTACTGATAATATGTTTCATTCTTTTTCTACTAAACATAACAACAATTAACAAAATCAAAGCAAATTATAAATACTGTATGCTTGGCCTTAAATGCATGTCAAATGGTAAAACATTAAGACTAAACTGAGACAATAATCAGTTAATAAGAAAATAACACGTTTTAGCTCAAAAATAAATAAATAGATTTACACATTGGTTTTAAACATTACTGGAATGTTTTTGTGGTAATGAAGTAAAAGTCCGTGACCTGTAAACCTCATTAAATTTCAATGTTGCCATGAAGGAAGCACAGCTCTTCTACATGTTCAGTCAGATTTTCTCTCCTGCACGTCACAATATTTGAAGAAGTAGAAAATAGTCTTTCGCTTGATACTTGAGTGGCAGGAAATCCCAGAAATAACTTTGCGACTTTCACAAGATGAGGATATCTTGCACTGTTCTCTCTCCACCACAAGAACACATCACTGTCTCTGTCCACTCTTGGAGTTTTGAAGAAATTGTCTATTTCGGTTTTTATGTCACTATCCTCAATCTCTGCTTCAACTGGTGAATCGTCAAGAATATCCCAAACAGATGATTTTTTTTCTTCTATAGGGACGGTAGAAATCTCAGGTGATATAGCTTTGGAGGGACCTGCAAGTCTGTTGCACCATTTGACAATCAACAATGTGGCATGTTCCTTCTCTTGTTGTGGACAAAGGTCGACATTTTGTAAGGAGGGTCAATACCCGTTGCTACAATGTATGATTCACCCCTTTATACAGCAATGGAAATCTACTTTTAAGAGACTTTGCTAGGGATCTGGCAAAGAGTAGCCCAGATCCATGATCTGCTTGTGATGTAAACTGTAATAGTTTTGAATTCAATCAATGGAGTACAGGAATCACCATTGAAAGTGTTGGATATTTTTCTGCACACAAGTCGGTGGAAAGGTGCTAAAACCTCAACAATTCCTGAAACTAGTTTCCACTGGTTTTTTCGACAAGTTGTCTATATCATCGTTTGAACTAGTCAGATCGAAAGTCACTGATTCTTTTTGCTCTAGTAACCTTTCGAGCATATCATACTCGCTATTCCACCTCGTGACGACATCTTGAATTAGTTCATGTTTTGGAACAGCTAGCTGTTCCTGTGCTTTTTTTAATCTTGTCATAGCAGATGTGCTATGTTTATAGTGTCCAACTATACACCTGGCTTGTTTCATAAGGTCTTTCATACCAATTGCGTCTTGTTGAGCGTCCTCAAAAGCTAATTGTAATGTGTGAGCAAAACACGCAATCCTATTCCACTCAGACCTTTCCAACGCTGCAGTTATATTTCTTGCATTGTCGCTTACTACATACCGGTACGATGGAATATCATTATTACTTATCCCCCATTCCATTACTGTTTCTTTTAGTTGAGTGAGCAAATTCTCAGCTGTATGGGATTCTGGTACAAACATAACATTCTATCAATCTTATATAATTCGTAGGCTTGTTTCATCACTCGATTCTCGGTCTTCCGGCGAGAGCTCGTCAGGTGACAGCATATTTTGTCTATGATTGTAGATACCGACATGACACGGCCTCACCGGAAAACTGAGAATTCAGTTGTTGATACTAAATTCAAAACGTATTTTACCTAAACACATTCCTAAACGGTTTCTATAGAGATTTAAATTTATAAAATCTGAGTTTAAATTCAATCCATATTCAAAATTAAAAATGTCAAGTAATTACGTGAATCGTAAACATATTTTGGAACTGCCTCAAGAAATAATTGTCAAGATCATTAACGAATTACCTTGGGACGAAATCGACAACGCTCGCCGAACTTGTTCAGCGTTTAACGAAGCAGGGAAGTACGTAAAATCCATGGCATTACACAAACTATGCAATAAGGCCAACTCAGCTTTGAAGAAATGTCAGCAGAAACTTTTAAATATCCACGAGGATCGCCTACCTAGAGCTTTAAGGGGTGAAGCCTCTCTGAGGTTTATTGTGGGAATCTTTAAAGTATTAGACGCAGCTACTTTACCGCTGATTCTAAACAACTCTTTGCCTCCCATATCATATTCATGGTTAGCAGAACTCGACAACACTTCGAGGTTAGCTCAAAAAAGATGTTTTCTAGGAAGAGATCGACTTAAAAGCACTTTCACCAAGCTTTCAAAATATCTAATCTCGACTCTGGGAGGTATAAACTCGACCAATGTAGACTCAATGTTTCGCTGCGTCTCTCGATTGTTGACAACTTTACCACACGTGTTGTGCTCGATAGTTCCTACAAGCTACGGTGTCCTTTGTGTGGCAGACTTTGACCATCTCACTGCAAAGTTCAACGTAATGGAAACCCGCTGTATTGAAACATACCGTCCGGAGGCTCTCATTGTTATGACTCTTGCCAAACTCAATTTACAGTGTAGACTGAGAGAGTATATCAGTCAAGACAGTATGTTTACAGTTAGAGAGGATAAATGGAATTATAGTATATCTCTGAGTCAAATTGAGCTGAAGATTCAGTGTGCTGATGGTGCTGATGTGACGTCTCTTCGACAGATTTGTCTGTTAGAGCCAACAGACTTCCAGCTTGTGATGCACGGGACGGACGCAGCAGGGTTAGAGAACTCGTCAACGTCCAAGCTAAATATTGACATCGAAAAGCCTTCCTTTACGTATTCCTTTACTGCTTCCTTGAACTGTGTGCAAGAGAAATCTATGGAAGAAGGCAGTTCTTCGGTAGTATAAGTTTTTCTTTCGTGTGTAAAGGTTTAAATAAATAATAATGTAAATAAATAACCCTACGTGTTATAAGCTTGTAAATTATTATTTTTTATTTTTTAAATAGTTAAATATGCATGCAAACTATAAATAAGAATGTAAGAATGTATTATATAATACTAATAAATATACTAACATTTCAATTTGTTTTAGCAATCGACCTTCGCAGTTAAGTATAAAGTAAATAAATAACTTATAGGAGTGATAAGGGCAGGTAGCTTGTGATTCTGTGGCAAAACTAATGTTTTTGGGACGGCATTATTTCCCCCCATAACTGATGACCCCTTCCTCTATCGCCCCGCACCGGGCATGAGTGCCTTCTTAGGTGTGTTTGACTGTAACTCTCGTTGTAAAAGAAAAGTCTTTGTGTGAATATAACTGACTTAAGGCTCGTCCAAACCGAAGCAGGGAAGTGGCGGGAAGGGGTCGAGTGACCGGTGGTAACCAGCGGCAGCGGTACGTAGCGGAAAAGAGGTAGCCCACACGAAGCTGCAGGCAGCGGAAAGTGGGACGACTCCTCAGTTCTATTATTCTTTCATTAGGCCGGTTTCACACGAGCCACAAACGTTCCAAAATTGCCGGCAGAAACGCGCCACTAGCAGCGCTCAATCGCGTGGGACCTTTCAGATGGCAAAAGCATGATTCCGCGATTTATCACCATTTCATATCGCACCTCCCTGAAATACACGAGTCCGCTTGGAAAGAATACGAGTGCAGTTCAGTGCTACAATGGGCGATGAAGAAGGCTTAATTTTTATAATGCTTCTTCGTGCGGTACGACGTCATAGAGTAATTATTTGAGTAATCTTTACATTCTTGGTCCCACAACACTGACCTACACTCTACTTCTACGATAAAACGGTCTGTGTCAAAGTCAGACGTAACTTAATGTTATAAAAGTCAAAAGAAATTCCAGAACAATACAGGGTGACTGGTTGTTTTAACTGTGTGAGTGGCAATAACCAGCTACAAACGCCAAAATTGTCGAGGACAGAGCCACTGCAGGCGATTGCAGCGCGTTCTAGCGTCAAACGAAAAAAGACGCCATTTCGTGTGAAAGGCTCTCCGCGCTCCAATGTTAAGAGAATGGGGTTCGTCTTTTCTGCGTCAGGCTGCAAGTCTCGCGCCACAACAGTCAGAGGCGGCGTTCCGCTGTAGGAGAAAATCACATCATAGCAATTATAGCATTGTACTACTTTTACATTGGCTACTGGTGGCTTACTATGTGGTTTTGAGTAACAATCCCTGATTTTGTGTAGTTTCACACAGTTAAAACACTTAGGTCTATCTGTGTAATTCCCTTGGTCTCTAATTCCAAATTTTCGTACAAAGTTTCTACCATCAAATTGTTTGTGTGCATTTGTTTCCTTTTCTAAATTACAAGCAATCGCTAAGGCATCTTGGTAACTAGTGCATCTGTATGTTTTCACTTGAAATCTAACTGGCTCCTTTAACCCGGTAAAAATTGAACTAAAATCCGATCTTCTATTATTTTCTGAAAAGGGTCAGAATCGTATTTCTTCTCACGGATGTTGTATTCTGTTATCTTGGTGGCAAGTGTACGAGCCCGCTCCCCAAATTCTGCTACTGTTTCCCTAGGCCCTTGTGCTAATAATGTGAAATCTTTCTCAATGTGCGTATTGTATTGTGTCCCCTACATCGAACCTACGTTGTAAATGCTCTTTCAATTGTGACCATGAATATATACTTAAATACTGGATTGCTTTGAAGGCTGCTCCCTTTAACTTAATTCTCAAAAACGATAGTAAAATTTTCTCCTCCCCTACTTTGACAAGTGAAATTCCTTCATCTACAGCATCTAGAAACTCGTGTACATTCTCATTGACTCTACCGTGAAACTCAGGGATAATTTTTAAAATTTTAGTGGCTTTAATTTTTTCATTATTATCCTCACTACTGTCTGGCGTTGTGAATTTAATAAATCTAAACTCCTTTTCTATTATGTATATCCCTTTCCTTCCCGAAAACAAACTGCCAAAGGAAAAATGAATTAGGCAACTGATTTTGGTTCAAAAGGGTTTACTTAAACACTTCAATATTAAAAAAGTACCAAATTTGTTTTATATATATTAAAATGGTTAATTGGTAAAACGTATGTGGACACGAGGGGTTATTTTGACGTAAGAAATTAATTAATATAAAATGTCTTATTACAAAAAAAGTCAAAAGAATTGTCTTTGGCTTGCTTCATAGGGTAGCAAAAGGTAGAGGGGGACTTTACCAGTCACTTTTTTACATGGAGTAGCTTGAAACAGTGTTTCTCTGCTGTCAGACAGAGAAAACCCTTACACTTTTCACACATTACTCTTGACTTTTGCTTGCAACCTTCATTTCTGCATCTCATAGCGTTGGGAATCTTTTGTACCACTGGAAAGTGGTTATAACCATCCATCCGTTTGTCAGACTGTGGTACTGGAACATATCTCTTCTTTTGAGCTGGCTCCATGTCAGTATTTTCTTCATGTTCATCCGGATCTTCGTTCAGAAGTCTCTGACTAGGCCTCTTTGGTTTTGATGCTGTGAGCTTTTCAGCTATGGCAAGTCTGAATTCTAGTAGATCCATCGTTTCTGATCTCTTTTTTTGGTTGTTTCGACAGTCTTTTCTGTATGTCAACCAGGAATTGACTACTGCCAGGTCTATGAAGTGGATTATGGCTTTCACAGTCCATTTCTACGTTTTGATAAAGGTCCTATAATATTCCAACATCTGGTCACAGATGTCCACACCTCCCATGCTATTATTGTACTCTTTCACAACAGCTGGACATGTTACTTCGATTTCCCTTTTACTTTTTAAATCCCACCTTTTGACTTGTGAAACTGGTTGTCCATTATTTTCTGAAAAGGGTCAGAATCGTATTTCTTCTCACGGATGTTGTATTCTGTTATCTTGGCGGCAAGTGTACAAGCCCGCTCCCCAAATTCTGCTACTGTTTCTCTAGGCCCTTGTGCTAATAATGCGAACTCTTTCCCAATGTATTGTGTCCCCTACACCGAACATACGTTGTAAATCCTCTTTCAATTGTGACCATGAAACCTATACTTAAATACTGGATTGCTTTGAAGGCTGCTCCCTTTAACTTAGCTCTCAAAAACGATAGTAAAATTTTCTCCTCCCCTACTTTGACAAGTGAAATTCCCTCATCTACAGCATCTAGAAACTCGTGTACATTCTCATTGAATCTACCGTGAAACTCAGGGATAATTTTTAAAATTTGAGCGGCTTTAAGTTTTTCATTATTATTCTCACTACTGTCTCAATTTAAATTTCCCCTATTATTTTCTTCTACACAACCCTTCACTGTGTACCCGTTTCGATTATCTCCTCTCTAGTCAGTCATCTGCTGGTTGCAGTCTGCGTTGCTCTCACTGTTGCCCCCTATGTTGTCTTCTGCGTTGTCCGTTGCGTTGTATTCTGCGTTGCCCTCAGCGAAGTCCTCTGGGATGTCCTCTTGCTCGATGTCCGTCTGCGTTGCCCTCAACGTTGCCCTCAACGTTGCCCTCAGCGAAGTCCTCTGGGTTGTCCTCTTGCTCGATGTCCGTCTGCGTTGCCCTCAACGTTGCCCTCAGCGAAGTCCTCTGGGTTGTCCTCTTGCTCGATGTCCGTCTGCGTTGCCCTCAACGTTGCCCTCAGCGAAGTCCTCTGGGATGTCCTCTTGCTCGATGTCCGTCTGCGTTGCCCTCAACGTTGCCCTCAGCGAAGTCCTCTGGGATGTCCTCTTGCTCGATGTCCGTCTGCGTTGCCCTCAACGTTGCCCTCAGCGAAGTCCTCTGGGATGTCCTCTTGCTTGATGTCCGTCTGCGTTGCCCTCAACGTTGCCCTCAGCGAGGTCCTCTGGGATGTCCTCTTGCTCGATGTCCGTATGCGTTGCCCTCAACGTTGCCCTCAGCGAAGTCCTCTGGGATGTCCTCTCGCTCGATGTCCGTCTGCGTTGCCCTCAACGTTGCCCTCAGCGAAGTCCTCTTAGATGTCCTCTTGCTCGATGTCCGTCAGCGTTGCCCTCAGCGAAGTCCTCTGGGATGTCCTCTTGCTCAATGTCCGTCAGCGTTGCCCTCAGCGAAGTCCTCTGGGATGTCCTCTCGCTTAATGTCCGTCAGCGTTGCCCTCGACGTTGTCCCATTGGTCGAACCCGATGTCACCCCGCACCTGACACCAATTTGTTGTGGTGCCAAGTGGGTTGCTGGCTTTGGTAGGTGGTTGGGAGCTTTGGTTGAGCTGCGGGTTGATTAACAGTTAAGGATTGGAACCCAAATTCGACACAAGAAATGATACAACTATTCAAGAAAGACTAATTGAGCGGAGCGAGCGAAGCGAGCGAAGCTCTTATACGTCGACTCTTGTGCATTTCGTAATACGCAAACTCCTCCTAGACGGCTGAATCAATCGTTTTGAAATTTTGCATGGTGATAAAGACCATATCGGTGAGTGCCAACATCTATATGGCGTTAAAATAGTCTCTCAGGAATCCGCCCCACTGGGTCTCAAAGTTTCAATGTAATCCTTATGGAAGCAGTATTTGACACATACACAAAGACATATGATCAGCTGTTGACTTTTGAATGCAGTAAATAAGGAAATAGCTGATAGCATTATTCCACAGATATTAGGACAGAAACGGTATGGATAATACATATAATCAAATGACGACACTAGCTTGGGTCCGTGACGTAGGAAGTAGTAAAGGTAGCAGTATGGAGTGTGGAAACTGTTTATGACGATTAGATTAAGGTATCTGCATTCCTAAAATTCTATGGAAAGGGACGAAAACAGGTCCACGATGTAGGAAGTAGTGAAGGAAGTAATCAAGGCGAGCTGTCCGGAGTGTGGGAACTGTTTATGACGATTAGATTGAGGCATATGCAATCCTAAAATGCTATTGGAAGGGAAGGAAACAGGTCCACGACGTAGGAAGTGGTAAAGGAAGTAGTAGAGGCGAGCTGTCCGGGGCGTGGGATCTGTTTATGACCAATAGATTAAGGTATTTGCAATCCTATGATATTATGGGAAGGGAGGGAAACAGGTCCGTGACGTAGGAAGTGGTGAAGGAAGTAGTAAAGGGAAGCAGTCCGGACTGTGGGAACTTTTTGTGACGATTAGATTAAGGTATCTGCAATCCTAAAATGCTATGGGAAGGGATGAAAACAGGTCCGTGACGTGGGAAGTGGTGAAGGAAGTAGTAAAGGCAAGCAGTCCGTACTGTGGGAACTGTTTGTGACGATTAGTTTGAGACATCTGCAATCCTAAAATGCTTTTGGAATGGAAGGAAACAGGTCCGTGACGTGGGAAGTGGTGAAGGAAGTAGTAAAGGCGAGCAGTCCGGACTGTGGGAACTGTTTATGACGATTAGATTAAGGTATCTGCAATCCAAAAATTCTATGGGAAGGGAGAAAAGCAGGTCCGCGATGTAGGAAGTGGTGAAGGAAGTAGTCAAGGCGAGCTGTCCGGAGTGTGGGAACAGTTTATGACGATTAGATTAAGGTATCTGCAATCCAAAGATTCTATGGGAAGGGAGAAAAGCAGGTCCGCGATGTAGGAAGTGGTGAAGGAAGTAGTCAAGGCGAGCTGTCCGGAGTGTGGGAACAGTTTATGACGATTAGATTAAGGTATCTGCAATCCTATGATGCTATGGGAAGGGAGGGAAACAGGTCCGTGACGTAGAAGTGGTGAAGTAAGTAGTAAATGCAAGCAGTCCGGACTGTGGGAACTGTTTGTGACGATTAGATTACGGTATCTGCAATCCTAAAATGCTATGGGAAGGGAGGAAAACAGGTCCGCGACGTAGGAAGTGGTGAAGGAAGTAGTCAAGGCGAGCTGTCCGGAGTGTGGAAACTGTTTATGACGATTAGATTAAGGTATCTGCAATCCTAAAATGCTATAGGAAGGGAGGAAAACAGGTCTGCGACGTAGGAAGTGGTGAAGGAAGTAGTCAAGGCAAGCAGTCCGGACTGTGGGAACTGTTTATGACGATTAGATTAAGGTATCTGCAATCCTAAAATGCTATGGGAAGAGAGGGAAACAGGTTCACGACGTAGGAAGAGATGAAGGAAGTAGTAAGGTGAGCAGTGTGGAATGTGGGAACTGGAAACCATTTGTATCTGCAAAGCTGAAATGCCATGAGAAGGGATGGAAGCATGCCCACGACATAGGAAATGGAGAAAGAAGTAGTAAAGGGTAGCAGTGCGGAGTGTGGGGAATGTTTGTGGCAATTAGATTAACGTATCTAAAATACTAAAATGATATGGCAAGTGATGAAAAAAGGTCCACGACGTAGGAAGTGGCTTAGGAAATAGTAAAGTATGAGCATAGTGTGAGAATCGTCTGTGGCAGTTAGATTAATGTATCTTCAATCCTAAAATGCGATGAGAAGGGAAGGAAACAGGACCCACGACGGAGGACGTGGTGAAGGAAGTATTAAAGGCTGGCAGTGCAGAGTGGGGGAACCGTTTGGGCAGTTAGATAAATGTGTCTGCAATCTTAAATGTAATGAGAAAGGAAGGAAACAGGTCTATGACGTAGGAAATGGTGAAGCAATTAGTAAGGCTAGCAATGCAGAGTGTGGGAACTGTCTTTGGCAATTACATTAATGTATCTGCAATCCTAAAATGCTATGGGAAGAGAGGGAACAGGTCTACGACGTAGTGGGTGGTGGAGGAAGTAGTAAAGGTGAGCAGTGTTGAGTGTGGGAATGGATGAATGTATCTGCAATACTAAAATGCTATGGGAAGAGACTGTAGACTTTTTAGGTTAAAATGATTACGAAGCACGAATCGATACATATTTTAGATACATGCAATCGTTTACAATTCAAATTTACAACTGAGTTGACAACAGCTGATGTTTACTCCATAGAGGCTAAAAACTATTTTTACTCCCTAGAGAGTAAAAATGCTACTTTAGACCTGCAACGCATAGACGACTGTTTTTACTGCAATATGACAAAAACAATATAACATGAACCCTCGATGACTCCGCTCAATTTTGTGGATGCCTCTGCGAACGCCACCTAGTTTATTTAACTTCTCAACACTGAATACTGTAATATATATAACACTTTCGAATATAATACAAAACCGTTACAATTTCTTCTAAGTCCCAATAATAATTCAAAACGAAACAACTGAAACACCGTGAGAGGTGTTAACCCCAGGGGGCAGTCTACTGAGACTGATGCCTGACTTTACTCACAGCTGTGTGGGCTAAACTATTATCTGTTGACAACTAACAATGATAGTGCCGGAACAGTCACTTGTTTTTCTGCCCATTGTACTGTACTATTTGACTAACTTAAGCAAGAACTTTGGCTGCTCACAACACCGTGACTGTCGGGTCTTTTGTGGCTCGTGTGAAACCGTCAAAGACCCATCATTCGTTACATCCCAAAATGCAAAGCAACTAAATAAAATGTATTATTGTATACTAAACAATTGAAAATTTGTTGCAATAACAAGCCAATGCAAGTTCTATCTCATGAAATACAACGTTTTTATAATAGTGGCAAAATCAATTAAAAGAATTATACTATGAATAATGCAGATAAAATATCTACTATCCAAAACAACTTTGAATTTCAATAATTTTATGCTGAGTGGGCTAAAATATAACAACTCTTTACTTTTAGAAAGTTATATTTTACAGAGGAATCTGTACATTATGACGAACACATGATTACAATTTGGTTAATGTATTATAAACCTCGAGACTGCATTACTCTAGTGTAGTTGGTGCATTGTTCAATAACCTGTGTTGCTTGTATACTATGGACGATGGCGTTTCTGTTTTGCGATAATTTCTGCTATTTTTAATTTAGTCAATACTTGACCTCTAGGAGAACATATTTTGATAGTTTTTGCGTATCCAAACATAACGAAATCTATGTCTTCCATGACCTCTCTAAGATTACTCTTCAGAAATGCAATTGCTTTGTCGGTGTTACTCATGTTGGTGGGTCTTTCTGCCTTCCTTTTCCTTTTTTGTAGATCGTAATATGCGAAAAGCAGTTCATCGTCATAAATGTCTTCTGTTTCATCAATTTATGGTTTACGTTGTTCATCACTTTGTTCGTAATTTGAGGGCGTTGAGGCTGGTTGAAGCGGTGTTTCGAGGTTAGGTTGACTGTCAGGTCGAGACTGCAAAATGCTGTCTGAGCAAAAGTGGCGAAAGGTCTAAAACGTTCCATTGTAGCTGACCATTGCCATTCCTTGTAGTTTTTCTTAGCATTCCCGGTACTGCACTTGGTTGCTCTTATATTTCGTATAAGAATCTCGGAAATTGAAGTACTTATGATTCCTGTCATATAGTACTGGGTATAAATAAACATACTCCACCAACTGTTTAGTAAACAATGCGCTGGAATCATCCTCAGCCATCTTCGCTAGCGTCTCGACACCAAATGAGCTATGTACCCATGTCGTCCCGCTAGGTATGAGCGGGAAAATCCAACATGTTTCAAAGGGAAACTGGTGGGACGATCGAACAACGCTACAGGGTGGCGGCAGCGGTACCACTCTAGTGTGGGTGCTCACATCTGCCACAATGTGTTTTAAAATCCCGCGCGGGAATTCGTCCCGCCACCGTCCCGCTCCCACCGCTTTCCCGCTTCTGTTTGGACGAACCTTTAAACATGTCACAGCGTGGTTACATGATACATTTTTGAAGGTCTGCCAAATATACAATTTTACCATTTCCTAAGGCTTTTTCTGATTTGAATTTAAACATTTTCTTGCAGATGTTGCCTTCTCAAAATGAGACTAAAAAACTGGCATTTCTCACAGTTTTGTTGAGGGTTTTTTATGAACATAAGAAAAGTTCACTTTGTTCACATTCTTCATTTCCCACCTTTACGTAAGCTGTGTTCCTTTTTAAACTTCTGAGCGATATAGTTCATAGGAACGCACAAGCCTGGATGTTTTTCTTTGAAACTCACTAGCATCTGGAAGATAAATAGGTCAGTAGGCAAATATCTGTGGTGATGTGCGTGCTCACGTCTATAGTAGGTAATCGCTGGATCAAAGGATCATGATCAGTTTTGTTGTGGGATTTACCTTTCGTTTGTCGCATGATGGTGAAACTGAGGGTTTTACCTGTCTGTTACAAGGGTTTTGAAGAATCTTGTAATTTCTTTTACCAAGAGAGGTTAGAAAAAAGTTTTGCAAACTAAAATTTTCTTACGCTCTATACCTCTGAAAAAACTACTGATAAGTTCCAGATCTTCGAGGGTTAGTTTATGAATTATGGCTTCATAAAAAAAACTGTTTTTAAAATTCCTATGAAATAATTATTTTTTTAAATTTCCTTTTGTGTACTTATATTAAACCCTTTACAATATCCATGCACAAAAAGTTGCTTTATATTATAAATAATGTTGAGGAAAGCATTGGTTGATGGTTCATTCTGATACCCTGAAACAGGTGCGCGCCCTCCACTTCAAATATTTTTTTCACAGTGATAATAATATATATCGTACCATATGTTGTTTTTTCTGGAACCTTGTACACCATAGAACATAAAATAAAATAAAAACAAAAACCAATATCTTTTTACAAAATTGGTCATTTTCAGTAGCGACGCCCCTTAAAGATTTAGTCTCCTACTGGAAGAGTTTTAGCAACCCCCTAGCTTATTGATACTTTTACACTTCTTTGTTGTTTGTACCCTCTTCTTCTTGTTTCTTTTGATCTTTATCCTCTTTCACGAGGGTGTACACCTTGGTTCTGACCATAGGTGTGGGCAGGGTCTTCGAATTGTGGTTGCCAGACCTTCCGGGGGGTTTCAAGCAAACGTGGGGTCCGGGGGCCTTCCTCCAGAAATTTTTTTGAAATACTGTCTCTGAAAACAACGGTTTAAGCATGGATTTAAAGAAAATACATAGAATATTTTCTAACATAAATATGTCTATATAATTAATATTTATAACTATTTTGTCATATAAACATATGTGTATAGTTGTTACGTGGCACTATCCTTATCAAACAAACGAGTTTTTGGGAGGGAGAAATAAGCTTTATTTACTACCATCTACAAATTCATCCGTCTGTTGAAGGGCACCATTTGTTTAAATTCTCCAATGACATCGTCCAGATCAGTTTTTGCAGTGAGTTCTTGCTCGAAAAATGTTCCAAACGATCTTGCAGCATTGTGGACCGAAGTTTTGATTTCACTATGCCAATTTTTGAAAAACTCCTTTTGCAGCTGCAGGTTGTCACATGAATGGTAGACAATTTTCTATTACCAACTTAAAGTTTGAAAATGTGGTTTCTCTGTTGTACTCTGATAACCACTTCAGCCAACCAGGCGCATTTGAAGGAGGGAAGTGTTCACTTTTCATCGTTTTCAGAATTCTATTTTCTGCCTCTAGCTCAGAAGGGTACTCAAAATCACTGGATTCCATCTTGTAGGAACCAACACCTAAATACATAACTTTTCCCACTGCACAAATTACTTCTTTGGTTTTTTTGGCTGAATCTAGAACTTAATGACTCAATCATTTTGTCTAAAATATGGTGGAATACAAACAGTCTAACTTCTTTCATATCTCCTACTGTGAAAGAATTACTTACATTGCTGTCCAACTTAACGGAAATCTTGCGGTTTTTTGGCTCAGGTATGTCAATGCCAAGACTGTGGCATGCATCTGTTGCCTTTGAGAATATCCCACCAAACACGGCAGCTTCAATCCTCAACTCTTCCTGGGGAGCGAGCTGGCGTAGTGGCTAGAGCGCGGGACTTCGGTCCGTGAGGTCCCGGGTTCGATCCCCGCCAAGTCACCAATGGATTTTATCTAAGTGATAATGCCGCAACCCCTAGGTCTAGCCTGAAGTAATGTGAAAAACAATCCCATTCTCGTGCCTAGCGTCCTAGGACAAAAAAAAAAAAAATCCTCAACTCTTCCAAGGCAAGCGCTAAACTTCTTCAACAGCCTGGCAAAGATCTATGTCAAGTGACTGCAGAGTCTTGCTAACTCGAACTTTCAGAACTTCTGACACCAAGGAATTCCTGAATTTACACACCATTCAGTTAATTCTTAAACTTGCTAAAAACCTTAGTGTTGTCAGGACGATTTGCTGGATTGTCCTTTGGAGTACCACTTGCATCTAGGTGGTCAACGATTGGTACAAAACTGTCATACAAATCAGGTGTCATCACCTCAAAGATATTACTATCTGTGTCCATGTATACGAGGCGCACATTATATTTACCATCGTGGGGAATGGCCACTTTATCCTACTCTGAGAAATCTCATTCTGGTGAATAAAATTCCTCGATGGCCCTTTGGTACGCATTGTATTACCAAAGATAAACTTGTTTCTCCTTAAATAGTCACAGCCCAGGTGGAAGTAGTCCTATTTTCCTTCTATTATAAATTCATTTACTTCTTCATTAGTTGTGCGGTGCGAAGTTCCAGCGCGCTCGGACGGGCGCCTCCACGACAAAAAAGAGTCTTTGCAGACTAATAGACAAAAGCTAATACTGTAGATCAAATTACTGTACAATTAACTAAATAAATAACGATAACTAACTTAACTAATACGCACCTAAATAAATATATACTTTAGACAACGACTACTCGAAAAATATCTCTATACAAAATCGCCGGGAGTGAGGATGACCCCGGTGTCGCATCTTGTTCCACAACTGCCGTCAGGTCGGATACAAGCTCTGTTCGTCCTTTGACCTTATCCTCCTCCTCTAATTTGCCGAGGATTTCTTGGACTTTTTGTTTTTTGGCTCTAATGGCGTTGACGATAGCATGGAAATTGCAAGGCCCACTTGGGATTCGAGCTACGTACTCTCTCTGGAGTACTTTTATCACCTTAGGCCAAATGGTGATAACAATGACCCTCTGATGGCATCTGAAAACGATTAGAAATCGTGCAGTCAAACAGCAACCACTTGCTATGCAAGTAGATGATTGGGTACATTCTGTACCAGAATCTTGAACTGTTTCATCAGATTAAAATTAACTCTCCTAGTCTAATAGATAACTCTTCTTTCTTCATCTTTATCTGTAAAGCTATCTCGTACATATTGAACCTTGTAGGTAAGATTTGTGCGAAATTGGTTTCTCTATTGTTGTAGTACATTGAAATTCAGCTGCACGCATCTTGTGAACAGCTTGATTAAGTCTTACGGCCCTAAATCTAATAGATAACTCCTCATCCTTATTCTTTCTCTGTAAAGCTATATCTCTCAAGATTGGTGAGAGAATGGTGAACCACGTTTGTAGTGCGTAGAAATTCAGCAACACCAATATCAGCGAACCGTAGTGTGTAGACATCGCAGTCATAACTATTCGATTGTACTGGACAGTCCTCTGGCTCGTGCACCAATCTCCATTGGTCGGTTGTCTGACAGATTCTACCTGTTTTGCCACATATCCTATCGCTGAAAACACTAATTTCAAATCGTCCATGCGCTTCAACCTCAAAGAATCATACGGACACACCGTTTCATACTAAAGTTTACTTTTATTTGTGCCCAGTGACCACTCGGGGGCAGCGCCAGGTGTAGGGGCAAAGGTTAGTTGTTATGAATTGTCTAGCTGCGATTCCAGGTTATTAATTTTAAGATGTAGGCAAAAGAAGGTATCTAGATAAAGAACTTTCTTCAATCTAGGGTTGCCTTCTTGATCCCTCTGCTCAATGAGCCGCATGTAACCCTCCATGACTAGGTAGTTTAAAGTCCGTTTGTCATCCCTCAGAACGCTTGTCGGGAAGCTCCATACAGCCTAATTCCTTCTGGGAATCTTTGATGAAAGGCCTCATCTGAAACAGAAACAATTCGACCGTGGAACCATGCAAGAAACAAAGCAGCTACAGCAATGGTGATGAGAAGGTATTGGACATGCTGAGGACAAGAGGTTCAAAGATAAAAAGTTTTAAAAAAACTATGTAAAGACTAAGCATTTTCTTGTGGTTATTTACTTCAAATTCCCCATAGCCTCACCTAGGGGCACTACAATATCATCGTTAAAGCTTTTGAGTTGAACATTGGTGGATCGAGTGCTGGAGAAGTCACTGTTTACTAATTTTCTACTGCATATATTGAGGAATTTTTTGGTCATTATATTATCTATAAATTCATGAGAGGGGTCCAGATTGATGCTCCTGTATCGTCTGTAGTTTTTTTTAGCCATCTGAGAATATTTTTAAAGAATCTTTACATGTATGTTTCAATGTTTGTGGAACACTTGGTGGGATATCAATAGATTCGTTTCTCTCTTTTATAATTCAAGATTGTCTATTGAGTCAATGATTGTTATATTAATGTCAGTTTTTAGGGAATATGTGTCCCAGTCTAATGCTAGGGGATTTCCGAGTTCGCTTCCAAATAATTATGGATGAAATGACAGATCGAGGGAACTGCCTTGATATATAGCGGTGTCTTTTTATGTCTCCAATAAGGATTCGTGTTTGTGAGGAGTTGTAAGTATAGACATTTGTATCTGTTTTGGTTTGAATCATCGGCCATTGTTTTGCAGATCAACAGTTCGGTTACGATTTCTCTTCGATCAGCTAGGGTTTCCATTGCTGTTTCATTTTGTATGGCAATGATTGAAGTAGACTCGCTTGAGTATGTTGATATTCTTGAAGCTTCATTCTGTAGAGTTTTCAGTTTGTTCAGTAAATCTTTTGGGAGGTGTCGTAATAGCAACGAGCGGTAGTCACCCTTTGGTCGGATTAGGCTTCTATATACGCTGTGGCAGAATTCAGGATTTGCTCCACTCCTGCCGCATGATGTTATTTTAAGAATATTCAGATCCTTGTGGCATTACACTAATATATTATTTACGTGAATGTTGAATTTTAATTAGCTGTCAATTGCTATTCATAAAAGTTTCGAAGTATCTACTATGAGTAGGGGGTTTATTTTGTAGTTTGACTTCGATTTTTGCGAAATTCCCTATAGGGAAGTGGCTATTTGACTTTGTATTTCTCTTTCCACTGATGATAATGGACTTGCATTTCCCGGAACTTAAGTGGAAGTGCATCTCGATCAGGCCTTGTTCTAGGTTTGTTAGGGCATTTCGGGATTTGTCAGCTGTTTTTTGTTAGCTGAAAATCGAACTCTACAATCAATACAATCGTGATCGCACTTTTGATCAACCTATCTTATTCTCTTGGGGCCTACAGATAACTGGAAAAATACATACATCAATTTCGATAGATATAATGCATAACGACTTAATAAAATAAAATAAATTCAATGTGTTTCTTTAAATTATGATCAGTTGGCAAAACTTTGTGCTGTGATTAGGCATTCTAGGATTGGGGTTTCTCCATTATCCAAAAAGCTTGTTTAGTTCATGTTATGAAATGAGACATTAAAAGTAATGTACAAGCAGTGTTATTCAATACCTGTGTCACTGCAATATATAATACAAATCAGCAGGAGTAAAAGAGTAGTCACATGCCACTCTTCCTCTTCTGTCACGGTAAAGGCAGAAGAGCATGCTTCGCTGAATTTGAGATTTGCTTCAGTTTTGAACTCTTTCTGAAGTTTTTGTTAGTTTAATCACAGTTTATTTAACTTTTCAACAAACCATCACGAGCCGTTTTGTCGTCAGCGTTTTTTCCGAACGCTTGACTTTTTTCCCTTCAAGATACAAATGCTATAATGTTCAATGGAATTATTCTAGGTATATGTTAGTATTGATCCCGAAACCAATACGGAAGCAGGTTTACTGCTATGGTCTACTGACATAGTACAGTACAAAGTCTCCGTAATCCATAGTATCTGTGTCAAAAACATAAACATAAATGTGAAAAACAATCCCAGGCTCGTGCCTAGCGTCCTAAGGACCAAAAAAAAAGTATCTGTGTCATTAAAAAGATTTGTAACTGTTTGAGCTAGCAAGCTCCTAAATTCATCTTTGGTAGCTATACTTTGCATTAACAATATTTGGTGTTTTGTTAACTTTTGTTCTTTGCAATCTTTAACCTTACATTTTTAAAATTTCATCTTGAAAACTAACATTACAGACTAACCTAGCGTTATCAAAAGAATTCTTCTACCTTTTGAAATGATGTAGAAGGGCCACTAGTATAGGTTTCATAAGGAATGCGGGAATACACAAACAAACGCTTGTTAGTGTAAGTTTTGGTAAGCTTTTTCGGTTCTTCGTCAAACATCAACTGGCAGTAAGCCATCTTTAAATAAATTTTGCTGTAAAATAAACTACAAGATAACTTTGCCAAGAGATTCTCCTTCTTAGGTAGTGGTTACTGCTCAAAAACTAGGTTAGGATTCAATGTGACATTGCGTAAGTGTAATACTGGTGCAGAAAAAATGTAAACACTCAACTTACTGCAAACAAGAACTACCTAAAGTTTAACGAGTAAGTAAGTTTTACAGTTGTGCTCCACACGTACATGTGTCGTCTTTGATTCCACTATTAATGTAATATGCTATTACCTATAAGTTGTCATTTGGCTTGATTTGTGTTTTAACCATCTCACCCTGTCCAACCTTGTTTTTTTACAACTGGAGCACATTTTATTAGCCAATCACCCCCCGCCCCAAAACTTCTCTACCCCACCAAACAGTTTTTGTTACTTTTTTTCTTGTTGGTTCTTCTACCGAAATTTAATTTTTTTATTGAATCTGGATTTTAATGTGTTAACTTTGTAAAAACAATTAGTTTAGTAATCCTACTACGGTGCCTATAAGAAGCTCTCAATAATTTTTGTATTCTTTAGAGATCAGGATAAATCAAGGTTTGGAGAGAAGAATAGAAACGACAGCGGGAGCGAGTTTGGCAGGAGACCCCAGAACAACTTCAACCAGCGGGGACACCGAAACTGCCACGACGTTTTACGATCATGCTCGATACTGAAACTGCCTCGGCAATTAGTGAGGATTATACACTGAAACTGCCACGGCGGATTCCCCAGATAGACGGGGAGAAACGGGAGACTCATAATTCCAATTTCTGTCTTAACATTTTAATTTCTTTCACAACAATACGTTGATTGGAAAAATAAGTGATTGATTTGCCCTTTCGTATTTATATTTTAGGAGTTATTTTTATGTCAATTTAAGTTTTTGGTGTTGCGACTGTTAGAGGATTTACTTTATAAGTACTTATTGTCCTTATAATCCATTTACACCCTTATAATCCTCACTAATTGCCGAGGCAGTTTCAGTATCGAGCATGATCGTAAAACGTCGTGGCAGTTTCGGTGTCCCCGCTGGTTGAAGTTGTTCTGGGGTCTCCTGCCAAACTCGCTCCCGCTGTCGTTTCTATTCTTCTCTCCAAACCTTGATTTATCCTGATCTCTAAAGAATACAAAAATTATTGAGAGCTTCTTATAGGCACCGTAGTAGGATTACTAAACTAATTGTTTTTACAAAGTTAACACATTAAAATCCAGATTCAATAAAAAAATTAAATTTCGGTAGAAGAACCAACAAGAAAAAAAGTAACAAAAACTGTTTGGTGGGGTAGAGAAGTTTTGGGGCGGGGGGTGATTGGCTAATAAAATGTGCTCCAGTTGTAAAAAAACAAGGTTGGACAGGGTGAGATGGTTAAAACACAAATCAAGCCAAATGACAACTTATAGGTAATAGCATATTACATTAATAGTGGAATCAAAGACGACACATGTACGTGTGGAGCACAACTGTAAAACTTACTTACTCGTTAAACTTTAGGTAGTTCTTGTTTGCAGTAAGTTGAGTGTTTACATTTTTTCTGCACCAGTATTACACTTACGCAATGTCAATAAGAACTAAGAGTAGGTCAGCTTTTGATATTTAATATTTGTAATAATTTATATTAATTTGATATTTTATATATGATACCAGATTTTGATGTTTAATATTTCGTGACGTTAAGTTAGGTTGGATCTGGCTTATTCAGAAATCACTTGACTCAATACAACTAAAATTGGTTGAAAGAATTATCTATAATAAATAAATAGATAGGGAGCCTAATCCACAAAACAAAATGTACACTTAAAAACAAAAACATGGTATGTGGGGGTTGAATGTGCAAAAATGGACTTCCAAGGGGTGTTCCGAGATTAAGACTATTTCTCCTTTAAACATACCACTTATAACTTTTGCTTCAATCAATTTAGGTGTCATTTTTTCAATCGTCAGTCTGGTAACGTTACACATCTTCGGTGGATTTAAGTTTCGCATTAGTATTATTGAAGTTCCTTCGTTTAATGACAGTAATGTGGTGGGTTAATGACAAATTGAGAGACATTTGAATAACTGAGATAGCATAGACGGTTATTATTCACTTAATAATTTATGTTAGATTGTGTGGGTATTGAAGAAAAGATAAAAATATTAAGGCATTGCCATCACTTTTAATGTTTATCATAATTTGATTAAGGTTTTTATGTTTACATATTTAACATTGGAGAATTTAAACGATGTTGAGTGCATAGGTGTGCTGCGATTGGGGTTTAATATTTTTGGACTTATTCAAAAGAAAATAGTTTTCTGTGCTGCACTCTGTGGAAACATTGTTGAACTATTTCAAATCATGACTAATACAGAATGTTGTGATTATTCAAACCTACAAAACAGTTGCCAGGTAACATCTACTTATATTTATTTGTAAACATTGTAGTTTAAAAAGTCTTTCATGGGCCTACTCAAAACCCTCTGGGGCGGAATCCTTTCGACGGATCTGCACTCAACTTCACACAAACCATCCTTGGAAAATGCTTAATAATGCCTGAAAGTTTCATGACAATCTGTCGGGCGGTTTTGGTGTCCATAACGTGTATACATATATATATATATATATCTATACATACATATATATATATATATACATACATAGTTCCTCTTTTATAGACATAGATATAGAATACCGTCGAAATCGACGGTTACTGTTGAGGTTTCAAGCAAAATCGTCTAACCATCAAACGTTGATGAATAACTCAATTTTTTATCAATTTAGGATAATTGTGATTCAGCATCGTGCTTTAGGTATGTCCAATCTTAATAATCAATAACTCAAATGAAAGCCGGTTTTTCACTGAAAGCTCTTAGACCAAATCATATAGGATAATATGATTAGAGCTGGTGAAATACATCTTTAATTGAAGTAACAATTCAAAAAAAATCTAACCTATGTTATTTGACCAAGTCATACAGTAAATAAATGAACGACGATGCTTGATGGCAAATCTTTGCTTGCATACCTTTAGTTTTAGACCAAAATTATGCATATCAGTCTGGTAGAAGAGCCAATCGAAGTCGGAAAAGGAAAACCAAATTTATCTCCCATAAGAAATGTACAAGGAGGAAGTTGCTATTGTACATAGCTCGAAATACACGTTGGATAAATTAATGCCGATGCTTGATGGCAAAGCAGTGCGTGCATACCTTTAGTTTAAGACCAAAACAATGAAAATCGGTCGGGTAGAAAAACCAAAAAGACTCGGAAAAGAATAACTAATATTTTTTCAATACAAATAATTTCTAAATTAGCGTAAAAAATGTTTTCTGGCTTCCTTCAAGGCTATTGATAGACCACTATACTTAATAGGGAACATTTTTCTACATTAAGACGGCATTTTATGATGCGTTGGCCGTACTGTTAACCCACTGGCGCTTAAGTAGTTCGTTAAATATCACCTACGAGAGCTAGTTTCGCTTCTGTTTTATTGACACTCGCACTGAAAGTTGTATTCCTTCAACTATGACTGCAATGAGTATTTACTTTGCTATTAATTGAAAAACTACTATATATAATGTTTTGACTTGTTTGTAGAGCTTAAAAACAAATAATTTAGTACACTAAAATGATTTTACGGTTACTTGTTACAGGGAAAATTTAACCAAATGCAAATAAAAAATCCCCATGTTATTCTAATTGAGAATATTTTTAACTTTTGTAGTTTAGTATTTTCCCTATTTATGGATACATTTTTATAAATTTACTTGTTTCTTATCATACTATTATTATTTTATCAACGAATAGTATTGCCCTCCCTGTAGCAACAAATGATAGGTTAGTGAGAATCTAATCAAATCACTTAGTCTGATGGTTTGCTGTGGTGGGGGTAGTGTTATTCATACTTTTATAAAGCTTTCATTTATTTTTTATTAATATCAAATAAACTAGCATTCTCTCTAAATCCATGTGATGTATGCTACAAATAATTATATTGTGAAAATATCGAAAAAACACAATTTTTATACATTTTTTGAGAATTTGTTATTAAATCCAAGAACAAATTATTATTAAAGCAATGGTTGTGAGCTGGTAGGACAGGTATGGATCTTTATGATATTTGTATGTTATTGAATTGCATGTATTATTGTTATTGTTATATTTTGTTTTATTACAACTTAAGTTTTATTACAGCTTAATACCTCGTCTATCTTCTTAAAAAATCGAAGAATTGGTGCATTTTCTATCTTAGGTCTCATGGCAAGACCTGGATCCGGGACCAATCTTCTTATTTTGCTTTGAGGTCCCCAGAGGCCAAAAACACCATCTGAATACGGAATGGGCACACGGAAGGGACTAAGGCTAAAGGTGTAGTGACGTCATATCTCTAGTGGTTAATGTCTTCTCTTGAGGCGACACGATTACCGTATCGAAATGATTTCAGCGGCTTTCGTGGCATAGTTGGTAGCGTTTCGGATTGGTGTTCAGGAGGTCCGGGGTTCGAAACCCGCCGGCAGCACTAACTTTTTGTCAACAAATTTTTCATATCAGCAAGTTTGGTTGGTTAGGTTAGGTTATGACAGTTTAATTTTATAATACTAAATTTTAAAATTAATTTTATAATTAATTAAAAATTATAAGTAATCATTAATTAGATTTTTATCTTATATAGTTTTTATATTGTCTGGTTGGTTAGGTTATGTTATGCCAGTTTAATTTTAAAAATTAAAAATTAATTTTATAATTTTAAAACAATATTTTATAATTAAAAAGTTAATTTTATAACAAAAAATTAAAAATTAATTTAAATTTTTTCAACTTAGCAGTCCTAGCGGCGAACGCTGACACTACAAGATATGTTAGCCTTAGTCCCTCCCGTGTGCCCCACCGATCTTAATACCATCTCTTCGTTTTTTAAAAAGTTAACACAGTAAAATTATCTGTAAACACTTGACAATAGTCAGTACCACAGTCATTACAAAGTAAAAGAATAACTCTTGGCAGAATATCAAGGACTGTGAAATCACAAGTTGTGTACTGTACACTAAAGCATTGGAACATAATTCCTTGTTTGTGCTCCAAAGATTGGAGCCAGGCACCTGCGTAGGATACCGTACCTCACAGGTCGTAAACTCATCATAGACCTGCAAACCTCTCTACTACTCTTCCACTACTCTCACCCAGTGCCGGATTTACCACTAGGCCGACAATGCTGCAGCAGGTCGCGTCAGTAATACAAAACAATCTTTAAGAACATAAAAACCTTGTTACACACAAACACTGAATTAACTGCGTCAGTTTTCTTAATTTTAAATCAAATGGCAAAATCAAAAGTTCTTGTCATATTTCAAAATAATATTATGTACAAATCAAATAGGTCAACTCACAAACTTGGTGGGTGGAGTCTGTTTGAGTCAGTTACTCGCTAGATTATCCTCAAGGAAATCTAGTGGCTCAAGGAAAGGTAGAGCTGTGGGCCGGTCCTCGTCCCTAGATCGATATTAATTATTAATTAAAATAAATACAGTGTCATAGCAAACAGCTGATTGATTTATCACTTGGAAGACCATCTCAACAGATTGCACCAGGTTTTTGGCTTTACATTTTTACATTACTTGGAAAGTCTATTCTGTGCTGCACATGGGATCACGCTTCCCTTTGCGTTCGCTTGGGTGCAGCTACGAGGGCATGATTCAAAGTGTTTAACTAGAACCTTTTCCTATTGTTTACCTGAGCTTAAAAACACCTAACGATCACTGGCCTTACATAACTAAATTTTTCTAGGTTACTTTTTTTTATTTTATTATAAGTATAACAAGTTTTGCAAAGTTGTATAGTACTACTGTCTTCTTTTTCCTTCTTGATTCCTTTCTTTTTTGCAATTGGTTTTTGACAATCATAGCATTTTACCTGTGAAACAGGAGCTAAATCTTTAGTTTGGAAGTGGAGTGAAACATAATGTAGTTGTAGATAAAATAGATCACACAAAACATATAGAACTCTTGTCGATTAGAAGTTGGGTGATGTACGGACTATTCACTGTGTACAATTCAGTTATACATTCCGATCAAAAGACACAAGAGGCTGTAACCTTAACTGGTTAAATTTGCCTCTTACAATTTCTAGACTGCAAGAGAGAAAGATGTTGAAATCATCCAACAAAGTTGCAGACACGTTAAATTTGTCTTTTAAAATAAATGAGTTTGAAAAAAGAAAAGTTATTGGATAATGTATCATTTAGTCATTTCGTAACCCACACACAAGTTTATTATTTTGCAGTATTTAGATTCAAGAAGTTCCAACAGCTAATAATGTTTACTCAAGTGAAATCAAGTCTAATTGTAACTTTAAGATTATGTCACAAGGTATCAAAACAGCTATGTATTATGGAATATCAGTTATACAACTTACAAATAATGTTACAGTTAAGAACCTACGAGTAAAATCTTAGACCTAAATGAATTCACTCATAAACATCAGAATTCATTTAAAATGACAGAATTCCTGCTTTATAAACGCAAGTTCTATTTTCAATAACGAAGATTTTATTTTACTGTATTTAAACCAATATTTGCTACGCAACTAATAGCAATAAGGAAAATTGAAAGAAACAACCGGCTTGGAATGATTCTGTTGACTTCATAGTAATTAAGTATACGAATGCGATGCTAGGACAGCCGTGGCGAGTATTTGCCGCTCTGTTCAACCCGAAATTTTGACTAAACTAAGCGTGATAAAAAAGTTGAATACAAACAATAAAATATATTTAACTATCTACAACTTTACCACAGATAAAACTTCTCTGACTAAAAAAAGACAATGTTAGTAGTCGACTATCTTGTTTATGTCTCTTTTCCAATTTTATCCAAAATGAAATTTATAAATATTAATAAACATAACCAACGAAATATTAATCTTAAAACTATACTCTTTGTACGAGGGGTTTATTTTTTGCTGAATACGTGGCGTTAAATCGTTCTTGCATCGCTTCTATGACAAACCAAAGATTACCACAACATTTTTTGTATCGCTTGTTTAATTTTCATGCCCGTTCTATAATAATGAATTAAGTTATTATTCTATAGTTGGTTGAAATGAAATATATATATATATTTAATTCCTATTTGCATGAATCAATGTTATTTGGCGTGTTTATAAAAACACTTAGTCTACATCAATGCAATCAAACATTTCTAAAATGAATCACTTTGAAAATCCAGACAGTAAATATAACATTCAAACAATTCATATTATATATGTATACCATTGCTCAATATACATCCTAAGAGCCAAACAACAGGCCTCACAACAACAGGTTTTTATAACAGGCCTCTTAATACGTAATCAAAACCTTATCATCTGTAATCAGATGTTTTATCTTCACTTTGAAATGTTTGTTTTGTATTTTTAGAATATCTCGGGAGCAGAACCTGTACCTCTTAACCTCTGCTCTTCGAACTGTCAAATTTAAGTATCTACAGCTGACTTAAATTAATTCATATATTTACATTCTTTAAAAATCTAAACATGGAAGATTTAGAAGTCCATGGGGTGTAGCCCAAGGGAAATATGAAAATTAAATTATATAATATTGCATTGTCATCCATTTGTGAGCTATCTTTTAAGTTTCAAGTATCTAACTCATCGGAAAGTTAGTATAAAATTTATTGCAAAATTTGTACCGATCAAGAAAGCGAGCTCATAAAAAGAAGCCCATGGGACGTAGCCCAAGGGGAATATGAAAACTAAATGATATAACATTGCATTTTCATCCATTTGTGAGGTATGTTTCAAGTTTCAAGGAGGTATGAGATAGTAGACACTAGTGCCAAGTGCCCTTTGGCGACAAACCTATCCTAACTTCATAGACCGCTACTTTTAACCTAGGGTAACAATTGTTTTACAGTCACCAGTATGAAGGAGGACAAATCCAGGCAAGATAATCGGTATCCGGTAACAGTTCCAGTTCTCGTTACATCAAGTATCCCGTTCCATTGAACGTTTGTCACAGCTCCACGGAACAGTTTGTTCGCGCATGCGCACTGAGACGGGTAAACTACGATTGAAGCGGATGTGACCTACGTACTCGTTAAACCTTTTTCTTAATAGTAGATTAATTTTACATGGTTCAAGAACATATTGAACTATAAATCCAATCAGGCAAAAAGAAATTCATTCATTCTCTTTGCACGATTGCTGCGGCAGGAATATTTCTAAATATGTGAACCTAGAAGCTAAGAGAGCTCCGAATTATCAGGGGCAGGTACTATCACATTTCTAAAATCCTTTAGCAATGTGTTTACGGGTCGGGATTCTCACCCAGCCCTTGGAACAAAAGAGAAACCGCTATACCAGCCTTGCTTTCAAGTAGATATGCAAAGAAAAAGAGTTCAGATTTTGGTAACAGTGAATTTACTGTAACATCAGCACACCCTGTCATAACAGGGCATCAATAGATCCAACAATGCACAAAAACTGGCCTAACTATACCAAAATTACGAAATCTATTTAGGACTGTATTAAGGTTTCGTTTGCTTAGTAATTTAAGTACTATATTCGTAAATTTTATTCGACAGTTTAGCACCACCAGAAGTGGGGCTCACGGTGTAATTTCCCCACCAATGCAACCTGACCCCCACCTTTACACCCTCCAATCCTTACTTGCCTCTCTCTTCGAGCCAACAACTTGCATATTTCCTTTAGAAACTCTCAAAAATCCCGTTCACTAAAAAAAGATAGATAACTACCAAATGGAAATGAGCAAGTGTACAGATTTTGTACAGACTTAAGTTTTACAGATATATTTTTTTACTACAGCACAATTGTGTTTGATGTTTTCAAGTTGGGTAGTGGCTTGCTATTTCTGACCACGATGTTTTCAGTCCGGGTAGTACTGGGCGTCGTGGCGCGCCTTATTTGGAGCCCGGGGGAAACGCGAGAACGCCGCGACGCGGCTAAATTCACCGCCAGCGCCCGTCGGGCAGAACTAGGTTAGTGATATTTATATACGACACAGAAACATCACACAGTAGATGGTAGCACGGAGCAGAGCAAATGGGCAAAATGTGTACTTTCAGAGTGTATAAAAACTCCTTGAAAAAAGAGAGTGTGTTCTTAGGTTGAGAAAATAAAAAAATATCGCATACACGTGGATATAATATTGCTGGGTTTCTGTCTGTCGTGAATATTTTACAAAAATGTATATACAACTTTTGAATCCCGCGAATTTTAAGTTTGTGTAAATGTATGGAGGCAGATCTATTTGTAAATTATCCAACAGTGTTTGAATTTTTATAATCGGTTCATAAACAACTGAGACATGCCAAGTTGTGTGGCCCGTGAATCGTCCAGATCTACCAATTCTGTAGCGCAATAATGGAAACTAATTACCATAAAATTATAATTATCATAAAATCCATATATATTGTCCCATAAAATTTTAAATATCTCTATTGTTTATGAACCTGCTTCAACAATTTAAGCACTGTTGGATTATTCGTAACACCAAAATAAATTATCCTTCAAAATAGTTTCTGATTGTCAAATTGCTAGTAGTTTTACTGGCGCTTTGAAAGAGGGTTAAGTTCCATAACATAGAAGACTACTTACAGATAAAGAAAAACATTTTTGGTTGTATAGGAATAAATAATTGTATGATCCCCACAGAATATAGAATCTGTTATTGTATCTGTCTACTTATAAAATAATGTACTTAGCTGGAAAAAAACACTAAAACATCTCCATTAAAACAGACTGCAAAGGTTTTTTTTTATGTGTTGTGTATTCATAGAAATTCCAAGATATATTTACAGTATATATTCACTATGGTTTTTGTTTAGTTATTTTATGTTTATTTATTATGTTAATACTATAATTAAGCATTCTCATTAGCCAAAATATATTTATTTTGGACACTTTCAACCCACCTTAACTGTCGTATTTACAACGAGAATATGATTCATTTTATATTGGCCGTAAAAGAATTTCTTGTGAAATACACATAGAAAACATATGACGCAAAGTTTCCTTTGTAGAACCGGCCTAACACTGAGTTAAAAATACAACTGGAGTTACTGATCGAGAATTGCGAGACGTTGGCTGCAATTTTTACCAGGGGTTGAATCGGTTAAAGTACATTGTACTTACTACATTTGAACTAGGGAACTGTGTGATTGATTGTGCATAATAAAACCATGAGCCAATGAGCTAATTCACCTTCTTCAGCGACTCGATTTTTTGACAGAATTGTCGTACAGTTCAGTGCTACCTCAAATTTAGAGATATAATTCAGCGAGTCTAAAGCTTTTCTATCGTTGTTTAAAACATTCTAGAAATGGACCGAGTAATTTCTCAAACAAATTTCAAAAATCTAAACACACCTGACTCAAAGCTTGGTCATTGTAGCATACGTATTTATTAAGGCAATAGACCAAATATTTTAAGTATCCTTTTCATCATATTATTTAATGGGTTTCATGTTGGTGACGTTTGAGTGCACCAGATGTTTTTCTATCATTTTAGGTTATATTTCACGAATTGTTACTCTTTGGTTGAGAAAAAGAAATAGTTAAAATAGTTTTAAAATATAAAAAAAAAACTATCATAATTGTCAAAACACCCGCTACATAAACCGTCAGAACTAACCTAACTGGATAAAAAACATCCAAAAGAATGATAAATCTATCAGGAAGAATGTTTAATCTGTGATAAGATGCTGGGCTAGTATCGATCTAGTGGTGACTCACTTCTAATTTTTGCTTTGTAAATATACCCTCCCACCATGCCTTGACTCGGCCAACTGATGCTATTTTACTACTAGCCTTTCAGCTAGCTAGGTTTGGCATTGAATGCATATTGTAGAGTACTATAGTGTGTATGATGGGACCTGTCTGTATCCTAACCCTCTATCTGGAACTGGCCCTTTAACCATTGGCAGTCCTCATGTATACGGAGGGTTAGGAGACAGGTTCCATCATACAGAGTATAATAATTGCAATTTATTGTGAATTGAGGGATATTTTGTAACATTTTTTTTTTTTAAAGTAAAGTACAGTAGGTAAATTGTTACTTTCGATGCAAGGTTAGGCTGATATTGGACTAAAAGACTGAGGTTTATGTAACCACCCGGTTTGGTTTTTATTCCTGTTGTTTATTTAACTTAATAAAACACTCGTGTACATTTTTTATTGAAAAGATGACAAAACGTATCCTAAGAACGAATCCGTACATAAAAATATACCCCAGGGGAATTAGCTGTCCTCTTGGGTTATACGAACATAAAAATTATGAAATGCAAAGTATTCAAAACCAATATAAAATTGCTAGTATGACCGATGATCATATAAAATCACATATTTCTATAATCAATGACTCACTATAGAACAAAGTAAACTTGCCACATAGTTTTACAAAATATATTACCTATTATCATCTTTGTGGCAGTGTAAAGGCAAAACTGTTAGTATGGAAATATATTTTCTTTAATTTGTTTACGCAATTTATATTTAGAAACATAAAATGTATAATTTAAGTATTATACAACTTACCTTGACTTGATAATTAGCTTGTCAACTTTTGGATTGCTCCGACAAACTAATCAGACCGATAACGTCAACGGTGTTATCGGGATGGATTCATTCCAATAGATCATTATCCTAAAACAATTGGATAAAACTCAACCTAATATAATATTTAGAAAACTGTTCCCCAAGCCAAGAGCGTGTACTCTAGTCGTCATTTAAATCGCAATTGTATTGTTCAATCTTGGATACAACTTGATTGCAGATCGCTGAAGAATTCCGCAAAGACAAAGTAAGGTTGCCAAAACATACCTTTGCGCCGTTCTTAACAATAGCTGTTGGCAAAACTTCTGTCCTTGCAACTAGAAATACTCAGCGGTAGTTTACACATCATAGCTGGTGTGATTGTCGCTTGTTTGGTGTTCCAGAGCAATTCCTCTGGTCAATTAAATATTAGACAACGGTGAGCTTTCCCATTAAGCTGTCGAAAAAGTTTCAGGATATGATAAATGAAGTGTCAAAGTCATGCCAGTACAGTAAGTGGAAGAGTTAAAAGATGCTAAAGTTGAAGAAGGCTTAGGGACGATGAGGAAGTCGCGCAACGATAAACTCGTACAACGATAAAATCGGACACCGCTAAAGTCTGACTACGAAGAAGCTGGGCAAATTTAAATGTGCTCCAGTTTAACGTTGCACCACAGCCATTTCTAATACACAAAAGGTCACTATAGCCACCTCTAACCTGTGTATTAGAGAAGGCTATGGTTGCACGCCAAACGACAGACCTGGAAACGTAATCTGTCCTGGTTTATCGTTGTCCGACTTTGTCGCGGTCCCATGCCCAAGCTCAAGAACATTTTGTAAGTAATCCACCAGCTAAATCGTCAGATCACGTCAAGAGAAAAACATCCAATCAAGTCTTCATAATGTTCCAGATTTCTTTAGTAGCCTAATAGGATCGAAATTTATCATTAGGAAAGATGTGACGTAGGAAAGTTGAGCAGATTAGATTTGGATGCCGGACCATAAGGTGTCTTATTTTAAGACGAAGATTGGTAAACATTAGTTCGAGTGAAGACTATGATGATTTGTGATGAATCAGATAAGCCGTTTCTTTAGCCTATACATTTTATTAAAGAGCCAATGATAAATCGCTGTTTCTTCTTCTTGTGACTTCTTCAGAGATGAAATGTACGTTTTGAAGATATTTCATACCTACAACATACAATTACAAATATACTGGTTGTATGTAACTAATTTTAATAATTGAATTTCCTTAGAAAATTTAAGGGGTTTGTTTCTTTGACTGATGAATCTTTTCATGTTAACCTCTTTCCTGTGCAAATATGTTCATTGTAAACTAAGTTTTCACCTCATAGTCCCCTAAATGTCTACCAAACATCTAAATACGGTTTCTGGCCTGCACAAAGTTAATAAAGACTCCATAATCTGTGTCTGATTGTCATAATTTACGGGCAAATCTTCCGAGGGTTTGGATGCCAAGTAGTTCTTGGCATGTACGAACAAATCTATTACTCAGGTCGTCGTTATGGACTGAGTAATCTATGATCGTGATATCAATCCTATGAAACGTCTCCACAGTTTGCAAAGGTAAAAGACACACACGGACTCTATCTTACGATTCTTACTAACTGGCTTTAACCTGCAAGCGTATCTTTTTAAGAAATAGAAATGCGTTACGCACCGTCAGGGTCTAGGTGTATTTACCCTGGTGTATAGTACTCTCATCCACCAAAACTAGGGCTTACTTTTACTTGGTAAAAGACACCTTTCGGTCTCTGATCTGGCTATAGGACTGGACCTTGCCTGCAATTGAAACCTTCTCGGAAATTAGAGGGTAGTTTTGAACGCCGAAAATGACATTCCAGCCGTGACATTCTGCTGGTGTATCACAGCTGTTCGGTTCTAACCTCTTTCTGCACTCTCCTGGCAAAGGCAGAAACTGCTTTAACGATTCGCTACTGAATACCAGATGAATAAGTAACTTCAGCAAAATAGGGGCAACGGCTGTTTCAAGATTCCTTGTGATTCATTCTCAGAATCCTGCCTCATGCAATTAAAGAAGGTCTGCAGGACATCATCGTAGTAGGAATCACCGTACTGACAATATTGGCTCGTTGACTTTCAATCTTGTGATGGTAGGCCCCTAGACAGCTGTGTCTGGTGAGAAGTGGTATATGAATCTCTACCACTCCGTGCTTTCGCTCAATAAACTTGCAAAGATCCCCAATGAAACTCGCCATCCATCTTCCTTGTTAGTCCACTGACAGCAGTGTCACCAATGCTCACAGTACGTTCTTTGATTTCACTTCAGTACGGATCAAAGTATCCCCTCAATATTTCGATTCTGCTTAAAAGCAAGAAGGTCAATGGGAATCACCATGGCAACTACGAGGACGGCTATAGCACTGACTCTGTTTAGTATGCTGAAGAAATCCGAAGATCGCCTCTCCCTTGTACCGCTGCCATATGTATTCTCAGAACTTTCTTTCGGAGGGCACCCATGTCACTTTAGAAAAGAAGAATGAAATAAAAAATGGAAATCCGCACCCACCGATTACTGCCAATCGTTCCACCAACCTTACACTTACCTGCCTAAATTGGCTACGATCTTTTCCACTTCCGCCGGTGCAAAAGTTATCTGATCCTGGAATGTGAGCTGAAAATCCAGTCCATTCTAAGAAATGAAGCATATACAAACCTACGCTTTGTCTGAAACATGCGTTCTAATAACGTCCCTCATTGTTACCCTTATCCTGATACATATTGAAACTTGGCAACACCGCAATATAACTCAAACTACCTTCTCACATGTTGACTTGTATTGTAAGTAAAATGTTCATACGATGGCACATCATTGTACACGTCTTTTGTTCATCTTTCAATTGCCATTTTGAAATGCATGAAACCTGTTGAATAATCTAGACCTCTCTTAACACTAACCAATGGCTGCAAACGGCGCTACTGGGTGTGTCTTGAACCTAAGTAATTCAAAGAGTATTTAAATGCAGTGCGTGGCATCTCAGTGAAATTTGTCAAATTCCGTGTTGACGACAGAAGCCAGTGACCTGGGAGCTGGTGACGCTCAAATCACAGTTATTTACTGGCCACCGGCCTACTGTAACTCTATACAACGTTCTATGTTTAGCACCAACCATCTTCTCAACTCAGTCCAGCTTTTTGTGACCGCTATTATTTAGTCAAATTCCCTCCAGTTAACTTTAGACGACGGCTTTCCCTCGTATTTCCTTTCCCTCTAGCTCAACTGTCCTCTGAGTTTAAGTCTTGTTTGTTGTCTAAGGTGTAATATAAACTAATTTTAATTCTATACACAAATTATCTGTTAATAGTCTTGTTTTAGGAAATAATACTAGAGCTCGCCCAGCCCTACATGTTTGCTAAAAGGTAAAATCTGTATTATTTCCTCAATAATAATGGCGAAACCCCCAAAAAAGTGAGAACATGTCTACAATTTAAAACATATTTTAAAGATTAATATGTTTTTTTTTACTATTAAAATCATATTACTATTATTTATTATGGTATTTTCTTGTAGATAACATTATGGCGAAGAATCTAAGACTAATATTATACTTTTCGAGGTGGAATTATTTGGGAACAATAAGTTTTTAAGTGGAACCTTGCAGTGTTTTATCGATTGTCCGCCATTTTCCAAGATGGCGGATATTGCTACAGTGGGAAAAGTTGGAAATTTTAACAAAATGTTAAGGGACGCATGCCTAACACATTCCAGTTGGTTTTGCTTTGTTATTAATTTTGCCCAGGTCATGCCTAGTTTTATGCTACTCGTCTTAGACTAATTTATTTTTAAGTCCACTATGTATTATTTAAATTTTATTACTGATGATAATATTCCCATCTATTTTTTATTCTACCTTACAAAACGTTAATTCAACTATAATAATTAATATTCATTATTAATATTAAAAATATCACGTGGGCTGAGGTTGTTTCATTTACCAGTGCAATAAATAGTTAAAATGGTATCATGCAATAAACTATAGCTGGAATTTTTTAGGAAAAAACTTTTTATTATTAGAAGAACAATCTAAGATCTATTGTCTACTATCTAATGTCTACAACGTTAGACGGGCAAAAGGTTAACAAAAAACAATATAGCCTAAAGAAACAATAACTGTACCTTATTTCTTATGCAGACTCAACTTTCTGTAATTTTAACTTTTAATGCTTTTTTTTCATTAAATGTTTCTTCGTGAGCTTGAAAGGGCAAACAATTGCTTTCATCATTTGAAACTTTTGAGGTTATACATTCCAGACACCCCTGCAAAATCTCATTTCCTTTCTGTATGCTTTCCTCGTCTAAGCTCCACATCACCGATTCAATGGAGTGCCAAGTTGCTTTTGCTGAATTTAATAGGTGACGTTTTTTACTCCACCGTCATTGAAGTTCATAGTAATGGGTCTTTTCTTCAATGCCGTGTCAGTGATCCAAGAATTCGTCACGAATGGTACAATTATTATTATTCTCATAATTGCCAAATTCATCGTCACTTTTAAAAATGGGTTATCAAATAGCCTTTCGTGAATTAAGTTTAAATCCAACTTTTGGTACTGAATGCTGATGAAAATAATGTGTTAGCGTATTAATCTCTCCATAAAGTCTGGGCAGTAAAGCTACATTTCCTTTTGTTTATGTCAAAATTAACATCGTACGTCATGGTTGAGTGGATTTGGAAATGTGTTTCAGAAACAGGCACAATAACACAGCCATGTAGACTTTCTGCTGAATTTAGTTTATCCATAACATGAGTAACAAACCACGGGCGCCCGTGTAAGTACTTTGGAATTTCTTCAGAGTACATTCTACAGCTTGATGACATTAATGAGTTAACCTAACCCGCCATGTTAAACTTCCCTATCCCAAGCGTGATGTATACAACTTCTTTACTTCTCGAGTGATGTAAAGTTTGAAAAAACTCACTTGGTGAGGTAATGAAACCCATTTAAATAACATTGATTGAGTGCTTAACTTAAAAATATATACCTCCATGGAGCTAACGACGTTCCACGCTAGAAATCAGCTGTGCACTTGAATTTTATTGTTATGCTTTGAAGAATTTTCCTAACCTAGCTTTTGTTTGTTAATGAACGTTACTGTTAGAAGATGAGTGAAATGGATAATGAAAAATATTGTTCGTAACCTCCTGTATATTGTCGGGTCAGGTAAAATCTTGTACGTTACACGTTACGCAAGAGCTTGTTTACATCACTTAGGATAAATATGCAACTCGCTTCCGCTTCACAACATTCACCTGCGTGATGTAAAAACGCTCTTACTACACTTGTAATGTAAATAGCTTTACTTACTATTACTATTACCTACCTTTCGGGTAAGAACTGGCTCAATAAAACCGAGACAATCTCACTCAGAGAACATCCTTTGTACCCTTCTATGTACGTATATTTCAATTCTTTATTGAGTCTTTCAACTCCGTTGTTTGAGCTGGTGAACATTTCTAATGGTTTGTAAGCTAATGTCCATCGTTTGATTTCAAGATACTGTACCATGTGTTTTCAAAATTGTTTTTCAACTTCGACTCTTAATAATGTTTTCACTCTTTCGATATTATTACGGCCTCTTCCATTTGTGCAATGTTGGGGACATTCGCAATTTTCCTTAGTAAATTTAAAGCTTCTTTATTTGGAATTGACACATTTTTGGATTTTTATAGCCATCGGCTCCAAGCCTGTTCCCAATGAAATGAACAGATGAACAAATTTATATTTTTGAAAACTTCTTCCAGGCTGACAATTTCTTCCGTGGCGAAATCCACCATTCCACACTGTGGGGATATGTCTGGGTTGAAGGAATATATAAGCTTCTGTCTTCCGTCAGGATCGAACCGGTGACCTTCTGATTTATAAGCTGCACTGTAAACACTTGTTTCGTGTTGTAAATTGATTAATATTTATAAGCAAGGAGAACGTGAAGAGAGTCAATCAAACGTCCTTCTTAGCCTGGAAACAACTTTCTGGCTAGGTTAAATAGTTCAGCAGTAGGCCTATGTGGCTATCGGTCTTTTTGCAGAAATTGTTGTATTTTCTATACCTAAAATAAGCTTTTTATATGCAGTGCTATACATTTTTGCAGCCAACAACGTGTTTGCCTTTGTTTGTAATCTTTGATCTTTGTTTATTATAATTCTTAGTTTGTCAACAAGATATATATAATAATGATTTTTTAATTACAAATTACACACATTAATATCAGGATTTGTACATCTTACATAACGCTTACAGAGCAAATAATAACAATTAGTTGACTGCACTACGTTGTATTCAACTGCGGATGAATCTGTAACTTTTTAATGAAATCTACTAACAGAAAACCAACTCTTGAAAATGGTTTGGGTGTCTGCCAGTCAGTGTTGCCAAACCCACCAACAAGCTGCCAACGTCCCAACATGAAAAGTAGCCGGGTAAAACAAATATGCATGTACAACTGTATTTAATTTTAATCTGGTATTTGAGGAGTCTAGACTTAGTGACTTGGCAGATTTTGAAACAGTTTAAGATCTTCCAAGTTTTAGATTGGCACTGTTCATAACAGAATTAATAAAGGATTAAGTTAAGCGGTTATTTACCCTAAATGAATTCCCGAAACTTAATCATCAATGACTTTGGGAAAAACACATCGCGTTGTTTAATCATAAGAGAAACATAGCGGAGTTAACTTAATAATAACAAATGTATTTAATGTGTCTTAACATGTCAAGTAACCTAAACAAATACAACATTTGGCATATTTGAGTTTTTGGCTTAGTTCATAATACCTTTATTATTGAGTATTGCTCCCATGGATACAATATTCGTGATTTACCTATATGGGTTTACCATCGTATAGATGTTGGTATACGGGATCTGAAATAAAAAGTAAACAAAATTTGAGACATTTGGGAAAATAAAGCCTTGGGTTCTGTACAACAATGTTATGACTTTTTAGTTCCCCAAGTAAGTAGCTTAAGATAAAAAAAATATTACAACAGTCCAAAGATCAATAATTGTTTTATTTGATAAATTACTATGTTTTTAACAGATTTTTTGTGTTCACGACATAATTTTGGTTTCCCTTAAGACGATGTAAACATACATTTACATCAATTGTTTAAGCCACATTTACACCATAGTTTGCAACAAAATGTTCAAAACATTATGATCATACTGTTTGTCCTTATGTGTTTTAAACACGTCAATAATCTCTGACCTACAACTAACTATAATTAATCACCAGTGACAAGAGCGTGGTGCTTCAGTCCCTGAGGTTTCGGGTTCAAACCCCGTCAACCGCCAATAGATTTTATCTACCTACGGGATAATGCCACTACCCTCTAGGACTTGCCTGAAGTATGTGTAAAAACAATTCCGGGCCAGAGTGTAGCGTCCTAAGATGTGAAGGTGGGACATAAGGAATCCTCTTATGTTAACCATTGAAAACCGCTGCAGCTGAAAAAGAATCAATTCTTCCAAATACTTCTTTAGATGTTACTCTTTGACTAAACTACGGCAGTGGATGACATGCTGCTGCCTTTTTAAAGTCATTTTTAACCCAGTTTCGTACCGATATGGGTCTGTGATACTCCTGGTAGTTTAAGTGTGGATGGTTCTCAATCAGACATATGAACCCAAGATTAAAAATTTGACATGAAAAGTGCAGAGAATAATTAATTCATTTCCTGATCGGTTTGGTCAACTCAAAAACTTAGGTAAGGAAACTTAACTTGGATTTAGAGTTAGTTTGGCTTTTTATGGCAGGATCGATACTCTGCAAATTTTTATTGGATTTTGAATAGTTGACATTGGCCACAAATATTTGTTTAAGTGCTGAATTTGTCAAATGTCCAGCTAAGGACGGAATTCCGTTGACCAAGAGGCGTGATCCGTGTTGGTCGTTGGTGTTGGTGGCCACATTATAGTGGAGCTCAGTTACCACGGAGGCGGGTCAATACTATTTCAAGACACCCAGAAATAGCGAAGTGACGAGGGACGAGCATCTACGGCGAGTTGTACACTGATATATACAGGGTACAGTCCACCGATATGGTGTCGTACACATAAATACAATGTACAGTCCATCGATATAATTATGGGGTTGCACAGTGATATATACAGAGTTCACTCCACTGATGTCAAGTTATGCACTGATATAATAGGGTCCAGTCCATCGATATAAGGTGTTGTACAAACCTAGGGATGTAAAACCCTGCTCGGTCCCCAAATGACGATGACAGCTGGCATGGCCAAACAACCTAATCAGTCATTAACTAACGTATGTAAAAACAGCTGAAAACATCATAGTGTGGTGAAATATATTATGCACATTACTTATCAAAAACGAACAAAAACTTGCACCTATCTTCTTATAAATTATTTTTTTAATACTAGATAATAAAACAAAATGAAAAATATCCTCTAAACATAAAATTTTAAAATACTGCCATATAAAACCTAAATGATTCACTTTTTGTTATAATACCACTAAATAACAAATGTAAAATACATTTTGCATACAAGTACTTATTAAAAATTGAACAAAAATATACATTATCTTCTTACTTATCTATTACTTTTATACTAGATAATAAAACAAAATAAAAAAAATATTCTCTTAACATAAAATTAAAAAATAATACCATTTATAACACCTAAATAATTCACTATTTTGTTGTAATAATACTGCTAAATAACTGGTGTCATATACATTTGGAATACTTTATTAAAAAATAACAAAAACTAACTTATTGTCTTATTATTTTGATACTAGATAATAAAACAAAAAATAACCTCTTAAAATAAAATAATAAAAAAATACTACCTAATCATTTACTTTTTGTATCAAATAACTGAAATAATAAAATTTTGCAAAATGTTACATAAAAATCCTGAAATTAAAAACCAAAATGTCTTAACTTATAATTACTTATAAAAACTAGTGAAAATTGCTGCCACCAATCGCATACAACAATATTCCACACTGTGTCAAGTCCAGTTTGCATTGGAAGATAAGACTACCTTGCTCAAGCTGCCTAACAATTAATTAGCTCAAAGGACTGTAAAATGATACTATTTGTAAAGTTTATATAAGAGTAGGAGGAAAGGCTGATTTTGTTCTTTAGTGATAATTATTTATTCGGTTCTTAATTGAGTGAAGAACTTCTTGTGGTCATCACTACGTATGACAGGAATATTTCCTTCACACAAAGACTATGTACACTATGTCCATACATTTGGGATACATCGTTAGGTTTTATTCAGATGCTTAACAGTGAGGTCCCTTATGTTTTTTGTCTTTTCAAATAAATTTACAGTTTTGACTCCTTTCAGATCAAAACTTTGTTGCGTTTTAATAACACAAGTCGATATTTCGCTTGCTCCCCTATTGCTATGGGTCTCATCCCAAGTGTAACAACTAACATCTTTGTTTCCCATGTCGTAATAGTATATTACGTTACAAGTCCTGAAAATAAGTGTTTACCGGACGAGTGTGGTCGTTCCCGTGCGAGACAAACCGAGTACGGGATTACCATACGAGTCCGGTACACACATTTTGGACGAGTTACGTACGATAGTTTACGCCATACTACTTAATTCGTACAAATCCTTATATATTTCCACCAACTAAAGGACTAAACATCACTAGTCATAACCTTTAAGAGAGGTTATGTTTTTGTTTATAACCAAATCATTGCCACGCAAATACAGTATAATCAGCTGATTGGTGTCCGGTAAAACTCATTGCAGAACAGTATTACGCAATGAAACCCCATTTGAATAAGCTGACGGCAAACAGCTGTTCTGGACTAAATCCTTGCGTGGGAAGTTCGTCAAAATAATGTAGTGTGGCGTAAACAGTAATGACTGAACACTGCTACACGTGGCTTATAAAATAGTGCACTTTCTTTGGTTATTGGTAGGTGAATGACCTGTTGCAAGTCAAAGGAGGCAGTCATTTTGGTTTTATCTTCTGTAGATTCTAGCTTGCAATTGTATTTTATTTTTCTTACAGTTTTTTTCTCTTGCATGAGAATCATACTATTCTTTTAGTTTTTGTTTGAGTGTGTCATTTCCAGTCGTATACGTTATGCAAAATGAGCACTGATCCTTCTTGGGTCGGTGAAATGATAGGTTTTTGGTAACAAACACCCTTCTGTAAGTTGCAAGACTAGTCTTCTCTTATTAGCTCCTTATATTTCTGTCTGAACATGCTGTAAATCTTTGAGACAATCAAATCTGGTTGCAAGTAATCTCTAGAGCTAGAGCTGTAAACTCTACAATAATGGATTTCAACGTGACGAAATCTGTTGATATGCTGATCAATGAGCTGTTGGTTTTTTATTCCCTTCTCCTCTACTGATTTTGACTGGTGGTCACCTCTTTTCCAATAGCAATATTTTGCTGTTTTTCCTAAGTGATTTTTTGGGTCTGTGCCGGTTATCCCCACCATCAACCGTAAACTCTTCTGGCAATAGTCTTTCTTCAAAATTTTCAGGTTGAAGTCAGTTCGTGAACAATCTTCATTAGTATTCTTATGACCAGTCATCATTGTTCAAAAATGATGCCAGCATAGCAGAATAATGCATCTATGGCATGCACTAAACGACTCTCCATTGCAATTTGGAACTTCGCAATGTTGGTTTTCATACAAATTGTCATCATATATTTCAATCTGAAGGTGTTCTTGTATTAGTTTTTCAGTCACTTTAGTTTTTAACAACACCCTTTTTGGTCTGTTTTGGTTTGTAGCAAGGCTTATGTACATTAGAATGAAATGAAAAATAACACATTTAACAAAACGCTCATGAATCCGATATTTATTTACTTATTACTTTGATTTAACAAAATATAAGTAGACGATTTAAATGAATCTGAGCTACGCCACGTGTACAATTTATTGTGTTTAAAGCCAAGTTCTATTTAATAACTGAATGTAGAAACAACTTATAAGTCGGTTGTTTGTTTGTCATACGGTTTTAACAATTTTATTTGGTTTTAAATTCTCTATCTTCTTATCCTAAAAACATTTTTTTTAATACTTAAGGTTTTCATGAAATTTAATATTAAAGATTTTTAATGGGCGTCATATTGAAATTGGCTTGAGATTTTGGAACGAACTGAACTACACATTTATTCTAATTTTCAAATTCCTATAAAAAATAATCCAAGAAAAAAAATCCAAATAATTATAAAATCACAAACAGACCGACAAATAGAAATCTAGACCCATACTCATATGGCATTTTATGTTTGCCTTAGCCCAAGGAAAAAATCCACAAAACATGTCCAGACAATTTGGAAACACCCTGCATAGCTAGAAAGTGTAGCCGAGTTTCTTACTTGATCTCTATTTCTCTCAAAAGCGAAAACCGATCCTGGTTTATTTTGTATTTTTTTTATCTCACTTCTTGAGTAAGATAGTTTATATCATTTATAACGTATCTTACTAGAAGCCCGTTTTCAATTGGCACATGTACAACTTTCAGTACATTTAAATACAAGTTTCTGTATTTAAGTCATTTAAGCTATACATTTTCATTTTTATTAATCAAAGAAACCTCAGAAAAATCATGTACCATGTACGAGCTGAAAGTTTAGTAAATTTAAGATATATTTTCCTCAATCCCTAGATAGAAGGGCCATTTGAAAATTACGTTAACTGCATTTGTTTGAGACTGATCAACACAAATTCTTTATTACTCTCACACTTATGCCTAGCAAAGCCCAGCAACCAGAACAAAAAAAAAATTGAAAGCACAAAAGATACGTCAAATAACGCTTACTAGTGTACCTGTTGCTCGAATTCAAGCAATTGCGACGTATTATAGGCGTTATTTTAAAACGAATAACAGTCATAATTTCCGATGACTTTGAAAGAGTTGATTGAAAGATCATGGAAATACTCACTTTGTACAAAACTGTACGATATAATCAACATTTCTTATAAGTATTATAAAATTGTTCCCGCTCAAAGCCGCATTAGGTTGTCCATAATAACAATAAAAATATTTGTAAACAAATAATAAAAAAACATAATCCCATTTCTGCTACTTGGTGGTTTTTAGCGAATTTCCCTATAGGGAAGTAGCTATTACCGTAGGTGGCACGGTAAGACCTAGACCCGGGACCGATTTACTTTTTCATTTTGACGTCCCCAGAGGACAAAAACACTATTCGTTCAAATTTTTATATATGTATATATATATATATATATATATATATATATATATATATATATATAGACTTATATATATATACGTCCGTGAACACGATAACTAGAGTAATTTTTGTCCGATTTTGATGAAATTTGGTTTAAAGGTGTAAAGCGGGATAAACTTGAATGAGTTCGCGAACCAGCACGATCGGACCATGGGAACGGGGCTTTACGGGGGGTTTTATGGGGTAAAAATTGGTTTTTCTCACTTTTGACCCTCAAAACACAAAATTTCCCAATTTCTCTTTAGACCTTTTTAAAGAGCTTAAAAAAAAAAATAATTCAGCATATAAAAGTATTTTTGTTCGAATATTAGTAACGGAGAAAATTAAAAAAATTGTAAATTTAAAATTCCCATGTTATTCTTATGGAGAATATTGTCAAATGTTGTAGTTTGCTTGTTTATGAATATATTTTGATCAAACTTGGCAAATGTATTTATTTTGTACTAAGCTATCAATATTTTACTCAAAAACACACTTTATTAGTTTCCTTGTAGCAGCAAACCTAGGTACTCGTTAAACCTAATGTTATTAAAATATATTTAACTGAAAATCAATTCAGACAAATGGAAATTCGCTTAGTCGGCAGGTTTGCTGCGGCGGGGGTATTAATGACTTTCCTATGATTCCATAGTTTGCAAATCGGCTCTTTCAATGATTGTTCAAGAAATGCAGCACAGTGTTAATTCAGTTTTCTTTTTAGTATATCAAACTGTCCAGGCTTTCTTGCTTTTTTCATTGTAATATTTACGCCAACACAAATTCAAATAGTATTTAAATATTCCATTTCAACCAAGTCAGTAAATGTTTGATTGCAATCAAAATATTAACAGAAATTAAATTATCTAGCTGATCATAGTATAAACAAATATGTTCTTCATAAAGATAACGTGGGAACTTAAAACGCCACAGCCCAAGGGACTTTTTCAAAAATTTAAGGTCAGTTTGAAAATCTACACATCTAGAAGAATATTTTGGTATATAATATGTGGGGTTGAATCTTAAAACAAAAAAGCCTTATTGTTCAAAAATGTACATGTAGCGTATTAATAATATAAATAATAATATATTTACACTTATACTGTTTACTCACAAGACGGCAAGTACATATATATATATATATACATACAAAATTATATTCGTCTTTTGTGTATTTTTGAAGTGTCCATTCGGAATCGATTTTATATGTATATACCGACCTTACTACTGTATCTCTTTCTTTCTTTTATTCAACCCACCACGACTCATGATGTTTTTTAACACTCTAATACAGTTTTTTTATTAACCAACGGTGAAAAAATATTTTTCACCATTAATAGCGTGAGATTATTCATCTACCGACAATTTTTCACGTCTTGTTGGTATTTTTTGCAGTCTCGGATGAATAAAAAAACACATTTTAAATTGTAAAATAAAACGTTCATTGAGTCACATACTTTTCATGAAATATCTTCATGCCTATTTAAAGATTTAATGGAATAAATTTTAAAAATAGTATTTAAGGCCATGATGAAGATATCAACTAGTTTACCTACAGATATAAAACCTTGTTGTAAAGCTGAAGATTCTTTTAATTAACGTTAGGAAAATAAGTTGAGAAGTTGTTATGTACAACAGAATCAACAATTGACCGAACAAATTTTCGTAGGTGTAAATAAACTATGTTCCTGTCTAAATCAGACTTTTACTTAAAACTAGCTTTTAAAATCACATACTAAAATTTTATTTTAAAATCAAGTTTATATTAAGTCTAACTGATAAACAAACTAAAATATTGTTTTATTTTCACGGGTTTTTTAATGACTATTAACACACTCGAATAAGAAATATTTTAACAGATTGATGATTAAGAATTTTAGTTGAAACTATGTTGAAGTGGATATAGGTTTTTCAATATATAAATGTTAAAGTAAGATGAAGATCTATCTGTGTTTACCTACTAAAAATGAAAATTAAATTAAAGATAAATTGTCCCTAGTAAGAGGAGACTACTAGAAAACTTAACTGAATTTAGAAAAAGGAAAAAAACTTACCCAAAATGGGGGTAAGCACTGAATTTACTATTTTTTACTGTATGAAAACTGACTATGAAGCTGCACGTAACAGACAGCCTTATATATTCTCGGCATGATCAAATCTGTACAAGAAACTAAGCATCTGATTGGTTGATGATCCTTGCTTTGAGCTAAACTGGAAAACCTGAAATCTTATTGTACTTATTGTAAAATTCTCCCACTCTGAATTTAAATAGTAAATACATATTTTTATATTTGTAAACGATTCATTTAGAAAACTTAGCAAACAATTAGGTTTCAAAATCATTGAACTTAAAACCCAAAGTGGAACATTTTTGGAGATTTTTCTTCTTGGACGAAGTTTGGCAGTAGTGGTGTCCTTCGGGTTGACTTTTCCTTATCAAACAGCACTTAAAAGAGAATAATTTTGTTCAATAGGCTGTTAAATTGAGCAAGTCCTTCTGTCAAATTGAGTACAAGGCTGGTGGTATTGTAGATAGGTTCATCTAAACACCAAAAGGGGTCTTCAATGACATACCAATCAACATTCAGTTTAAAAAGCCATTTCATGTCTATGTCGGGTTCAGCATACAATGTTGTTGATGTTGATGATATACTTTGCTCAACAGTGCATGTATTTGGGCGAGCCATATTTGTTGCCATTGTACTTTCGTTTTGTATTTCTAACAGTCGGAGGCTTTTGAGAGCAGCATTTCTTCTTTTCATACACATTGATTTTGTTTCAGCATACGATTTTGATGTCAGACTCTGGTTTTTTGTACATGTACTTGGCTCTGATGTACTGTCTGATGTAACTGTCGGAGGCTTTTGAAAGCAGTATTTCTTCTTTAAATGCACATTGACTTTGGTTCAGCATACGATGTAGTTGATGTTGATGATGTACTTTGCTCAACAGTACATGTATTTGGACGAGCCACATTTGTTGCCATTGTACTTTCGTTTTGGGATTCATATATGGATGGGACTTGAATCTTTGGTTTCATACATAGTTTTACAAATTTTATGACCTCGATGAATAGTGGATGTCAAATTCAATTAAAATACGTAATGTATATATCTTCTGGTTTTATATATAAAAAAAAAAAAACACATATTGCTATGGTTATTTTGAATTTGAATTGTATATTTGTTGTATTTCACCTAGTTCTCTAAATTATCGAGATCAGAAATAACGCATTTCTGATACCTTAATGGTTAACAAAATTTACAAATACGTACAGAAGTGTGTCAATTAACATTTATTCCTCAAAATAATTATGAAAATACACTCTAAAATAACAGTATGATTATTTTACTATTAAAACTTACAATTGCTTTTCAGACATCTTTAAAGTATAATTTGTTGCTACATACCTTTTGGCAGATAGTAAAAAAACCCTAAAATGTTTTAAAATACGAAATTATTTCTCTAGATGGCTGGGTAATTCCGTTTACGAATATTGTAACTGTGTGTGACTCCTGACATTGGAAGTGTATCTAATTATTTTATTATTTAGTATTTCTTTGGTTAAAAACTATACTATTCTCACCAAAGTGAAGATAAATTTATAAAGAATCACCTTTTTACATTTTTATTTTTTATTGTCTAGCTATTTAATTTTGTTTTGTTGAATTTATCTAATGTTCCGATTGGGGTACTAGGTATATAAATATCTCCAAAATACGAGACTTATATTTTTAGCTATGCAATTTTTGTTCCCTGAATTTTATGTCATACTTCTCTGGTGTTCCGATTCAGTTACCATATAAATTTCTCCAAAACACGAGACTGATATGCCGATTGAAAAATGTGAAAAATGAAATCGGATCGGTTGGCAGTGGTGGGGGAGGATAGGTCTGCTCAGCGCGTTCAGAAAGGTCCCAGAGCCCGACACAACTGCGGACCTCACTCATTCCATCGCCGTCTCTATCTTAACAGGCAGTGAGTATACGTGGGTCTGTTATATTGTGCCGTGAGTGTACCGGTAAGTCCAAGCCACTGAGGAGTAGGTGTAAAAAAAAAGGTTCTGGAACAAAAAAGTAGTTGGAAAATAAAGGTTCTGGTACGACCGGATTGTACAGTGTCGCGCAGTGAAGTGTGAAGTGCTGTTTTGTGTTAACCAGGAGTGTCAAGGTAAAAACTTCTTTTTGAAATATTCTCTTGTTTAAAGTCCTCTCGAGTAGGCTTAACAGTGTTCGTAGTGTTCATGTCATTAGTACCATGTTTAACTAGTAATTTAAACAATATTTTTGTGAACAATGTAAGGGAATTATGTTCTTGCTCTATGTGATATATTAGTGTACACAAACTCGTAAAGTCATTTTTAGACATGTATTTTTTAAATATATGCTTAAACTACAAAAGAAGTTCTAATACACGTACAATGTGTTACTAGACTGAAAATAAATACATAATAATGTAACTACAAACAAATTCCATTCTTGTTCCAATAACCATATTAAATTCATACCTGTCATTTTACATTTGAAAAAGATTAATACAATGTCCAAAATTCTTAATTAGTAAAAATGTTTTACAATTTTATTTCATTTCATCTCACATATCTTAATTAACAAAACGTAAGTAGGAAAAATAGTCAAATGAAGGAGGCATAGTCCTTACTACATAACAATTATGTTTTACACTATACATACATGTTATTAAAAAATATTAAAATACTCTATTTTACGTTCAGAATTTATTTACAATAATTAATGTCATATTGATGAATTCTTATACATGAAAGTTATATTATTAGTTCATTTTATTGACAAGAATTAGACTATGTACCTTTTACCATAATTTCTCGATAAATTACACAAAATCGGTTAATAGGTAGTTTCCATATTAAACTAATCAATGAAGTAATAAAACAATTGTATTATATTTATATTACAACATAACGGACATAAGTATGAATTTTTACATTTAACAATATGGTTTTCAGTGATATAACAAATAAATAGTTAGTCATATTAATCTGAGGACTCTAGGAATATTTTTGAGAATCTTTCAAAATAGAAGTTTTTACTTTTTGTGTGTTTTTTATGAAATAAGCCTTCTTTACATAACCTAAAACTCGTAATTATTATCCGAGATGCGAAAATATATTACCTTGTTATTCCTACCTAGATTTTACTTTAGGTTGTCAAGAATCTATGTTATAATTCGTCGCTGTGAACCTTAAAAAAATCTCCTATGGATTTTGTATTATACACACAACACTCCAGGTTATATTTCGTCACAGAGGACCAAAAAAACTCCTTTATCATGAAAAAAAACTTTTTTATTATACACTCAACACTTATAAATCGTGTATCCAACAACCACTAAGAACTGATATATATAGTTTCTCGAAGAAATTTAATTTACATCGTATGCACACTTATTTACCACTCACTTTAGTCTAGTTATGGGTAGGCCCACTAATAATAACATTTTTGAAAATATATATATGTTTCCCCTAACCATACACAACTAATCTTAGTAACGCATGATTGAATTTAAAAAATCATAGATTCGAAATTTAAAATTATTATTGAAATAAATCCAAAGTTAGTTTATATATTTTCCCCGTGTTTAACCTTGAAGTTTCATTTCAATTTCTTGTTACACCTGAATCGTTTACAAATACATATGTACTATGTCTTATTAGTTTTAATTAAATGCAAAATTATGACGAAATTTACCACTTTTAATTATGTATCATATCAAATAAGGAAATTAATTTCTTTATATTCATCCATTCATTGACAATAAAATAAATCTAAGTTGCATTCACTAGTTTGTTTATACCTATATACTCCATGCACAATCTTTCCCAATACATTTCTTACATCTTGTTGTACTAAAATTATCATAAAGCCAAACAATTTTACTTGAATAAATCAATTGACTTAGAAATTACAAAGCTTACAGCATGATAATGGTAGGAGGAGGATAGTTTATACATCAAACAATTAGTTGTTCTGATTCTTGTGTCATAGTAATCGTTACAATTACACCCCAACTCATCGGGTTCAATAATAAGAGCGTATAATAGACTTGTGATGTAGCTGAGGTTTAAATTGATTCTGTTATTCTGTTATTCCGTTATTTGTTGCAAGTAAATTCAGCACTTTGGCAATGACACATTCATGTCTTTGAAAATCCCCCATTGATTGTGTAGATTTTGGCATAGAAATGAAAAAAAGTTGGTAACATTTTTCAGTCTTTTTCAAAGGGGTTTTACTTAAATTGTTTGAGATATTTTCGATATATTTTAGATGGCTTTTTTATTAGATGCGGAATTATCATGAGGTATTACTTGAGGTCTTGTAGAATTTTCGTTGTTACTGCTTATTAAATTAATACACACAAATAAAATTTTACACAATTGTACAATTACATTTTAAATGACACAAAATTTTTATATCATGTTTTAGATGCATGGCCCATCTACTGACATCTCTTCTTGCAGTACTTCATCTATATATACTCATTACCTTCACACTGTTTTTCTCCCACTACTGTTCATTGCATTATTACATCATACAATTATTTCTGAAGTGTCATATCATATCAAACCATGTGAATCGAATTAATTTTTATGATGGCTCATCTATGAATGGAGATCGATGGATACCTTAAATTGTGTATTCCGACTGTGTTTTTAAGATATAACATTATAATTTTACTTTCATGAAATGTTGACTTTTTAAATTGTACATTAAATATCGAGTTGATAAGAATAAAATGTTGGTTGTACACAGGTTTTTCGATTCATTGTTATTGATTTCTACTTTTGATTGTGGGGGGCGGGGGGTTAGGGTATGTTTCCTGCAATTTATTAAAATATTTAAAAGACTGGTTTATCCTACATTCTCCCCACACTTCTGCACATAAAAATACAACCATAAAAAGTAAGTAAAATAATCGTGACACTACAAAATTAAAAAATAATCCTTCTCATATTCTCATAGTTTAGGTGTATTTTTCCTTAGTTGTTTATTGTTATTCCAATTTGTATGATTCATTTTAGTGCAAACTTTGTATAGATTTAAGTTCAAGACACACACAAAAAACAAGTTCAAGTTCAAGTTCATACTTTAAAAACACCAATAGACATTAAAATACTCTTTTTATACACTAGACGTCGTAAAACACTTAAGGGTCAGTAGTATTTTTAACTCTTTGAATTTGTATAGCCCGACTTTCTGTAGAAACAGTATTTGGTTAGGTTAGGTTCAAAGTAAATAAACAACTGTTATAAAATACTGACCCAACTAATAGTTATTTGTGTAACTAGTGAGGGAGGCAGTTTGCACTCGTGTAACACATTATATTTTTCCTGCTGTTATCATATAGATAATTAGTGCTTTCAACTACTGTACAACAAGTTTTTAGGTTAGGTTAAATCCAAAGATTGAACGAAATGCGAAACGCTGCACCAGCTGATTGTAATCGTATATTTGTAAGCGTTGCCAACTTATCTTCAAACGTACACAAATTATGTGCATAATAAAAGCACGCTGCTTTGTGTTGTTTCATTGGAACACTGGTGTGCGCCAAAGTAAAAACTGTGTGCCAAAGTAAGGCTTTCTGTACTATAATCCGTGCAATGAATCCCACTTTATCGGGTGACTGTAGGAAAATTAATTTACTTCGCCGTAGCTTTTATCCTTAGGTGACCTCAGTTGTCTGTTCACTCGTGCAAATGGTTAAAACTATTTACAATAGTCTTCATTTAAATTACTCTATGTTTGACAACCATTAGTGGAAAGTAGGTTTAATGGGTCCTACATATTTGATTATAGATATGACCATGGTATGCTTGAGGTTTACGTTTGAGGTTGGATGTATGTAGCAGGCTGTTTTATTCAGCAATGTTTCTGAACTGCAGCTAGACTCTATTTTGAGTCCACCACGCCCGTGTAAGGCCAGCTACTAAAATACAGCTGGCAGCGCTCGCACTGTTCTAGACCGTCCTTTACTTGTCTTTAAATCTTTGATAGATTCGTATGTAGTCACTTAAGGTAAGTGCTGTTCTTATATGTACAGGTTAGGTCAAATTTTTAAAGTCCTTTAGCTTGACAAATTCTATTGTACTTGCAGATTGTAAATTCTTATAAGTCAAAGAAAACCATCTAATACATCTAAGCGATCTTTTTGGGCCGATAACCTCTGTTTTGAAACTTCAAGGTTTATTACAAATTTATTAATCGTTGTAGGCTCCGAAACTGCTAAGTTGTAGTTCAAAAATCGTAATTTAAGAAATTCAAATTAAGGTTATGCATGTTTTATTAACCATGTTTAAACAGATAGTTCAATACCAAATTGATAATAATTTTCATTAGTACCATTATCTTGCCAAAATGTAGTCAAACGTTTTCCTATCCGAGCCTGAAAGTGTGATTTTATTTGCTTATGACGACTATTCACTACCCTAGTAACGAGAGGAATCCTGAATAACTTGGTATCAAATTTTAAAAGTAACGTTTAGTTTCAAAACCAGTCGACCATTAACAAATTAAAACCACTGACATACAGTATTATAATTACATTAACGTGATCTAGAAGGCTAAAGAATTTTTTTTAACTCGTTGAATTTTTAGAACATTAAAAAAATACAAAAATACAAAGTAGAGCATCAGTTTTAGTTATACATAAATCTACTAGCTATTTAAAATTGCATGTTTTTTAATACATTAATATTCAACTTCGTTTCAATTTAAACGTATGAAGGGATTATTTTAGTTAAAGTAATAGCTAGTTCGTATGGAGTACACATTATTTTACGCCTAAAATAATCCCTAACAAGTCTACGCGACACTTTCTTTCCAATGAGACGTCAATGGATAAAATCTGTTAAGAAATGGCGAAGGAGTTCAACCGACAAACTTCGTGTTCGCGTATTAATTATATAGACCACAATTTTATAATTAGAAAATGCCGAACCCCCTTTAAGATAAGCTTGTGAAATAGGACGAGTACTAAATTACTTTAGAGTTAATAGAAGGACACATATATAAAATATTTTTAATCTACTACAAAGTGGCTTGGACTTTACTGGTACATTTGCATGATATATTTAGTACTATTTATAGTATAACCTTAACTTAACTAATTAGGTCTTTATGTGCATTAGGCCAAACAATCAATAGTAATATTGTTTTACAATTCGTAATTAGGTTTTTTTTAAGTTTCTGAACTTTATATCTATGGATTGACAAACGAATTTATTTATGTGTTTTATACTGTGTTACAAGCATAACATACAACTTTGTTATTTCTATGTGACTCAAAAGATACGCACGATATAAAGGTTGAACAAAGTACTTGTAAGGTTAAAAATATAAACTTAGCCTATAGTTACATTACTTTTAATATGATGTATAATTAACATTCTTCTGTCAGCATCAAACCAAAAACTGTATCATAAATCTTTACCTGTGAAAATTACGAAATTTGTACTTTCAATTTAATAGTATATTACGTTACTAGTCCTGAAAAGGTGTTTACCATACCATAGGGATTACCATACGAGTCCGGTAAACACATTTTGGACGAGTGACGTACGATATTTTACGCCATACTACTAAATCCTTAGATTATCACCGACTAAAGGAATAACAATCATAACCTCTAAGAGAGGTTATGGTTTTGTTTATAAACTAACCACTCTCACTCATTACAAAATACAGTATAAACAGCTGATTAATGTCCGGTAAAACTCATTACAGTACAAGAGAACGTTATGAAACCCCATTTGATTAAGCAGATGGCAAACAGCTGTTTTCTTGACTAAATCCTTGCGTGGGAAATTTTGTCAAAACAGTGTAGTGTGGCGTAAAGTATTTTTCGAATCAGACTATAGCCTACGTTAAGTATTTTTTTCATAACATCTAAACGTCAATATTTCCCTTATAGTTTATTATGGTTATAGTCAGTATTAACATAGCCTCCGCCGATACAATGCCACTGCGTTGGTATATGGCAACGTCGCACCGGCCCGTTGCCATGGTAATAACAGTAATAACCAACATGTAAACATAAACAGCTGTTTCTGTAGGCCGGGTTTGTGACGTTGCCACTTTTGTCTCGCCACGGCCTTGTATTATAGGAAGCTATGTTATTATTTCTTTGTATGTTAATCATGTTTTGTTTTATTTCCAGCCCTTCCTAAAGCTTGAAACATGTCGGATGAAGAGGATGTGTACTCGTAAGTCGTTCTATGAATAGAGAGTCCAAGACTCTATCTCATTTAGTACTTAAGTTTTCAAATAATTCTTCTCGCTACTATCTTGCTTCTCCTGCTCCATTCATTCTGCTATGCATCAATAATTTCTTTTATCATGCTGTAAACATTTTGGCTTATTTTCAAAACCAAACCTAACTATTCGACGTAAAGTTGCTTTTCAATTTACCAATGACTTTGGTGTGATTTTTTATGACAGTATAAAGATGACTTAACTGTGCTTTTATGTATATTAAAATATAAGGTGGATAATGAGAATCTTGATCCTCATTAGTTACCATCAATGTATCAAACATTTTAATACAGATTAAAAACTGTAAGACATAAATAGATATTCCATTTTTGTCTCTTAGTTGTAACCAGTCTTAGAATATTTAATAAAGTAATGTTATTTCATTTCAGCTACTGATTGGGTTCCCTTAAGTATTTTTATGTCTTAACACAATTTTTTTAAATCATACTGAAGAGGCAATTCAATATTTAGCAAGCATTTGTCCACTCTGCATTAAAAAATTACATCTTTTTTTATAGAATGATTGCTACAGCTGTTCTATTTAGATTAGATGTTTAGGCCTACTTCAGTATACAGAGTGTCCATAAAAGTCGTCTGAGGACTTTGGGATATGAATGCTCACACTAAAAAAAAAAGAAAAAGGTTTACCTGAAGGTATGTCCGAAAATGCAAATTTACCTAGATATCCGCCATTTTGTTTTTTATACATAACTCCTTTTATTTTTGAAGTTTTCAATCGATTATTATGAAACTTGGTAAGCATGTTAACGTGCCCAAGACCTATAATAAGATCCATTTTGAAATGTCTAAGCGGGCCAACTTTATTTTTTCTATAATAGTTCTTGTGTACGTTAGCATGCTTACCAAGTTTCATAATCATCGGTTGAAAAACTTCAAAGAAAAAAATAGTTATGTGTAAAAAAATACCCCCACCACAGCAAACCTGCCGACTAAGCGAATTTCCATCTGTCTGAATTGATTTTCAGTTAATTATATTTTAATAACATTATGTTTAACGAGTACCTAGGTTTGCTGCTACAAGGAAACTAATAAAGTGTGTTTTTGAGTAAAATATTGATAGCTTAGTACAAAATAAATAAATTTGCCAAGTTTGATCAAAATATATCCATAAACAAGCAAACTACAACATTTGACAATATTCTCCATAAGAATAACATGGGAATTTTAAATTTACAATTTTTTAAATTTTCTCCGTTACTAACAATCGAACAAAAATACTTTTATATACTAAATTATTTGTTTTTTTAAGCTCTTTAAAAAGGTCTAAAGAGAAATCGGGAAATTTTGTGTTTTGAGGGTCAAAAGTGAGAAAACCCAATTTTTACCCCATAAAACCCCCCGTAAAGCCCCGTTCCCATGGTCCGATCGTGCTGGTTCGTGAACTCATTCAAGTTTATCCCGCTTTACACCTTTAAACCAAATTTCATCAAAATCGGAAAAAAATTACTCAAGTTATCGCGTTCACGGACGTATATATATATATATATATATATAAGTCTATATATATATATATATATAAATACATATATAAAAATTTGAACGAATGGTGTTTTTGGCCTCTGGGGACATCAAAATGAAAAAGTAAATTGGTCCCGGGTCTAGGTCTTACCGTGCCACCTACGGTAATAGCTACTTCCCTATAGGGAAATTCGCTAATAGTCGATAACTAGGTAAATATTTATTTTCGGAAATTTCTTAACATAAATATTTTTTTCCTTTTAGTACGAGGATTCATATCCCAAAGTCCTGAAACGTTTGTTACGGACACCCAGTATACAAGACCGTGGTGTTGGTGTGTGGCAACGTCGTACCGGCCGGCCTATTGTCATGGTAATAACATAAATGAAAAACATGCAATCATAAACGTTACACGGTCACTCCAATATGGATCAGTGCAACAGCTGTTTCAGTAGGCCGGACCTGCGGTGTTGCCGCTTTTGTCTCACCGCGACCTTGTATTAGAGGAGACTTTATGTCTTTTTTGTGTAAAATCATACTATAAAATATATTATGTTTTTGTATTGAGTGAAATATTGAATGAATGAGAATAAATTGTGATTGTATACGTACACGTTTTTGTCTCGTGGTCATGTATTTCTGTCTAATAGTCATTTAGTCATACATTTAGCATGAAAATATTATGCATGTTGCGTTACAAATATGAAATATATGCATATAAATATTTTAATGCATGAAGATGGGGTGTATGTACTCTCTTGATTTGGTAGTTTGATTATAACTACTCTTTTAGTTTCCTTTGTTACACTTTGTATTTGTATATTGTAGTTGAGTACATTAAAATACATTATTATTTATTTGGTTGTACACTAACGCCAAATACTATTTTTTTTACATCGCAGTGTTTTTCATCCCACCATCAGTTGTCGTTATTATAAACAGCTCTTCAGTTTCTTCTATTGTCAACTTTAACTCAAACCCTCTAGCTTTTACAATTCCGTATTATATAACCTATAAAACCTATGTTTTAAGTACAGATTAGGTACATTCAAAAATTTTTATCAATTTTCAATCAATTACAGTAAGAAGACATGTACTACTTGTGCTTTATTTTCTTTTAACACTTGTTCACCATCATCAGCTTTTATAATTGCTTATTTTAACCAATAACAATATTGCTAGTTCTTCAAGTTTTCATCACCTTTGCTGTCGCTTCTACAGCTTTGCTTCTCTTTTTAGAGTAAGTATCTTTAAATTACTTTTATTAGTATTATTTAGTAGCTTATAATCCTTTCACAAAATTTAGGTTGTTTAATGGGAAGCGTTTCCATCCCCTCCACCTCACCCTAACATTAAAACAACAGCTGACAGATGATCAGCTGATATTAACCTAAAAAGGTGGTGGGGGAACTTAAGAAACCTTCACCTTAAACCGCCTAAATTTTGTGAATGAAGTAGTTATTCAGTCCTTTTTATTTTTCTTTATATACTTCTCTATAGAGGTACCTATCTAATTGTTGTATAACAATATAATCAAGTGATTAATCAATAAAATTGTCAATACCAGCTGTTCTAAAGTGCTGGGATTTAAAATCCAACCATTCATTAATTTAGTATTTATAGTAAAATATTTTAATTGTAATCATTTTATTGAAATACAAGTAAAAAAACATATTACAGAAAATCACTTATAAATTTATAGAAAGTTAAAATTTACAACAGCATAATGTTAGTTATTCTTTGTTTATTCTTTGGCTTATTTATATTCTTTTTGCCTTTTTTTAACTTTGATTAATTTTGTTTTTCTTTTGTTTTCTTTCAGTGAGGAGGAGGAGGAAGAGGCGTAAGTGTTCTGACTTCTCTACAATAAACTTTAATTACTTTTAGAATATGTTTAGAGTAATATTTATTATGGCAATTTTCCTCGAAAATTTTAGGACAAAGTTTAGGAAGTTATACTTTTAGTTACTATAAATGTTGCATAATATGAAATACTTATTTTAGTAACACTTAACCAGTCCGTACCTTTAAAAAAATATATTTTCATTGCTTATAAATTTCAAAACTACAATTACATATTCTGTAAAATAAGTTATTTCAGTTCACTGACTGATTTTGAAAATGAATTTTGGTTTTCAAACGTTCTTAAAAAGTAATAATCTATCTACACTTGGGTTACACATATGAAAGCCAAGATTTTTTTTTAAATTACGTTTGTATTATATTTCTCATAGCTATATTTAGAGGTAATCCGTTCTAAAGTAAAATTGAAGTACACAATTTCGCCTATACCACAACACTACTTATGTTTTTATGTACATTTTCTACTGGAATACTAACCTATACAGTGAATAACAATCTTTTCATGTATCATAAACAAATACTAAACTCAATTCTTTATCTATATATTTGTACATAAATATTTAATAATATTATGCTCACTATAATGTACTAGTTTATTTACATGAATTTGCCTCTTAACCATTTTTAAAGGCAGATATCTTAGTATTATGTAAATAGGTACAGTATTTTACTTACAAATTACAGTTTTACTAAATGCGTGAAAACAAGGGGATCAAAGTACACACAATTGTTTACTTATATTATCTATTTAATATGTAAGATAGGTCGAAGGGATTTCAATTTGTTATAGAACCATACGGAAAGCGGCATGAAACCGCGTCTAAAAATATTTAATTATAGGTCAATATCGTATTATTCTTGTAAGCGTTTTTGCAATATACATAATATTCCTTGTTTTAATAACTTTATTCAAAATAGCCGTCTTATCTCGATTTAGAAATATGAAATTAATAATCCTAGAATATAGTTTAATTTAAAACTTTATCGTAAATCTTTAACTTTCAATTACGGGTTTTCTATCACAAAAAATAAAGTCTGTGAACATATGGAAAGTTATAATTTATAAATAAACCAAATTTACAAATATCAGAACGAAATGTTATGCAAATTTATAAAACATGTATAGCTGACTGTTTTAACTGTTCAATCAGTGAATCCGATTTGATACAGAATATATTACTGGTATTTTAGTGATTTGATGACAATTAAATAAAATAACATTTAATATAAAACATACGAAATATCAGTTTCGTAATTATTGTTTGGACGCCATTCCACCCACAAAACAAGAAACATAATGAAGATATCTAAAATGTAATTTTATAACTCTAAAACTGTTTTATTAGTTATTACAATAAATTTTGTAATTTGTCAGCTTGATGACTGTGAAATTCTGTTTGTAGGAAGTAAGTTAAGGAGAACCCCCTGATACTTCGCAAGTAACGTTTTTTCTAACATGAATTATTATTATAGAATTAACAGGCTTCGTTTGGTAAGCTTCGGTATGCTTATAGAAACATTGCTTTGTCGTGTCAATTTACATATAATAAGTTGAAAGAGAATTCTCGAAGATGATTGTAGTTGTTCCTTAAGATGTTTTTTTAATATTGTTAATTTATAACTCAAAACAATTAAATCAATATATATTTATGTTTTATTAAATTTATTATTTTTTACTTGGATACATTTCAAAATTATTATCAATATTGACTAATTAATAAAAATTAGTCTCAAACAAATATTTAATTACAAAAAAATAAATTTAAATTTCAGATATTATTTTTTAATTAAAAAATATATCATACTGGACATTTAAGTTATTTTTAAATTAAATTTTCACTAGGGCCTAGTAAGACTAAGTAGTTATGGTTTTAAAATTCTCTTTCAACAGCAAAAAAAAAAAAAACAGGTAGCATCTAAGGTGCATCGTTTCAGTAATAAATACAGTAGTAGTCTTGCGTAATTCTTCTATTTCAATAGTCTTTGCTACAGTTTGGTTTTGTAGTTCAAAAAAATAATTTAAAGCTTTACTATTCACGCAAGTTCTAATATTTTCTCGCGCTGTATGCTTAGTAGAAATTTTGTTCATGGTAGAAAAAAAATATTCCTTTTTATATAGCTAGAAATATAGAAAACGTGATTCTAATTACAGTATTCTTAAATGCTTTTGGAATGATCGATTTCTCGCTTGTGTAATTTTGAAGGTTGATACTTTTATGAGTAAGTAAAATAAATCTTACTTAAAATTATGAAATATTTTCGAGCTGTAATTTAAGTGCTTGAGTTTATGGATTGGTGAACAATACACTATGGGTAATACATAATGTTTTCTCTTTATTAATGATTATGTTTTTCATTTTTTCTTACAGAGAGGCTCCACCCCCACCAAAGAAAGAGTAAGTTTTCGCGAAGTTGTTTTTGTTCGCTCTCCGTTTTTATTTTTTTGATTGGTCAGCCATTGGCAAACCTTCCTAGAAGTTAATTGATCTGTTGAATACTAAAAGTTGTCAGTAGTAGAGAAACGGGCATTCTGGGCCGGAAGTGACTTTTAAAGTGGGTTATCTGGCATATTTTGTTACTGTAATTTTATATTGTATTACTGGAAAGAATAAACACATCAGAGTCCATTCTTTACATAGATTAGGAAGGTTTGTCAATTAAAGGGTTATATATTTTTACTAATATTATTATTTAATTCAAAGCTTTTGACCTAAAACATTCCACCCTATTGGCAGATTTTAATTTTTTGTAAATTATGTTTTTTTATTGCTTTTCTATTGATTTTTGCAAATTTTGTACTTTTAATTTTTGTTGAATCATTTATGCTATTTATTGTTCGATAGGTATTCTTTTTCACCCTCAGTTTTTTTCCCTGTAATTCATTATTGATAAAATATTAAAAAGCTATATCGATGAAACTATTTTTTTAATAAAACCAGCATATTTTTCAATTTCAAAATTAATAATTAACTTTTTTAAATAATTACTATGAGTATTTTTTATTTAACTAAAAACATTTCTTGGTTTAAAACCATATACTTACACTTTACTAGAGATTAAAAGCTTCGTTGCCGAGGGATTACCTTCGCAATCATATACTTAAACTCGTGTGTGGTAAAGTAATCCTGTAGACGGCAAAAAGGTTTTAAAATTCATTTTCATAGCCCCAGGATTGCGTAATATTTAAAAAGGTTTTATATATAGTTTCTATTGAATACTGGTAAAATATAGAAACTATCCATTAATTATATTATATTACGCCTATATTTATTTTATATTTATTTTATAATTTATTTTCCTAAAAAGGAATTAAAATATTAGAATAAAATAAAAAAAGTAAATTAAATTTTTATTTTAACTTAACTAAATATTAGAATTTATTGAAGAACAACATGTTGTATGTTTCAATTACAATTAATTGAATTATAATATTAATTAGTTCTTGAAAGAGTTTATAAAATTTATTTTTAAATTTATTAAACATTTTCATTTTACTATAAATAATCCTAAAAATAATTTAAATATCATGTAAAAATATTATTAGAACGATAAATATTGTATTAAAGCTAGTTAATAGCTTTCAGGTCCTAGTCTTTTTATAAAACTTTTGTTTTACAATATTCATTTACAATTAAATTAATGTAACACCAACAATGGTGAAAATATAATATATAATAATAGAATATATAATATATAATGTTTCCTCATTTATGTAGTTTTTGTTCATTGGTGTAAAATTTGTTTTGATATATTTTACTGTCTTTTAATTAATACCCTAATGATATAGGGGCTTACCTGTTTAGTAAGTGCTATAATATTTGTTGAGCGTTTACTGTACTTTTGATTTTTGTGTGTAAGCAGTAACATAAGCTTTTTTTCTCGACTGTATCACCTAATATTTACTGTTTAAGTTTCTGTACACTATTCTTAAGTTATGTATTTCTTAGGGCTACTATTTGGTAGCCGTTTTATGTGTTTTAATGAAAAAAAAAACACATAAAGGTCAGTGGTAGTTAAATTCTATCATAAGCTTCAAGTGTTTTTTTATTCTTCGTTCGCCCCCAAAGGAAGTAAATTGGTAGCTAGGTCAGCATGAATTGTATTCCAAACAAATAATGGCCATTAGATTACTTGATTTCTTTTAAATTTGATTAATATTTACCATTATTAATTAAATAGTGTGAAATTCAGATCGGTTACTCTTTGAGGCTGCAATACTACAAGAATGATACTACCAGAATGATAAAAATCCTTACAAGTCTTGTGGTTTAGTGGTCGACTTTTATTAGTTAGCTATGGTTAGACTTTTATAATGTTGGGATAGCCCAACGAAATAAGGGGGTGTATACCACGTTAAAATGGGACACAGAGTATTAGTCGGAAAATCTGACATTTTTGCTTTTGAACAATGTTTTTCTTTTAGTTACTTATAAAAAGGGGTTGAGTCCCAAACAAAGCGAAATAAACATTATAAAAAAATAATCACTCATCCAGGGTCCGTTGGCTCCGTAGTTAGAATGTGGAACTTTTTCTGCAATTTCCAGGTTCAAATCCGTTATACACCAATATATTGATGATTAATATGACGATCAGTGGTTGTACCACTTCATAAAACTGTCGATATTTTAAATATAAATAAAAAAGTTAGCTTTCTTAGGCGAGGAGAACAGTTTTGTATTTGACATTTCTCTACATGAAATTTTACAATTACCCAGCTGCTTATTGTTCTGATGTTTTTGTCTTTGTCAAGTAATCAAATGACCATTTTACCAAATTGATGTGTAGTCTAGTATATTAGTCTAGAGCTTATCTAATAGTTGATCTTGTTGTTTCTAGTGCTAGACCTTCCATTTCTCAGAAGTAAGTTCCTCCGAACCTATCTAAAGTCGGCGAGTGCAGGTTTTGAGTTTTCCCTGGTTTTCAGACTCCATTTGATGTCTTAACACAGCCCCAAATCACAGTTTTTGAAAGCACGGTTTTTGATATTTTATGTGCTTTGATATTTTTGTACATAAAACCTCACTCACTGGTTGGGTTTTTGTAAGTAACCCGCGCTTTTTGTTCACGCCATTTTGTAAATAATCTTCACATACGCAACGTGAAACACAGACTTTGCCGGTTTAAGGCGCAAATTGAATGTTTTTGAATCACAATATCGATTTTGTACAAAATCTAAATGGTATCCGTGCATGTGAATTAAAAATGTTCCAGGTCAACAGCAGTAAAAAGTGATCCGATTTGCTAAAAACAACATCTCAAATTAAGATATATTTCTAAGTGTAAAATATCATACAAAAAAGTTTACAATTTCAACTTTTAAACAACATAAAGTAGTCCCCTTCACGCAAGAACTTTTACGGTAAGTTTTTGAAAAGATAATTGGTAAAATTGATATTTTAAACTGAAACACGTGTTACCTAGATAACAAAACTTATACTCTTATGAGAACTTACAAAAATATATATACTTACTTTCGTATTCTTATCATTCCATTTAACTTGTTACTAATCATTCTCTCAATCATTCATTCAGTCCATCCTTTTTAATAGAAATCCTCATCAGTTCATCTAGTGTAAGACAATTTACAACACATCGTCAAAAACGTAATTTACTTATATATTTTAAATATACACCACTTAAATAGAGGCTGAAATTCAGGTACGTTAATAGAATTATATAATTAGAAGATTATAATCGCATAATAAATTCAATATGTAAACAAACATACCTTTCGTGTATTTTAAGTTTAAATTTAAATTTGATTAACTCTATGTCAGCTGTTATCTCATGAAAATTGGTCAAGAGAATTTAATGTCATTTCACCATCAAAAGCAACCTAAGAACTTAGCCTGGTGTTGCATGGTTTTTATTCAATGTTAAATGTGTGTTAAATGGGAGAATGATTCGATTTTTCTTCATTGTAAGCTATTGGCTGTTCTTGCAACTGCCGACTCGCTCATTAAGTATTGGTTGCATGATGAAAATCATTCTTTTATATTTTAATATAATTAGGTTTATTTACAAATTTGTATCCACGTTATGTAAACGTCAACGTTTTTGGAACCCCTTTTGATTTCCAGAAATCTTTTGTAATGCAAGCTAAAATAATCTGTCTGTATCCAGATAACAAAAATTAGACACTGTATTTTGTCAACTCTCATTTAGAAGTTCCTATTTGAATGTGTCACTGTGTTTGTTGCATGTAAATGTTTCAACAATGTTCAGTAAATGTATTTGTATCGTGTCAAATTTGTATGTCATTGTATGAATGGGAGGATAAATGTTCTACGTACGGTAACGTTTTAGAAACAAAACTATACAACCTGTTATTTAAATGTCTGAAATAAAAAGTATTTACATTCTCTTATCGCTGATTTAACTTTTTAAGTACTCAGTAATGTGACAAGCCCTTCTCACTGTTTTCAGGGGTGAGGGAGGAGACCCCGAGTTCGTCAAGGTAAGTTTTTCAATCTTAAAAAAAGTTAGAATATTCCTTAAGAGGGTTTTACCCGCAGGCTGGTTACCGCGTTAACATGGTCCAACAAAAAAGAACCCCGTAGCATTAATTAAGTGTTTTATCGTGGTGAAATATACTGTAAAATATTCACAAAGATCAATACTTTGCACAGGATGAACAGAAACTTCGTAATTGTTTCTTTAAGTATTTGCAAAATCATTTTTAAAATCGGTAGATTAGTCTTTTTCACATGCAATTCTAACTTCTAAATAATAGTTCAAAATTATTTTTCCCCGTCCATTGCGAGCACTGATATGTTAAGAGCCCAAAAAGCACACAATCATTAGAAACAAACTAGTTTTAGAATGTTGAGAGCTTGAGAAATAGAGTGATGTTCAATTTTGAACCATATTTCAATCCATAAAATGTACCATCTTGAATTAAACTTAAGGCTAACGGGTAGAACCCACTCAAACTACATGGCATAAGCCCACGGTTGAAGTAAATGATCTTAGGGAGATAACTCCAGCTGGCGAGTATTTCCTTTGGTTCAAAAAAATATTTTAACTTTAAAATTTTATATAAAGTGTTTAAAACAAAATAATTTAAAAAAGGGAACTATGTTTTTTTTTCTATCAAAATTAAATAGAATATAAACTATCACTATTTGAATAAAGCAGATTATTTTATTGCAAACGTTTTCTAAAAATTATATTTCAAATCAGGTTAACATTTTTCTAGTCATTACGTTTTTTGTTCTTTCACAATCTATTGTTCCAAACAAGAAGATGCATTTTCGTTGTTCTATCTAATGGTGGCTGTTCTTAATAGTTCTCTTAAGGTAGAACCTAATAAAATCGTAAAGAATTTTTTGAAATCGAGGTATCACTTTTGTTCAGTAAAACAGTGACTACGCTTTTAATAGTTAGTTTGCCATTTAAGTAAAACCATTATAATAATAACCACAAACATATTTTTTTACCAACATTCACACTAACTCAAAGATTCCTATTACGATGAATGTTCTTTTGGTCTTAAAGATTTGCAAACCCATAGGTACAAACCTTAGACATTTCTTAAGGTCTAATCCATCGCTGTTTAAAGATAACAATAGAAATATAAATTGTTTGTTCAATTACAGCGTCAAGAAGCCAAGACATCTGCCCTTGACGAACAATTGAAGGAATACATTGCAGAATGGCGCAAGCAACGGTCAAAGGAGGAGGACGACCTCAAGAAACTGAAGGAGAAACAGGCCAAGCGAAAGGTACGAAAGATCAAGTAAAATACCTTGAGCAATTTTTATAAAAAGTTTCGGTGTTTTTAGCAAGGCAAATCGAAGCTTTGATTACTTATAGTTACTCGTATTTATGTTTGTTTATTTGATGGATTTATAGTTAAAATATATCTTAAAAAATTAAAATCTGTTACTATACAATACAAATATGAAGGTAAGCAATCACCACAAACACGTCTAATCAGACTATATTTAATATTAATATTTGTAGTAGAATATCCGTAGTATTTTTAATCTAAAACATTTTTTTTACATTCCACTGAGCAGGTCTAAATAAAAATTTAAAATTTTTAGAGACGTGCATTTAATATAAAGAACTAGTGCACGTGTTGCTCGAATTCAATTAATTGCAAAGTATTACAGGCATTATTTCAAAACGAATAACAGACATATCATAATTTCCAATTACTTAAAAGAGTCAACTCAAAGATAATGTAATCAATCACTCTACTCCAGTTATCGAAACTGAAAACTCACTCACTCTGAAAACGAATGCTCAAAACAAATTATTTGTCTGCTCAAGTACACAAAATATTTTCTTCATAAGAAATACATTGGAATTTTGATGGCCTGTGGGGGAAAGCCCGAGAACTCTTATTACAGGAAATGGTAAAAGGTCCACACAAAAAATATGTAATTTTGACACGTCGTTTGAAAAAATCTGTCCATTATTAATGGAGGAGTAGTGTTTTGTAGGAATCGCATTCACGTGTTATATATAAGGATACTCAATTTTTCAACTTTTACGATAAATCTCCATCAATCACTTACATCTTACTTTGGACTTTCTAGGTTATGCGAGCGGACGAAGAAAAGCGCATGGCTGAGAGGAAGAAGCAGGAAGAAGAGAGAAGACAGCGGGAAGTAGAAGAGAAGAAACAGAGAGACATCGAAGAGAAGAGACGGCGCTTGGAAGAAGCAGAAAAGAAGAGGCAAGCAATGATGTCTGCCCTCAAGGTAGGAAATGAAATAAAGTACTAGAATATGGTTTGTTATTGCAATATCATGTGGAAATTACCAAAGTGTTCATGATTGTGTTGATAGCAATACACATTGGGAAATTAACCAACGAAAGAAATTGTATGAATTTAGAATGTCCCAAAAGAAGGCCTTTATATATTTTCACCTAGCTTTTCTGAATCATTTACACTATGGGAAGAAAGTAGAATGTGTTTTCGCATTTTGAGCACATTTTCAGACTTAATTTTACAAAAGCATTATCTTCTATTGTTGCGCGTAAACTATCCATTTTAGAATCCATGTTTTTTTCTACCAGTGTAAACTGTATATATTGTAGTAATGCAGTTATTTAATCCAATCATGCAAGAAATATTTCCTTTTTACAGGATTAAAATGGAATCAGACTTCAAGAAAACACAGACCTCATTCAAAATTACCAATTAATAATATTAAATTTGTTAAATTCTCGTAATATGCAATAGCTTTTACAGAAATTACTTTTCAACACTAAACATTAGTATATTTTTCTAAATTATTTAAAACAAATAACTTTATTTATTATCTAATAAATAACAACCAACAAACAGTAGATTCTTACTGTTAAAGTACACAAGAGGTTTTAAGCCTTCGATATAAGAACTCACATTTTTCGATATTCATCATATTTTTTTTTATGATATTACTCAGAAATTGCTTAGGATTTGCAATTAGAGATTTGCAATTTTTTAGAGACTTTGAGTGCAAAAGATGTTTTATTTCGGCTTTCCAAACTAAGTTTTTCGTCCACACAAGGTTTTCGTCTTTTATCAGCTTTAGATCCTTAAATTATCTTCGATTGTAGAGTTTTATTAGAATTCAATAAATCTGTAAGTAGGTGATTATAATGAAATGGCACAAAAGTTATATGAACCCTTGGATTTCTTTCAACACCCTTCCAATGCTTTCAATCCTGGTGCTTTGTAAGTATGGCTTCTCCTGCTGTTAAATTCCTGAACCCTCAACAAAAATCTGTGATGTTGTTTGGATAACTTTTTTTCTGAAAACACAAATTTGTTTCTGGAGCCCAGTTTTAGCACGTTAGTGTGTGAATATTTCAAGTCACCAAAGAAAAACATCTGAACTGAAATGTTTTCTAGTATTTTATTCATATCCCGTATTAAAATTAATTTTGTTTGCACTTTTCAGAATGTAATTTATTTGAGTAGAGGTTATATTGATTAAAACAAATCGCAACATTTGAGGATAGTTATATTATTATTGTTATTTACAATTTATGTGTCTTTAAAAGAAAATCTATTTCTGTAAAACATAAATTCACAAGTAAAATGTTTGTAACGTCTCTAGTGTGGTATCCTAAAACTAGTTTACCTTTGAAATATGATTAGTACAGTACAAACGAAATCGTACACCTTTGAAATTTGCACTAGCCAAAAATGTCTTAGTTTTGCACCATGGCATGATTTATCAGTAGATAGTGTTATTTGTTTTCATGCGTGTTTTATTGTTAATATAATCATTATATTGATATTTCAGGGTACGGTGGTGAGTATCTATTGACGAAAGTTGACACACAAAATAAGTGATCATTTTCAACGACAATTTAAATTTTAATCCAATCTTGATATACATTACATTTAAATTCACACATTACACCAACATCTCCACGAAAGGTAAGGCGTTGAAGTAAATGTACAAGCTATCACTTTTTCCACCTCACCTAACATTTCAAAATGTGTTTATTCTTCATATTACCTTCTTTCGCTTTCTGTGCTTCACAATAGTTTATTCAGAACACCTGTATTATTACTTGCAATTTATTACAAAGTGTCATAAACAGTGTACAAGCGCTTTTCTTCACAACAATTTTCATCTGTATCTCTATAAGCTGTGCAATCTTTGGTACTATCGCTGTATTTATTCAAGTGTCTGATTTTGAAATGTTTTTTATACTTGGTATAAATTTACGCTTCAGTAAATAATGTGTATATAGAAAACGCCGCTCAAATTCTAATGTGTTGTGTAGAATATTGTATCGCTATGCCTTGTATTAGTAATTTGACTTTATAAGCTTTCAGCGAAGTTTTAAGGTTTTTTGCTTAAGTTGACTTTTTAAATGTTGTATGATGATAAAGTTTCTTAAATTTAGTTTTTATTTGCAATATGATAATTCAATGTTTATTGTCATCTTTATGATAAAAAAATAACTATGTTATTTTTATTTAAGATCAAACTAATTGTTTCGACAAAAGTACTGTATGTCTTACAAAGCATAATTGGAAATAGAATTTCAAAATTTTATCGCCTGGAAAGGAAATCAAGATTAAACTCAAGGGAATCTTAGAGCTAGACTATAATATTATTTTGAGTATAATTGATTTGATATGTTTGCAGGACCAAGGCAAAGGAAAGGGACCCAACTTCACCATTAACAGGAAGACTGATGTAAGTTGTAAATACTTTTCAAAATTAAATAACTTATTCTATATGTAGTTTAGTAAGTAACTTCTGAAAATTTTGTACTTAATAAGAGTATAAACATAATCCTCTATTTCATGCAATCTTGGGATACCAATAATTCAAAAAGCATAAGAATCCACATCTAAATTATACCTGCAAAAAGGTAAATTCCTTTTTAGTTTGCAAAGATCCAACCAAAACATGTATAGTTAGAGTTAATCAAAATATTTGAACAAGAAAAATATATGGCAATATTTTATAATTGATTATGAAAATTCAAACTTTAAATAAAAAGTGACAAGCTTATTAGTAGGATAAAAATTACTGCAGACACCCCTAAATAATATTTGGTAATGAATAGGTCTATGTATTTTATATATGTCACTTGAAATAAAATATCTTGACAAACTATTTGTTTTTTTTCTAATAGGTATAAAATTAATAATGTCACTACTTTCTTGCATTGTTTATTGCTATTGCCAACAGCCATGTGCTAAACCGTATACAATAATGTAGGAGTAATATTAACTACCAAAATTCATACTGTCAAAACAAACTGGAATAAAACAATTGTGGTTTCTAGATGAACCTGTCATCAGCACAAATTGAGAGGAACAAGACCAAGGAACAGTTGGAAGAAGAGAAGAAGATCTCCCTCAGTATCAGGATCAAGCCCTTGAGCATCGACGGACTCAGCATCGACAAGCTGAAAGGCAAAGCTCAGGAGCTGTGGGACCAGATCGTCAAACTGGAAACAGAAAAGTACGATCTGGAAGAGAGGCAGAAGAGACAGGACTATGACGTACGTGCTTTGAAAAGTAAAATTTGCAAAATTAAATTGTACCAAAGTGGATTACGTTGATTTAGAATGAGTTAAATTCAATTTCCATCATACTGTCCGAAAAGCAGCCTTTTTTTGTTCTCTAATTCGCCCACAAAATCATGGTTTTTGGGTAGCTTCAAATAGGGAACAGAAAAAACTTATGGTAAATTTTTCGGTTCGCTAACCTCTAAATTTTATAAGTGCATTATGAAAACGCTGCTAATCACCATTATGTTTATAGAAAATTGAAATGTAAACATTGATGACGACTTGTATAACCTCAAGAGGTACACCCCTCCCCCTTGAGAGGGGGGGAGTTACCTTAAGTTATGTCTTCTAAGTTTGTATCCACACAGCATTTCCACAGAAAATAGTTGTTCATCACACGGAGCAAACATGTGTTTTTAGTACTTAGTCGTATTTTGTAAAATACAATTGCGTACCAAAAAGAGCCACTTTCGCTCCTAGTGATGAAAACTACTATTTCTCTACAGTATAATCAAATTTTGTAAGAATAATGAAGAGGTTTAGTAAAACTTATTTTTTTTAGATAACAGTTTAATGAAAATACTTACCATAAAGAATTTCATTGTGTTACAAAAGTTATAAATACTACAAGATGAACTTGCTTAACAACATTTTACTATTCTAAAAAAACCCTCCAATTTTTTATGGGGTTCCTGCAACATTCATTACAGGAGTTTATGATTCTCGATTGACTGGTTTTTTAAGACAGCCAAGACATTGATATAGACAACTTGGATAAAAACTTAACCCTTCCCAGACCGCCTATAGTATGTAAACAGACAGCAATATTATTTTGGATAGAAACTAAAATATTTTTTCTATCTATAATTTATAGAATGCTGCAAATATTCGACTTATGCAGCTCTTTTGTACAAAATATTTTTGTATCTTTTTTAATGCAAAAATTCGTGTATTACATTTTTAATTTTTTTTTGTATTCTTTTTTTAAATTTTTTTATTACATTTTTTATTTTTTAAATTTAGTTTTCTTATTTTTCTAAAAAAAAAACATTCCTCGTACATCGGTTAAAGATATAATTGAACAAAAAAATTGTTGTACGAGATTAATGTTGTTATAGACAATCAACTATAACAATAACTGTCATAATAATCAGCAAATATATCTGCCAACCGTCTGCTATGTACAAAATGCTGGCAAATATATCCGCCTGTAGTCTGGGAATGGTTGATACTTCACTTTAGAAATAATAATTAGTTAATAAGCTATTACATGTGCGTTCAAGCTCTCATAGTATTTTCTGTTTATATGTAACCAATTTTCGTTCTGATTACAGCTTAAGGAGCTGAAGGAGAGACAGAAGCAGCAGCTCAGGCACAAGGCTCTCAAGAAAGGTCTTGACCCTGAGTAAGTAAATTTTAATTAATTTGTTGGGCTATTGTCATTTAAATCAATTGAAACATTGCCATTATGTGTTGTTTAACTATACACTTAAATTAAAACATAATTATAGCTTGGTAAAGAGACTTTAATTTAAAACAAAACTGAATTAGTTATGCGTTCATGTAGTTAATAGTAGTTTACGCAACGATCTCATTGCCACTGACATTGATACAATGAAACATTGTACCAAACACTAATTGCACCACTCAACAATTAAATTGGCCTGAACAGCTGATTAGTTGAAGTTCGAATCATTACAATTTCACTTCTTCTCTCTCAATCCTTGAACCTCATTGGCCCATTACCTGTGTTGTTATGTAATACTATGCTGTTATAAAAGTAAACAATGCTGTTATGAGAAACATTTCAACTCTAAGAACTGAACTGAAACGGCTACTTAGAAAAAAAAAATGGTCGTACCTAAAGTACGTTAACATTGCGAAACTCATATATATATATTCTGGTATTATTTATAGACATACATAGATTTTTGTACAAGGAAGATGAAGGAAACAAAGATTTTTACTTAACATGATGTGTTTAGGACCTAAACTCTCTCAATCTTACAAATGGTGTAATATATTAACAATTTATTCTTTTCTTTTTCAGAGCCCTGACAGGAAAGTACCCCGTAAGTAAGATCGATTAAATGTTATGATTTACATGGTGTGTTTATAACCTTGCCAACGTAATTTTACATTACCTATTAGAAAAATATAAAAGTATCAATAAATTGATAGACTGTGCGAAGAGCATAGTAAATCTACAAACAGTAAAATCCTTAGGATAGTCATGGTTTTAGTAAATAAGTTGACGTAAAACTATTTTAAAGATGTAATTTTTAATGATACAACCTACTTATATTTTGATTTAATGTTAGTTATACTCTAGTGTAGTTAACCAAGTACTATACCAGTTTTAACCATACGGGTCAAGTTTACAATAATTATTATGCTTTACCTCAGCCCAAGATCCAGGTCGCCTCCAAATATGAGCGGCGAGTGGACACCAGGTCGTATGACGACAAGAAGAAGCTCTTCGAGGGCGTAAGTATTTGTCAATATATTTCAATTAATTCCTACCTTCTATACTGTCTTTTAAAAATAAATAACTAAACAAATCCTTCAGCTATTTGGCTGATAAAAGAATACATAAAAATACAATGTCTTTCACAACAATATGTACTCTTATGTCCATAAGGATGTTCATTTTGTCTACAATATTTTAGATTTTCGTTGTTGTTTTGTAACTAAAAATTCCGTACCTACCTATTGTAACTAACCCATTCACAAAAGAATTTTCAAGACATTCTCGATTGTGCAAGAAAATCATTGAATTCTACATTTGTTGTAAAAAAAAGTTGTATAGATAAATTTGACGAAGCAAGCCATTGAAGACAGTTATAAACAACCCTGCTGAAGTATATTTTAAAATAATACAAACTATATTTGTACCTTTACTAGTATTTAATAGAATAAAAATGTTTTTCACAAATTTATAAAATGTTTAAAATTATTCAAAATTAAAATAAAATATTTTTAAATGATTAAAAATATATTTTATTTTTTAAATTAAATAATTAAATAATTTATTTAATTTATATTCTTTTTAATTATATTTAAACATCATATTTATCTTTTAATTGTATTTGTATCTTAACAAATGATATTTATTCATATTAATTTATTATTTGCTAAAAAAATATATAGAAACATTCTATAAAATGTTGTTTAAATTTATTTAAAATTACAATTAAAATTAATTATTTTAAAATTATTAAAAAAATAATTTAATAAAAATTAAAGAATTAAATTATTTTTTAAATTTATTCTTTTTAATTATATTTAAACATTATATTTATCTTTTATTATATTATTTGTATCTTTACAAATTATATTTAATTATATTTAATTTATAATTTAATAAAAATAATATATAAACATTTTATAAAATGTTGTTTTAAATTTATTTAAAATTACAATTAAAATTAATTATTTAAAAAATATTAAAAAAATAATTTAATAAAAATTAAAGAATTAAATTATTTTTAAAATTTATTCTTTTTAATTATATTTAAACATTATATTTATCTTTTAATTATATAATTTGTATCTTTACAAATTATATTTAATCATATTTAATTTATTATTTAATAAAAAAATATATAAAGATTTTTATAAAATGTTGTTTTAAATTTATTTAAAACTAAAATTATAATTATAATTAAATATTTTAAATCATAAGAAAATCTACTTATAAAAAAATTAAATTATTTGTTTAATTTATTCTTTTTAATTATATTTAAACGTTATATTGATCTTTTAATTATATTTGTATCTTTACAAATTATATTTGTCCTAATTCATTTTAATGAAATTAACTTAATTATTTTATCTTTTTTTCCTTTTATACGCTCATTACCAAATATTCATGTGGAAATGTCACAATAAGTATTTCATAGCAATACTATGAATTAGCAATTTACTACAGATAAATTTAAATTTATTTGCGATAATAATTTTGATCTATTACATTCATTAATAACTAGGCTACATTTTTTTTTTTATTTACTTATGTCCGTAGTTTGTGTATGTAGCACAGTAGAATTAAAATGTTGTTCTTTTATTGACCGATATTTGTGTTGATACAATTAGGGTTGGGAAACTCTTCTCTCAGAGCATAATGAGAAATCTTGGAAGAGTAAATACGAATCGTTTGAAAAGCGTAGCAGAAGTAAGTATTTGTGGTATAAAGTGTGATAGGGTTTTCCCGGACCCTAGCATGCTCCCTAGAACTCCATAAACCTACCTAAGATGACTTAGATAGGCGGTTTGGTCCCAATGTATATGTAGCCTCTGTTGTTTGAAATGGCTGCAAATATTTTCACAGTTTTTGTCAACATTGATAAAGAAATACTTAAGATTTTGAATATTTTTAAATTTAATTGTGTAACGGTGAACTGAAAACGATTTAGAATAATAAAAGTAACTCGGTATTTCAAAATCAAGTACCTAGAAATCGATTGTAATTCAAACAAAGTTAAACTGTTTTGCTTCTAATATCCTCTATGGGTCAGCAATGATCAGAGTGACAAATGTGATGATATTTACAGCCACTAAATTGTATATAGATTCAGAATATACTAACGAATGTTCTGAAAGTGTTTAACGTGTGTGGGTGTGAATATGGTTCCACAGGGACTCTTGGAGCAGACTAAGGAACAAATGGAAAAGCAGTGGACGGAGAAGACCTCTCAGTTCGGTGGACGACCCAAGAGTGAGTTACCAATAGATGCCAATTAACACGCTTTGGAATCATTACGGACCAAGTTTGCAGTACAACATTCACAACATATCAGTTATAAGTGCAATATGAAATAATACACACAATAAGCTTAAAAGTAAAGTTGATGGTTGATTAGTTTGGTTCGTATTTACCTTAGATTTAATTTGTAAAATAAATCGGGGGAGCGAGCTGATCTAGTGTGCTTCGGTGCCCGAGGTCCCCGGTTCAAATCCCGCAAATCACCAATGGATTTTATCTATGGTATAATGCAGCAATTCTCTAGGACTAGCCTGAAGTAATGTGTAAAGGTGAGGGGAAAAAATTGCAATATAAATTATTGATAAGTGGGCCGGATTGCTAAAAGGGTTTATAAAAGGGAAATTGATTAAAACTTTGCCTATAGATAATATTTAGAAACCAATGTACCGGTATCAACTTGTTTAGTCTTCATTCGAAGATTTCTGAATAGTTACCAAAAACAAAAAACTTTTCTTCTTTGCCCAATTCCAACATAAAACCATTTTATTTAGGATAGGTAGGCCTATTGCTAATTTATACTATAAATCCAAGCTTTATACTAAGGAAATAGTAGCTAGCCCATGTTTAAAATAAAACATGTAATATTTAGACTATGTAAAAGCATTTTATTAGGTAGTTTTACTTTTGTACATTTTTACTGTATCATAATGTTAAACCATTTTCATCAAATCTTAGCTTTTAATGTTGCTTTGCCAGTTTTTATTTTTACGTCAAATGTACCTAATGTTTAACAGCTTTTGTCAGCATAGTTGCTGGTTTTTTCTTCTTTTCTTTCTTCAAGAGATCATCAGATAACAACTCACAACCATCTTCTTGCTGTATTTTACTCTATTAGTAATTACGTCTTCTGCTCTTGTTAATAATATAAGCATTGTAATTAATTACTTGTTTATGTTAATTTGTAAGAGCCAATTACCAATATAATTCTATTTTAGTGTATATCTAATCGGTTAGTAATAATCGGATCGGAGCTTATGTCATTTATCATTAGGTACAATGAAAAAGAAAGTAAACAAATATTTTACTCATATTTTGAAGTTATACCCAGTGTTGATACAACAATAAATCATTGTGTATTTGATATTCCTCCCAAAATGGAAGAAGTATAATTCTTATTGATGGCTTTTAAAAATCGGTCCTAGCTAAAGAAGACGTTTATCTGTAAAAATACACACAAGGTGTCATAATTATAATATTTGGTTGAAGGCCGGCTAGAATAAACCACTTGAAAATATTCTATTAGATTAGCTACAATGTGTTGACAAACTTATCAAATGGAATAAGTTGTGAAAATTTCTACAAAATTGTTTTCAAACTGTCCACTAGACTTTCTATCACAAATAGTTATTAAATTCAACTCAAGGAAATAAGCCGGAATAATTGTGGATACAATACATATTCTAAAAGATTTTGAATAAAATCATTAATAGTGTTTTATTTTACCATCTTCGTATTTGCTTCTTTAATTGTTTGCATTTGTTAACACGAAGAAACACTTTTGGTAATTAGCTCTTAAACCTTTAAGGATGGTTAAGAATGGTTTAAGCCGATGGTTTTTGTATGTTACTTTCATATCAATAAAACTGTATTTTTATCTCATTTGTTGTGTGATGTATTTGATTTTATTGTGTGTATGTGCATGTTAAGGTTTATGTGTTTGTTTACTTTTGATTCATAGAAATGGTTAGTGTGTTGTTGTTAAATGCTTTTAATTTTGCTCAAAAGCTCTTATCGCCAACTTAATACAATACCAGCTACAGCCCAATCAGCTGTTTATTCCCCAATCAGCTGTTTATTCCCCAATCAGCTGTTTATTTTCAATCAGCTGTTTGTTCCAATCAGCTGTGAAGGCACAACTGTACTTGAGTAGTATTGAGGTCTTAACTGCTTCATGTTTATTTTACAGTTATCATTTTTGAATCCTTGAAAACATCCATTAGTTTGTAATTCATATTTTAATGTTGGATAATAAAACTTTGTTTTTAATAGGAAAACTAACAGACAAAAATTACCCTTTGTACATGGTTAATTTCTATTACATGCCATATATATTTTTTTAATTATACATTCCTAAATCATAGACCAATATTCTCCATTCTCAAGTAGTGGATTGTAACAGTCTAAGATAAAACGCAGTTATTTTGAAGTCCATAATAAAGACTTAGTGAAAATTGTGATATCATCCAGAGCAAAACATGTTTCTTACTAAACATATAAGTTAACTTATGAAAAATGAACTACATTTTAAAATTGGAAACACTTATAGCATTTTTATTGGTACATAACTATTTTAAGTTTTGTGATCCAAATTTTAAAGCAATCAAATCCTGGATAGAGTTATCTACAAGAATGTCCAACGGAATTAGCAACAAAAGATTGGCAAAGGTCCTTAAATACCTCAAAATTAAAAAAAATGGGTTCTAATTATGGTGAAAAATGCAAAATTTATTTCAATATCACTTTTTAAATTTAAATTGAAATGTATTACAAATTTCTACTTTAGAAAATACAGTTTACTATTATAGTTCTTCTCGTACTAAACTTAGTCGATTGTATTTTAGCCAAGCTGCCCAAGTGGTTCGGAGAGAGGCCCGGCAGGAAGCCCGGAGACCCCGAGAGCCCAGAGGAAGAGGAAGCCGGCAAGGCTGAGAAAGAAGAGTACGAACCTGAGCCTGAGGAAGAAGAGGAGGAAGTCGAGGAGGTTGAGGAAGAGGAAGAAGAGGAGGAGGAGGAGGAAGAAGAAGAAGAATAAACGCCATCTTACGAGGTACAATCATTGTTTATAAAATAGAACTGTGTTAAGAGATTCCTCATACACGGAATATTGAAGATGAACTGTAGACAATTGGTACTTAAGCAGTAATAGTTTGTAGAAAGTTAAGTATATTGATTTATAACCTAAAATTGTCTATGAATATTGAACAACTTTTTTGTAAGGAAGAGAAGGTACTCTCTTAAAGAGGATGTAGAAAAAAATGTGTAAATTAAAAAGAATGTATTTTATACTTTGAAGGGAAATGTAAAAATAAGGTAAAAAAGGTAAAAAGGAAGGAAAAATACTCTAAAGCTCTTATGTTTCTCGTATTTTTTGTTATCTTATGCTCTCAGTTTATCGAATTAAGTTAGACATCTCACTTGTATCATAGTTTGACCTGTTTACAAGAGATTTTTGTGAAAATCACCTTACATGATGATGGTTGTTTTTACCAAATAAATGTTTCATTACTATCAACCCACTTTTTGAAATTAGAAAGTAGTAAAGAATTCAACATTCTTTCATAAAAAATAAAAAATTAAAATTAAAAACTCTCTTAAAAGACATAACTAACATAATTTATCTTTAATATGACCAGTGTTATATGGGGGGAATTTGAAGGAGAAGACCTCGGTTTAAATAAAGCAGATATATTCTACACGTTAAAATGCAAAGACAGCAGATGTTAAAAGGAGTTTTCATATTTTACTCTGCTCCCCACTACATTTTACCAATACTATTTTTTCTAGTTCCTTTTGGGTTGAAACCGTTAAACTCATTCCTCGACCTCAGGTACACAAATTGTTCCTGACTACATCCTTAGGCATATCTTCAAAAATTAATACAAAAGGTAGTGTTATGAAAGCAATTTCTTCTTCCTCCAAATAGTTTTCTTCAACATGTGTTTGAATTTTTTCAGATCAAATCTCTCCAACTGTACAGCTCGTGAGCTCTTCGCAGCCAGCTCGCCACTAACACCAGCCAACGGACCAATCCATGTCAGAATAGTCTTCTTCTTCTCTTGTACATTACACTGTTTGGGTTCTAACCGGGAGCAAGCAACGCCATCTCGCTGTGTAAATCTCACACTTTCTTTCATTAAATATTGTTCGCCAAATTTAAATCTTATTTCCTTCAACCTTTGGAATGACACTAACCAGTGTGCAAATTTATTAATTGTTTAAAAATGTACAAATTATTTCAGATGTGTAAAAATAAAGATTTTTTGACATATATGGTGACTGTTTGTTCAGGGAAAATATCAACCCTTGAACCTTTCCTTTACACAATCCTAAGTTATTGTGGTTACATGAACTGTTTTTGGATGATAATATTTTTATTGCCAGTGAGCTATCTCACAATACTCCGTGGCATTCATGGCAATGAATAAACAATACACACTATCATAGATAAAACAGCTGAAGCCAATGTTATTGTTAATTCCATCTGGTTTTCTGTAGAAGTTATGTTTTGTTTACAATTTGTTTCTATTATTTTAGGGTTAGTTTCTCATTATTTGTGTCTCACTGCTTGGTTGTATAGCTAGTGGACGAGTTATTGTTTATGATTAGATACTTTTATTTGGTTAAACGAGGTTTTAAATTACTGAAATAACAAGAAACAAATTGTAAACAAATCACGACATCTACAGAAAACCGGACAGAACTAACAATAACATTGGCTTCAGCTGTCTTATAAGGATGGGAAATCTACTAAGGGACTATGTTTTATCATAGACTAACCAACACAAGTAGATTTCTCATCCCATTGTAAATTTTGAAGCACGTTTTTCGTGTCTAGTTCATGTACGTGACACATGAGCGCTAATGTCGACGAAACTTTGTTTCTATTATTTTAGGGTTAATTTCTTGACTTGTGCTTTACTGTTTGGTTATATAACTAGGGGACAAGTTATTGTTTATGATTAGATCGTATTATTTGGTTAAACGAGGTTTTAAATGGCTGTAATAATGGGAAACAAATTGTAAACAAAACACGACCTCTACATAAACCGTACAGAACTAACAATAAAATTGTCTTCAGCTGTTCCATAAGGATGAGAAATCTACTAAGGGAGTATGTTTTATCTATGGTTTTATCTATGACACTATCTAGAAAAATTATAATTTATGGCACAAAACCATGAATTTAATAAACAACAGTACATACGACTATATTTCTATTGTAGCCTCAGAGGTGCAGAACAAGTAACCCTTAAGTATTGGTGTTAAGCAAGTAACCCACATTATTATTCTTTGACAACAATTTTTTCACAAAATTTATTTCTGGTTCAATGTTACATTATTCACAGAAGTCAGAAAAAAATAAAAAATGAAAACTACGGTACATAAATAACATTGCGTGTTCACTCAGACTTGAGACACCCTGTAACATAGTAAGTAAATAGATGCAGGTGACATGTTCAATTTTCTTTAGACATCGTCCAACAAGTCTTGGAGAAGCCTTTGCCGTAATCTTCTATTTTATGTTGTTTCGCCAAGATTGAAAGACAGTGCTCCAGGAACATTGTTTTAGACAAGTGAAAAACCGTTGTGAAGCAACCTAAATCTATTTTCATCCCGGTTATCTGACCTCTTCAGGGAGCGTATTTAGGAATTTAACTTCTGTTTGATAGGCGGGCTTAAGTCTTTCAGAGATATGTTTTTAAACAGCCAGCACATAATATTTCAAGCTGACACATGATCCATAGTCAATCATATTAAGTAAAAAGATTGTGGCTATGTTGATATAGTATATTTTAAAGTTATAAAAAATATTTCTTTATTCAGGGACAAGCAATAGTTTTCAAATAGTTTATAACTACTTATATTACTTATTGTCTCTATACAATTTGGGTGAATATCAATTCTGTTTATAGCCATTTCTGAAAGTAAAAAAAAATATTAAAATATAACTACCAACTGTGTCTACATACTTTGGAATTCTATGTCACAGATTTGATGATTGTGCATTCAAAGACAAATAGCACAAGTTATCCTTAAACAAATATTTCAAACACATTTTTAGGATATAATTAAATATAGGCTATTTGAATATTGTAAACCTCGTAATTTATAACAACTAACGATAAACCTTGAGGAAATTGATTTGGACTTCATTAAAAATCAACCCCATCCAAGATAGGGATGTTGTAATTGTGTTTCTGAACCAAGACATCCTTATTTACAATAACATGGCCTCCCACGTGCAACATGAATATTTAAATATCTCAACAAGGAAAGAAGAAAAACACAAGATAGTTTATTTTGAAGGAATGACTTGTGATATTAGGTATATATTGTGTTTAGTATTAAATCATTGATAGATCAAATATTTTGAATGTATGGGCCATGATGGAACTTCAGTGAAGCAATGTCTTATTGGTATCAATACTTCTTTGTGTTTTTTGAGGGGTTTTATGGAGTAAAAATTGGGTTTTCCCATTTTAAACCCTAAAAACATAAAATTACCTAATTTCTCTGTAACTATATTGAAGAGCTTAAAAAATAATTTAGTACATTGAAGTGTTTTTGTAGTGTTATTGGTAACGGAGAAAATTCAAAATTCACATGTTATTCTTATGGAGAATAAGTCAACTGTTGTATTTTGCATGATTATGCATATATTTTGATTAAACTTTGCAAATTTATTTATTCTATACTAAGCTGCAGTACTAATCTTTTACTAAAAAACACATTTCATTCCCTGTAGCAGCAAACCTAGGTGCTCATTAAACCTATGAACCTAATGAACCTATGAACCTCATCAAACCTAAGGGATGCTCCCTGGTGTGGATTAACGTCTGCACTAGTGAGTACTACGACTCCTGATAATTAGACCAATTTGTTAATTACAAGGAAAAAAATTTGGTTCGGATTCCACTATAAACTGTATGTCCCTTAGTTGCCATCGGCTGTATGGACTATTAATTAGCTGTCTTAGGAACATGTCGCAATAAGTTTTTTGTTATTTAGCTTTCTTGATGAAATGTTACAATAATTTTATTTAAAATGACAATATTTCAAAAACCAATTAAGAAAATGAAAAACCAATTTCTGTATCACAACAATACATTCATATTTATTACTGGAACTCTTCTACATATCATTTTGTCTAAATTCCAATAAATAGGTATTATGGTAAAACATACAATGTGACATAATTATTAACACAAACAAGTTTTAGAAACAATATTTTTGTTGGGTTATTTCTTAGGCAAAATCAGCGGACAAATTAAAAAATATATATGTAAAGTTTATGTCTTTTTTGCTCTGGGATGAAAAGGAACTGCTTTAGCTCCGCAACACATAATGTATTAAAAAATCATTGCTACAGTATACATACTGTACACACTCTATGGCAAAATGTTAAACGTATATTTTAGCACTAACGCATAAAGTGACTCTTTTATTATCCGAGCTCAAGATTCACGGAAAATGAGCAAGGGTTCAATATGTTGAACAATTGACAAGAATGCAACAATAAGCAAGCTACAACCGATTAAATCAATCTATATATGATTATGATTCATGCCACTGCTTACGATTAAAGTTTAAAACAGCTGACTTTTACTCCCTAGGGACTAAACAGGCGGCTTTTTACTCCCTAGGGTCCCCGCACATATGTATTAAAAAACCACTGTTTTTGCTGCAGTATGACAAAAACACCTTTATTGAAACGTAAGCAGCAATTATGTGCAATGTGCAAATTCCGTTACAACAAAAACTAATCACTATGCTTCAAAAAGCTCTACCTCAAAAAAAAAAGAAAAAAGAGGTTAAGTCCTAGGTCCCTAGATTAATAAATAAATTTAAATAAGACAATAGTAATCCTATTCCCAAATACAGTAAATGTATTATACAGGGTGTTTTTAAAAGAATGCTGGGATTTTAAATGGTAATTGCTTGGATACTATTCAAGGTAACTAAACGTTTTATACGTCAAATTGAAGCTAAAATAACTAAGTTTTGTTTCCCGTGCAGCAAGGGAGGAAACTTTGACCTTGGTACGCGTAAAACAGTTTCGGCGTGATAGGCCGCTATTGTGACTCATATGTCTGACGCCAGTCGCCAGTACGACGTTTACGGCGCAACAGAAGGCACAGATTGTAATCTGTAGTTCGCAGAGGTTATATCCATTGCAAAATTAAATAAATTTAAATATACTTGATGATAAAGAAACTTGATGCTGGTTTAATGAGTTTTGTGGCACCGAAGTGTTTTGAAAAGACATTCAACCGGCCGGCTAAAAACAAACGATGACATAGTCGAAGAAATCCGACATTTCTGCATCATAAGCCCGAACAATCGATTGCCCGACGAAGTCTTCAGTTTAAAAAACCTAAATTGGTCACTTTATGTTGTTATCTATAAAAGATAGAGTTTTTGTATCGAAAAAATCAGTTAAGTCATCAGATTAACATGCCGATCGCCCTAAGCGTACAGACTTTGCCAGTTTTACGCTCATTTAAGATTGATGAAATCTGAATGTTATTATATCATTCCGAATTGTATGAAAGAATGAGAAAAAAAACTTTATTCTTTTCCCTTCAATTTGACGTTTAAATCGTTTAATTATCTTGAATAGTCCCTGAGCAATGACCGTTTGAAATCCCGGCATTCTTTTAAAAACACCCTGTATTTAAATATCAGCATAAGTTAAATGATCAATGATCTAGTGGTTTTTGAGTGATGAAATTGCTGACATTCATTTTTATTCATTCTTATAACGGTTAAACTGCACTAGGATCAAAAACGATTAAAATGGTTCGTCCAGAACTTGTTTGTATGTAGGCTGAAGAGTTCAACATCGTCTACAGTCCAATATTAGACTTGGCAGCTTCGCTCTTCCCCTCTGCTGAGTTAAAAATGGAGCGGCTTACTTTAAGTACACTTGCCATCGTATTTTTGTGAAATATAGCTTTAAATTTATATATAATACACAACTAGGAGCTAAGCCATACGTTGCAAAGATGTGTGGTGATGATAAAATTATAATGTTTGTCCTTTAAAGTTGTAATACCTTAACTGATATTAAAATATTACTTTAGCCCATTCACAAAATGTAGGCGGTTTGAGGGGAAGTTTTCCTGGGTTCCCCACCACTTTTTTCTCAATGTACGTTTGTGATGATTTCTAATATTTTTTGTTATATATATGGATCAGCTGTCCTAGTTTATATGCATTTTACTTGTTTATTTGTTGTTATTCTGTTTAATGATGTTGGTTTTTAATAAAAATCGGGCTTACATTAATTATTTCAACAATTCTACAGCTGATTGACAGTTTGAGTGTAACAGCTGACCAGCTGTTGTTTGAAATGTAGGGTAAGGTGGAGGGGATGGAATTGATTCCCCTACAGCTACTTAAATTTTGTGAACAGAGTGTATAGTCTATTTTATATGATCAACAGAGAATGAATAATGGCTGTACAAAGTATTGCCTTTTTCTAAACAGCTGATTGGTATTTAACAGAGAACGAAATATACTAACAATTTAGAAGAATATGAGTCCAATATCAAACTAAATTAGGCTTTTGAATAATTATTTTTTTCACAAATAACTTAGGTTAGGATTAAATAATAAGACTTAGCTATTGTTTATTCTTGATCAGTGCTCTTGTTTGCACGGAGAAGGCAGCTTAATTAAATTCTCATTGTCCATCACTGACCTTCTTAAGCTATGAAATGTAAAAATAATCAACATTTTTATCATTCAAAGGTACAGGTACAGACAACACTAAAAATAATAAAACTTTGTTATAACAGCACAAAAGTCAATTTATTAATCTGTACTATTTTTTTACAAAATTTGGAAACAAGTTTACAGAAAATAAATATAGTTTAAATATTATACTTCTTTTTATTATTTTTTAACATAGGAATAAAAAGAACTTCCTTTTCAAGAGAGAGATTCAAGATTCAAGAGATTTATTATACCATCCAGTAATAAATACGATAGGTAACGTCAAAACTATGCTAAAAATAAATCAAACCAATTTATATAAATAAATGAAATGTTCACCATTCCTTTACAGCCACAACACATGTAAATATCCCCGTCACAGCAAACCTGCAAACTAAACGAATTTCCATTTACCTAGCTGGTATTCCACTTAAATACTCTCTTAAAATTGTCAGGTTTATTTAAAATTAACAACATAAATTTTAATAAGCAATTATAGGTGCTACAAGGAAGGTAATAAGGTGTGTTTTTTTATTGAAATATTTGAAATATTGAAATACTTTTATTTGGTTAAACGAGGTTTTAAATTACTGAAATAACAAGAAACAAATTGTAAACAAATCACGACATCTACAGAAAACCGGACAGAACTAACAATAACATTGGCTTCAGCTGTCTTATAAGGATGGGAAATCTACTAAGGGACTATGTTTTATCATAGACTAACCAACACAAGTAGATTTCTCATTCCATTGTAAATTTTGAAGCACGTTTTTCGTGTCTAGTTCATGTACGTGACACATGAGCGCTAATGTCGACGAAACTTTGTTTCTATTATTTTAGGGTTAATTTCTTGACTTGTGCTTTACTGTTTGGTTATATAACTAGGGGACAAGTTATTGTTTATGATTAGATCGTATTATTTGGTTAAACGAGGTTTTAAATGGCTGTAATAATGGGAAACAAATTGTAAACAAAACACGACATCTACATAAACCGTACAGAACTAACAATAAAATTGTCTTCAGCTGTTCCATAAGGATGAGAAATCTACTAAGGGACTATGTTTTATCCAAGACACCATCTAGAAAAATTATAATCTATGGCACAAAACCATGAATTTAATAAACAACCGTACATACAGCTATATTTCTATTGTAGTCTCAGAGGTACAGAACAGCAGTAAACAATATTATTTATTGTGTTAGGGAAGTAACCCACAGTGCCATTTTTCTTTGACAATATTTTTTTTACAACATTTATTTCTGGTTCAATGTTACATTATTCAAAGAATTCTGAAAAAAAAAAAATGAAAACTTCATAAATAACATTGCGTGTTCACTCAGACTTGAGACACCCTGTAACATAGTAAGTAAATAGATGCAGGTCACATGTTCAATTTTCTTTAGAAATCGTCCAACAAGTCTTGGAGAAGCCTTTGGCGTAATCTTCTATTTTATGTTGTTTCGCCAAGATTGAAAGACAGTGCTCCAGGAACATTGTTTTAGACAAGTGAAAAACCGTTGTGAAGCAACCTAAATTTTCATCCCGGTTATCTGACCTCTTCAGGGAGCGTATTTAGGAATTTAACTTCTGTTTGATAGGCGGGCTTAAGTCTTTCAGAGATATGTTTTTAAACAGCCAGCACATAACAACATATGTTACACAGCACATATGTTTTTAAACTCTTTGTGGCACATAATATTTCAAGCTGACACATGATCCATAGTCAATCATATTAAGAAAAAAGATTGTGGCTATGTTGATATAATATATTTTAAAGTTCTAAAAAATATTTCTTTATTCAGGGACAAGCAATAGTTCTTAAATAGTTTATAACTACTTATATTACTTATTGTCTCTATACAATTTGGGTGAATATCAATTCTGTTTATAGCCATTTCTGAGAGTAAAAAAATATTATAATATAACTACCAACTGTGTCTACATACTTTGAAATTCTATGTGACAGATTTGATGATTGTGCATTCAAAGACAAATAGCACAAGTTATCCTTAAACAAATATTTCAAACACATTTTTAGGATATAATTAAATATAGGCTATTTGAATATTGTAAACCTCGTAATTTATAACAACTAACGATAAACCTTGAGGAAATTGATTTGGACTTCATTAAAAATCAACCCCATCCAAGATAGGGATGTTGTAATTGTGTTTCTGAACCAAGACATCCTTATTTACAATAACATGGCCTCCCACGTGCAACATGAATATTTAAATATCTCAACAAGAAAAGAAGAAAAACACAAGATAGTTTATTTTGAAGGAATGACTTGTGATACATTAGGTATATATTGTGTTTAGTATTAAATCATTGATAGATCAAATATTTTGAATGTATGGGCCATGATGGAACTTCAGTGATAAGCAATGTCTTATTGGTATCAATACTTCTTTGTGTTTTCGGGGGGTTTTATGGGGTAAAAATTGGGTTTTCCCATTTTCAACCTTAAAAACATAAAATTACCTAATTTCTCTGTAACTATTTTGAAGAGCTTAAAAAATAATTTAGTACATTGAAGTGTTTTTGTAGAGTTATTGGTAACGGAGAAAATTCAAAATTCACATGTTATTCTTATGGAGAATAAGTCAACTGTTGTATTTTGCATGATTATGCATACATTTTGATTAAACTTTGCAAATTTATTTATTCTATACTAAGCTGCAGTACTAATCTTTTACTAAAAAACACACTTCATTCCCTGTAGCAGCAAACCTAGGTGCTCATTAAACCTATGCGATGCTCCCTCGTGTGGATTAACGTCTGCACTAGTGAGTACTACGACTATCCGCAGTACTATCCTGATAATTAGACCAATTTCTTAATTACAAGGAAATAAATTTGGTTCGGATTCCACTATGAACTGTAGGTCCCTTAGTTGCCATCGGCTGTATGGACTATTAATTAACAGCTGTCTTAGGAACTTGTCGCAATAAGTTTTTTGTTATTTAGCTTTCTTGATGAAATGTTACAATAATTTTATTTAAAATGTCAATATTTCAAAAACCAATTAAGAAAATGAAAAACCAATTTCTGTATCACAACAATACATTCATATTTATTACTGGAACTCTTCTACATATCATTTTGTCTAAATTCCAATAAATAGGTATTATGGTAAAACATACAATGTGACATAATTATTAACACAAACAAGTTTTAGAAACAATATTTTTGCTGGATTATTTCTTAGGCAAAATCAGCGGACAAATTAAAAAATATATAAATGTAAAGTTTATGTCCTCAGCACAGGCTGATTCTTTTTTGCTCTGGGATGAAAAGGAACTGCTTTAGCTCCGCAACACATAATGTATTAAAAAAATCATTGCTAATACAGTATACATACTGTACACACTCTATGGCAAAATGTTAAACGTATATTTTAGCACTAACGCATAAAGTGACTCTTTTATTATCCGAGCTCAAGATTCACGGAAAATGAGCGAGGGTTCAATATGTTGACCTATTGACAAGAATGCAACAATAAGCAAGCTAAAAATGATTAAATCAATCTATTTATGATTATGATTCATGCCACTGCTTACGATTAAAGTTTAAAACAGCTGACTTTTACTCCCTAGGGACTAAACAGGCGGCTTTTTACTCCGTAGGGTACCCGCACATATGTATTAAAAACCACTGTTTTTGCTGCAGTATGACAAAAACACCTTTATTGGAACGTAAGCAGCAATTTTGTGCAATGTGCAAATTCCGTTAAAACAAAAACTAATCACTATGCTTCGAAAAGCTCTACCTCAAAAATAAAAGAAAAAAGAGGTTAAGTCCTAGGTCCCTAGTAAAGAAATTTATTATTTATTATTATTATTTAATTTATTATTTATTATTATTATTTAATTTATTATTTATTATTATTATTTAATTTATTATTTATTATTATTATTTAATTTATTATTTATTATTATTATTTAATTTATTATTTATTATTATTATTTAATTTATTATTTATTATTTATTTATTTCTGTCAGTGTACCGGTCCGCACAACGATGTAATCACTTTTGTTTAGGCCGGCCAAAAAGTATAATTTTTCAATGTTACGTGTAAATATAAATGTTTCGTGTGTCAGTGTATGTGTATATGTGAACTTCAACGGTGACCAATGCTATAAACAGTAATTAACAAGACAGAAAATTTGACAATGGGGCTGTTGGCCCCGAAACTATAGTCATTGTAAAAGACGACTTGGATTGAGGACGTATACAAGGTATTTAACCTATTATTATTAAAGAAATTTAAATAAGCCAATAGTAATCCTATTCCCAAATACAGTAAATGTATTTTATTTAAATAAATATCAGCATAAGTTAAATGATCAATGATCTAGTGGTTTTTGAGTGATGAAATTGCTGACATTCATTTTTATTCATTCTTATAACGGTGTAAACTGCACTAGGATCAAAAACGATTAAAATGGTTCGTCCAGAACTTGTTTGTATGTAGGCTGAAGAGTTCAACATCGTCTACAGTCCAATATTAGACTTGGCAGCTTCGCTCTTTCCCCTCTGCTGAGTTAAAAATGGAGCGGCTTACTTTAAGTACACTTGCCATCGTATTTTTGTGAAATATAGCTTTAAATTTATATATAATACACAACTAGGAGCTAAGCCATACGTTGCAAAGATGTGTGGTGATGATAAAATTATAATGTTTGTCCTTTAAAGTTGTAATACCTTAACTGATATTAAAATATTACTTTAGCCCAACTTTTTGTCTAAGTACTCCTGAATGTTTATGGACCTGTGTATAGCTGTATTAGCAACTCATTCCCAAACACAGACGGATAGTCTACTTGGGAATTATTTTTCCCGTACACACAATTGTTAACAAACATGTAACATTAATTCAGGAATAAAGAGATTTTGATTTGATTTGATTTGAGATAAACAATTTAGTTATTAATAATAATCTATTACATTTATTATGAAGGGGCTTAATACTCACAAAACCTTATAAAAGTAATAATTAATTTAATTGATGTTCATGATCGTATTGGAATTTTGGGTTAATTCCTGGAGAGTTAATTACTGACTTGGACAAGAAAAAGCTTACAAGCCAATTAAACCGTCTACAAGATTTACCAAAAAAGAAGGAAGTTAAAAGTGTACGTGATTTAGTTGTGACTTTAAATAGTGAGCCTCAAGAAAACAAACGATTTTTGTCTGAAGTAGTAAAGGTTGTCAAGTTTCTGCTTGTCTTACCAGCGTCTGCAGCAACTGCAGAAAGAACCTTTTCTTGTCTTCGTCGCTTGAAAACGTGGCTGCGTTCCACGATGACGCAGAAGAGATTGAACCATCTTGCCATCTTATCCGTCCATAGGGACATTGCTAAATCTATTGATGATAAGCACATTGCACGAATGTTTGTCAATAGAGTTGAAAGTCGCTGTGCAGTTTTCAGGAATTTCAAAGACTGAAGTTCAAGTTAGGGCCTACTGAAGTTTCATCAGCAGAAGTTTACAAATCGAGTAAACTTGTAGTAGGCTAATATCTTGAGATTCTCGTGTGGGATTTTACTTATTTTAGCAATAATTCATCAAAAAGGTTTTGTATTTCTTAGTAATTTTATGTTGTGCCAATACAATGTTTGTAATGTTTTTTGTGTAAACCATTATTTAGCCTCAGTGGACACACTTACTTGGTTATACCATTGACTATACACCTCTACGTTATACCCTACCGTCTTACTTTTGTGATTAACTATAATCAAGCAGCCAATTTTAATTTAACTTATTATTAATTCAGTTTTGAGGGGGAGGGGCAGAGCCTGCCGAAATTACGCGAACACATAAATCCCTAGGGCTTAGAGCTTGTTTATTCTTCTCTGTCATCTGCAGCAACTCATTGCTGACAGCTTTAGTAAAATCTGGGCACCAGTACTTCATTTTTTGTTTGTTTGAGATGTGTGTGTATTATTTATTATAATGTTTTTATAATGAACAGAGTAGCGTCTTTGTAAAATTGTAAATTTTCTTTGTTACTGCTTGAAGAAAAATGTTCTTCAGGTAGCCTAAAAACACGTTTTAAGGCTTCTATTTTTCAAAATTTTCCCGGCGGAGGGCCCCCGGACCCCCCCTTGTACCCTGGGGGGTATTCCATACCCCCCAGACCCCCCGGATGTGGACCTCCGCCATGGGTTTCTGACCCCCTAACAAAAATTTGCTTCCGCCGCCCCTGTTACTATAGCTCGTTCACAAAATGTAGGCGGTTTGAGGGGAAGTTTTCCTGGGTTCCCCGACCACTTTTTTCTCAATGTAAGTTTGTGATAATTTCTAATATCCTTGATTTTATACATTGATCAGCTGTTCTAGTTTCTATGCAATTTAACTTGTTTATTTGTTGTTATTCTGTTTAATGATGTTCGTTTTTAATAAAAATCGAGCATACATTAATTATTTCAACAATGCTACAGCTGATTGACGGTTTGAGTGTAACAGCTGACCAGCTGTTGTTTCAAATGTAGGGTAAGGTGGAGGGGATGGAATTGATTCCCCTACAGACCTAAATTTTGTGAACAGAGTGTATAGTTTATTTTATATAATCAGCAGAGAATGAATAATGGCATGCTGTACAAAATATTACCTTTTTCTAAACAGCTGATTGGTATTAAACAGAGGACAAAATATACTAACAATTTAGAAGAAAATGAGTCCAATATCAAACTAAATTAGGCTTTTGAATAATTAATTTTCACAAATAACTTAGGTTAGGATTAAATAACAAGACTTAGCTATTGAACAAAGTTTATTCTTGATCAGTGCTCTTGTTTCCACGGAGAAGGCAGCTTAATTAAATTCCCATCGTCCATCACTGACCTTCTTAAGCTATGAAATGTAAAAATAATCATCATTTTCATCATTCAAAGGTACAGACAACACTAAAAATAATAAAACTTTGTTATAACAGCACAAAAGTCAATTTATTAATCTGTACTATTTTTTACAAAATTTGGAAACAAGTTTACAGAAAATAAATATAGTTGAAATATTATACTTCTTTTGATTAGTTTTTAACACAGGAATAAAAAGAACTTCCTTTTCAAGAGCAAGATTCAAGAGATTTATTATACCATTCAGTAATAATACGATAGGTAACGTCAAAACTATGCTAAAAATAAATCAAACCAATTTATATAAATAAATGAAATGTTCACCATTCCTTTACAGCCACGACACATGTAATATCACCGTCACAGCAAACCTACAAACTAAACAAATTTCCATTTACCTAGCTGGTATTCCACTTAAATACTCTCTTAAAATTGTCAGGTTTATTTAAAATTAACAACATAAATTTTAATAAGCAATTATAGGTGCTACAAGGAAGGTAATAAGGTGTGTTTTTTATTGAAATATTGTTCGCTTAGTATTAAATAAACAATATTGCTAAATTTTATTTAAATTTATCCACAAACAATCAAACGACAAATGTTTAATTACTCTCCGCAAGATTTACTCTTTTTTGGGATTTTCTCCTTTAACGGTTTAGGCATACAACAATGCTTCCAAATTTTTTTTTCAAAGCTCTACAAATAGTTTTGAAAGAAATTGCTAAGTTTTATTTTTCTAAATCCCTTATACAATCCGATTCCCTTAGTCTGATCATGCTGATTTGCAAACTCGAATATTTTGACAAAAACAATACGGTACTTTAATCTCTATAGGGAGAGAATGTAAAATATACATACAGCAGCTGCATTAAATTTATTTTGACACTTAATTTTCAGTTTATTAAGCAGTCACCTGCAGTCGCTCGTGTTAGAATCTGCATTTTAACTAACCTTCTTCTAAGAATTTTATCCAATTTGCATATTGACCAGATATATAAACAATGAAGATCATGGATCTCTCTCATTTCTCCATCTTCTATTTTACAGGTATGTACCATTTACCTATATTGATAATTAAGTTAGAGGTTACAATTTTAAATTATAATAGTTTTATTCCTATGCAAAGTGAGTAGTTTTTATTTCCTTGTTTGGCAATATTGTTTAGTGACATTTGTTGTTATGGAACATTATTTGATTTTTAAGTGTTTTAGTAGTTGAAACTGTTTTTGAAAGTGGAAACTAAAAAAAAAACATTTTTCAAAGCACTGCAAATAATGTTAGTAGATTTAACTTCCATTACATGCCAAAATATTAAAAAAAAACTGATTGGATACATTTGATGTAATGTGTTCAGTGTCAGATGCCCAATGAGCATTTTAGTGATTATGTCCCTAGTGATTATGGCAAATATCGTAATGGCGAGTGATGTGGCGCTTGTTGGAGGAAATTCATCAATCACAATTCCTTATCATTTCTAGCGATTGGAACTTTCCTACGATAATACAAAGTGTATTTAGACTTAATATCTGGATTTAAATACAAAAAAGATCAAAATTGGCTTAACAATTAAACTGAAATAGATTTAGAAGAAGTATACTTGCATTTATGTATAATTGCTGTACTTTTTTTTTTATCAAAAACTATTTATTAGGACCTCAAGTTCATAAGATTGGGTTTGAGTGGCAGTAGTATAATTTTTCTCAAATTGATGAGGTAAATGTCAAAAAAAGCTTAATCATGGTTTTTCTTGGTAATAATCAATATAAAACTAGTCGCTTCCCCAAGCTTTGCAATCAACCTTTTTTGCTCTGCTCAAAGGTCAGTATTGACAAATTTTAAATTGCCACCTTGACACAATATCTATTTTTTTACTCGTTATCTTGTTTTTGCTTACTACCATAAAATGCATTTATTATTATTTGTTACTGTAATTGTAACTTTGGGGTGGTATCTAATTGTAAGGGATTGAATAAAAATTCCATTTAAATATGAAATTACTAATTGCACTTTAAAAGAACTAATACAAAACTTTTTATGAAATTAAAGGTACAAAGAACCTAACAAATGTAATTATGTACTACCTACTTAACTAAGGAAATGACCAGCACAAATATTGAACTAAAACAAACAGTGAATTGGGAAAAAATATAAAATAAGGGTGATTACTTTTACTAGATAAAATTTAAATGGTTACTTATGAATTCTTTTGAATTGTTAAATTTTAAATTATCATCTTTGAATTGGCAAGCAGCTATAAGATACAATACAATTAATTAAGACATAACATACATACTTTGATTCCCACTGGGCACTACCCTATATTGAATGTAATCAGCCTTAAAGTGCAACAGGCCATTTAAAAAAAAAACTATCTCACACACTCACGAGTCGCGACCAAATTGGGACTTAAAGGATCGGATTGTTACTGCGAGACTTTCCCGATGAATCCCCGTTTCTTTGCCGATTTTCACTGCAATCAGCTCTCATTGGTCAAGACAGTCCACGTGGACATAATTTATTTGTTTTAATGTTTGGTTGTCAAAAAGTATGTTGATTGCAGAATGTCTTCCATCTCTCTCTTTAAATAGCAGATGCAAAGTTGCTGAAAGCAGTGACATCGTGGGACAGAATGTTTATCAAATTGAATTTTTAACAGATAGGTTTTCAAATTTAAGAACCGAGAACCACATACTAATTGTCTTTTTCCGCAGGACATGGGGCGGCTACAAATCTCATTCGCAACCATCACAATATTGTTGGCTGTTACTGTGGAACCTGGGACGGGGAAGAGACTCTGCGGCCCTGCTCTTACACAAGCTATGAGCCTATTGTGTGACCAGCATGATGGGTTTTATGGCAAGCGTTCCAACAGCTTAGGTAACAAATATTTGAACTCTTAGAAACACCCTAATTTTGTATAAGGCTTCTTAACCATCTAATTTTGGATTCATCGATACATGATAGTTATAAAACTAATGCATCTTGGAAGTGACTATGGGTGGAAACACCACTCTTCAATCAATTTTTCAGTTTTTGTTATAGGTTTTTAGGATAAAAACAGTATTAGAAAAAATAAGTATCGTAGGTCTCCCTAAGTCCCGACATTATTACTTTTCAGTCATGCATTGAACACTTTTAATCACACTTTTCTCAGGATCGAATCAGCGACCTTTTGATTACTAGCCGAGCTATAACCTCAGTGGTTATATAATATAAATGATGATGTATAGTATACTATAACAGCTGGGTATCTCAGTGGTTATAGTGCTAGTCTAATCAAAAGGTAGCCGGTTCAATCCTGAGAAAAGTGTGACTTTTGATGGTTCAAAACTAGACCCAGCTGTCCTTGATCATTGGGCTTCCAATAAATGGTAACTAATGAAACAGCTGGTCTTAGTCAGTAACAAGTTACATAAACACAAGGCATCACACTCCATATTTTACACTCATCCTTTACTCATATTTGGGTTAAAATACGCACCTAGGTGGCGTCCCCATTTCAACTACCTAATCGTTAATTAATTGATTGATAATTACATCGGCAGAACTGATAAAATACATAGATAGCTGTAAAAAACTCTCTTTCAATCTGGTAATCCCTAATTAAAATGTGTTATACACCACCAAATCAAAAAAGACTTTTATTTAAAGACAATTTTTTAATCAAAGGGATTGGCGAGATAAACCAATAATTTCTGGTTTAGATAGTTTAGCAAAAGATAAGTTTAGCAACATTGCTGATGAGTGTCAATGCTTTCAACTACTCTTCATCATAGATTATATAAAGACAGTAAAGTATCATTACAGTACAGGCTTCATAGACTAAGTAATTGGTAAGATAGTCTAGGCAGGCTCTAACTAACAATGTTAGGGCTTGCCCAAATCACTACTATGCTACAGTCGTTGGTTCATTTTAACTACAAGAGTTTTCCCTGGTGCAAATTTGTGTGGTCCTCAAGATGAAACAAATATTTTAGTAATTTATAGGAATAAGTAAGTTTACAGTAAGTTGGATGAATGTCAACTTTTGACCTTGCAAGCAGATACAGAGGATTCAGAGGCAGAGCCCCATTGGATGTCTGAGATGTATTTGGACCCAGACACGGAACACTTCCTCACCCGACGTCAGGCTATGCGGCTGATCCCAGGGATGCAGCGCGTGAGACGCAGCGGACTGGCGGATGAGTGCTGCCTCAAATCCTGCACTGTACAAGAGATGACCTCCTATTGTGCAACAACGCCATCTGATTCTGATGAACCTTAGAGGACCACCCAACTGTGATAATGAATGTTTAGATTATGTAGATTTATTTAGATGACTTGGAAAAAGTGTGATTAAAGTTTTTACTTAAAATGTGTTTATTTTGTTGTGCTTATTTTGAATTTTATTCTAGTAAAAGTATAGCTTATCATCATCCGTTAGTCCAAAAGTTGATGGCTTTGGCAATACAAAGTTTGGTGAACAAACTGTCTTAAGTGTTATAGTATTTTTAATTGGTTCTTAATCCCAATGTTTGGAGATTTTTAATTGTATTTTTGGTACTGCAGCTTATTTCTGGCCATAAATCTAAAAATTAAATTTTAAATTATATGATATGACATTTCAGTGACTATAAAATATATGGGGGGGAGGGGTTCAACAAGACTAAATAAGTTTTATATTTTTTCCATGTACTGTAGGAGGTTTTTTACAAATTCAATGGGCATAGCAAACTTACATATTTAAGAAATAACAAATTCTTCACGACACAAACATTGATTCAAAATATATTGGCATGCAGTTTGGTACAGTAAAAATATTGATATAAATACAAACATCATACGGCCATGAACGAAAAACTCCCAACTGAACTTTACAAACAGTAGCCTACACAAAGAAGCAATAACAGTATTAATAAGGCTAAACTTTTTGCTATCTGGCTTGATTCTTTTACAAAGGTTTCAAAATTACATGGAAATGCATTTGAATATAAATTATAGAAAAAGCTTTGTATACCAACCCATGGTGGAATTCCACCATGATACCAGCCCATTCCATTCCATTATTGCAATAAGTCTGTCTCCAAGATAATATCATAAAATCAAATTATGATCTTTCTGCTAGCGTAGGCAGGCTAGACCAAAAACTGTCTAACCTTATTGTTACACAAAAAATATTATGTTAGTCTTTTTTTATAGTACTGTAGACAAGTTACATAAATGATTAAACCATGATTAAACTCATAAATTTACATTCAACATACTTTATATGTTTGTATGAAATAAAACTGAGAGGCCTTAACAAACATGTTTAGAATGTTATGCAACAGACAATAGATTCAAATCAGCTGATCGTGCTCAACAGGAAAACAGCTGAACACAAACAAAAAACATTCGTGGCCTTTGTTGTAAGTGGGAGAGTGGCTGCGTCGAGGTTGAGATTTCATTGTCAAACACTCAAACTTGTGTTGTACTTTGTGAAGAGTTAATTGTTATTGTGACTGCTCTGAGTAATATAGGCTAACTGGATTTTGTTCACATTATTAATTGATTTAGTTTTAAATCTGTGACCAAGTTAAACTTAGTTGGACTTTCAAGCTCTCAATATGGAGGTGAGTAATTTGTTTATTCTTAGCCGATTTCCCGTTGCGCAATTTAGCAACAAGTTAGGAATATAGGCCTACATAAGGTTAGCATTATAAAATAGTTATAAAAGAAAATAATCATTGTTTCAAGAATACTGATCCATAGGCAGCAACTAAAATTAGGCCACAAAAGTATCAAAACACAAAATAACAGAACAAGCATGTAACCAATCATGACCTAGGCTAAGCCAACTTTGTTGGAGTTCCCAGATTTATTTTGGTTGCACTTCAGTTTAGTCCTACATTTACTACTATACAATAGGGTAACTACTTAGCAGCTGATTAGAAAATAAAACTGTTCTAAACTAAACCTAACCTTAACCAAACTGCATTGAGTAAGCCCTTACCTATGTGAGTAAATGTAGGACGTAAACTAAAGTGCAGCCTTTATTTTGATTGTTACATAACTTAAGAATCACCCACATCCTTTGAACCATGTCGCAAATAATACCACTAGCCTATCATCATGTCATTATCTCAGATTCACAAACTAAGGGTTAGATTGTGATTCACACTCTAACCCTGGGTCGCCGGAATTTTATCCCCCTGGAATTTTACCCCCTTGGCAAAGCTGACGTCACTATGACGTACTGACCTGAGTGGCCAAAAGTTTGTTCGCAGCCAGAATTTTACCCCCGCGGATTTGGAAGTCTAATGAAAATAGTCAGAGCGTGATTAATTAGATTAGCGATGAAAACCGGAATTTTACCCCCTGTCCATATAACTAGCGTTTGGACAACTGAAGATGTACGGGCCGGATTTGTACCCCCGGATTTTTACCCCCGGAATTTTTCTCCCTGGATTTTTACCCCCCGGAATTTTACCCCCTGGCCGATTTTAGAAATTGAACGATTGATTTTCTTATTTCTGTTTTTAATTAATTGTAAACATTTCATTATTTAGTAGCCTATCTTTATTTATTTATTTTGTAATCTCAACTAAGTAAACAGAATTCGCTGTTTTATTTTGATCATATTAACAACAGTTGGCTTCAAAGATCGAATCCTGATACACGAATCTCAAAATTAAAATTAAAAACATGTTCGATAAGTTAATGTTACAAATAAATTAAGATAGGCTACTTAATAATAAAATGTTTACTATTAAATTAAAACTGAATGAAGATAAGTACCTACGGTAATCATTCTCACTAATTTATATATCTGGCCAGGGGGTAAAATTCCGGGGGTAAAAATCCGAGGGTTAAAATTCCGGGGGTAAAAATCCAAGCCGTACATTCTAGGTTTTTATAATTTGATGTGTTCTGATTAAATTCACAACTGTGAAATTATATGTTTAATTCCGCGTTTAATCCATCGAGCTGATGTCGCGAAACTCAAAAGTCCGCGGCCGGAATTTTACCCCCTGGTTTGTGACATGCCGTTTGCCCAGGAGGTAAAATTCCAGGGGGATAAAAATCCGCTACCCCGTTTTTAAGCCTCATAAAAGTTCTTTAAGAGAACCGGAGGAATTCATTTTGACCATCATGGGTAACAAACCTTTAAACTCTTTTGTGGGAGAATCACTTAATGCTTTAGTTTATCAGCAGCCTGTTAGCCAGTGCAGAGTTTATCTTAAACAATTTTTACTTAACTTATAATTCGCATTTAGTGGACTTTAGTGGACTTCTTGTATTTTGATGCTGAGAAAATCCTTCAAGCCTAAAAATAAATTCATAAGGGCTAACTTAAGCTAGGCCTATTCAGATTTAAAATAGTGAGTGTTTATAAAATATCAAATTTCTCGTCATAAAACCAAAGCTTAAGTTAAGGTTTGCATTATTTCCAGTACGGTAGGTAATATTATTGTTAGCCTAATACAACGTTAGCTGTGACTATTTTGACTCATCTTTGTTTAACTTATTAGCCTAATCCATTGATAACTTAGGCTATGATGATTATAATTTAAGTAAAAACGAGCTGTTGGCCCGTCCTACGTACGGGAATCGAGTAGTAAATTAAAACTGAATATGATTCAGAACCGCTAGTTTACAACTTGGTGGCCGATTCACACACAACTAACTGGCTTTGAGTACAGTAGCTACGTCACCTTCCACTACATACTATCACTTACCGTACCTTATTTTACCACCTTGGCCACTGAAACCTCTAAAATGATCCTGGCCTCCCGTTCTCTTCTATCACCTGCAATTTCTAAGGAAGATACCAGTCTGAATATGTCTTTCATTACTTGGTCTTCCAAGTGGTCGTCTACTTTGTAGTACTCCTTGGAATACACTTCTTAGGTTACGTTAATAAAATAACACCCAACGCATAACTATGAAAAAGACATGCAGATTAAAACGTTTAGTTATAGATAGTCACCTGCAATATGGACACCCTTTTTCAATTTTGTATCAAAAATTATCATAGAACCGCGCCGACTTAAAATACGTGAGCTTGACTGATACAAAAGTCAGTGTTGGGAAGTAGCGCGCTACAAGTAGCGATGCTACAGTAGCGCGCTACTTTGTTTGTAGCGTTAGCTGTAGCTACGCTACTTTTAAGATTTTGTAGCTTTAGCTGTAGCTAGCTACATTTTTAAAGTAGTTGTAGCGGAATTTTAGCTACTTTTCTCGCTACATTAACATTGTTTGAGATAGTGAATTTTATCATAACCTCAACCTTACGTGAAACAACCTCTTTCAAACTGAGATTTAAAAAAAAAATTGGCCTACTTTCTTGGCTTCATACAGCTGGTTGTAGCCGTTTCATTCCCTATTACAACGTTGTGTGGACATGGAGGCCATTAAATCAGTGTTATCCACATTTTTTGCTCTCATTTCCTTAATTTACTACTCTATGATTACTGTCAGATAAAATAAAATCGCTAGATGCAGACGACGTTTAAACGTACCGGTGACAAGAGAAGCTATTGAATGCTTGCAAGTGATTGACAGGGAAATTAGTAATCAATTTAGTTCCTTTATTATATCGATAGTGTTTCAACTTGGGTTTTAATTGAAACCAACACTAAACCTTAAAATAATGAGAAAGCTGGTCTATCAACCTTTGCTTCAGCTGTTGATTGTGGTTCATCATCACAAGCCCTTCCTTGGTTAGATTACGAAGATTTTTCAAAGGTTTACTAAACTAACAAAGAGGAAATTACCTGATGAGATTTAAGATATGCCTAGACTACATGATAATTGTAACGAAAAAAACTCTTACATTGAAAAAATAGCATAGTTTGCTCCTGCTAACAGCTCTTGTATAGGACTATTCCTATTCTATTCTATGGTTTAAGACGAATAACAAGTTCCAAGTTCAGTTATTAGGAATATATCTGTTTAGTCCTTGCGCAAGAACAAGCCTACTATAGCCAACTTGTTACATAGCCAAGTAGGCCTACATGTTATTTTTACTTTACAAATTTCAACATGTTTAAATTAAAAGCCGATTTCAGGATAAGTTGCTGAATACTGTTTTCTGTATCAACTAGATTGAAGCACAATTTGCCCTATGCATAATGACAATAAAGGACGATTTCTTGACATTGAAAAGTTTTATTCATAGAACAAGTAACTTATCACTATATGGTTAAAAGTTATAGCAAAGTCGTTTTTAACATTAAAAGTATAGAAAGGCAATAAACTCCAATTTCAGTAGGCTATAAGCTCTGTAACACAAAAAAATATTTTTAAATAATTGTTTTACAGTTTTATTAGTCTTAATTGTTGATATAAGAAATCTATAAATGAATCTATATTAAAGAAATTAAATAAGATTTTAAAATATACTTTGGTTGTATGTCCTTTGAACTTAATGAAATTTACATATAAGATGGTTAAAAATAATGCAATATTTAAAAATAAGAACTAAATATGATGGGACACCCAACTATTTGGTTCTGTTGTTGTAATGTTAGGTTTATAATGCCAACAAATTAAATACAATCTAGGAATAATTTGTTTTCCAAGTAATGTTAGATACAATACTGACATTTTTTGTTTAAATGTTTGTTCAATAAAAATGTAGATGCAATTAATTTTACATTTACCTAATGTGCGTCTTTGGAAAAGTAGCTAAAATTGTAGCTGTAGCTACATTTCATTGTAGCTGTAGTTGTAGCTAGCTACTCTTTCGGAACTGTAGCTGTAGCTGTAGCTAAGCTACTTTTTTGGAAATGTAGCAGTAGTTGTAGCTAGCTACATTTTAAAAGTAGCTTCCCCAACACTGACAAAAGTTTACTTTATTGAAATTACGGTATTTCATTCTTTTTAGAGCGTTTGAAGTCGGTTGTATTTTTTTACAAAAATAATTATTGTACACATACAACTTGTAACATAAACATTTCAATGACAGTTAGAAACCAGCTATTAGTTAAACCACCACTAAAACTACTTGTAAACTCTTCCCTCAGCTGCTAGAATTTTTGAAAATTAAAACTTAATTTCTAAAAAACTGAAAACCTAAACTAAAATTATGGCTTCGACATTCCCTAGTTTTCAAAATTATCTTTCTTTCAACACAACAATCATAAAAATCCATCAAGTGGTTGATTCAGAATCGTGAAATAAAAAAACCCTTTTACCGTTTTAATATATAGGATGCCTGTGTTTACATGAGAGTTTTGAACACATGTTTACAACAAAGTCCCTAAACCACCAAGAAGTAGTTCTTTTTGAAAAGAATGTTCAGAATAGTTTTTTAGTATTTACAATAGAGATTTTGTTTCCCACCAGAAGTCGGTAAAGATCAAGGGTGTGCCCTTTGAGACACATGTTTCAGTACTTCTACACTGTTTACAAGACTTTCCTGCTACCCCTCGTGCCTACAGAAATAGCTTTAGGCCTACTGTAATTGGCGTCCATTTTGCTAAATTTATGGCTAACTATAAGGGTCAAATATCAAGGGGTCAAAACACACTAGCTTACTTAAAATTGTTTGTGATTAAGCTACTAAAATTTCAGCTTCCTAGTCGGTCTTTATTAGAAAAGTATGATTGGATGACTGTTACATTGTAGACAGGCTGAGGCTGTTTAATGGTTTTTGCAAGGTCATAGCATAGACAAATAGAATAAATATAGACCGTCAGCTGTGCTGCGGTTAGCATAAGTTCTGGCGTCCACCACTAGGTTTTCAGTGTAGTTACGGCACACACCGCTGCAGCATCTGCTGGTTGCATACAGCTCCTGCGCTCCTCGCCTGCAGTGGTGTGCACCATAACTAATCGGCACTCCTAGTGGTGGGCGCCGGAACCTTCCTTTGACAGTCTATAAGGCCTATTTATTCTATTTGTCTATGGTCATAGGTACTGTAGACTGTAGAAGGTTCGTCAACCTACATTTTATGTAGCGTAACAAATCACTATCTAAGTAATTAAGTTTACCTATGATCTTTATCCAGTTCAATGCTAGTTGATAATTTTTTACATAGGGTACCGGCTATATTTTACGATTTCATTTTTACTATTATTTTTATTTTTTATCAGTTAGTCAACACAGTTAGGTAGTCGTTGCCCAGAAATGGACTCTCGGTTTTTGAATGGCTTTGGCTAAAAATAACACATTAGGCCTATAATAATATAATCAAACACTAGTCCCAAAGTTGTAATTGCGGTTGGAGTACAATACTTCTATCCTAGTCTATGGGTTCTCCTAGTTCTAATCCTGTCAATCACCAATGGATTTCAGCTATGACATAAGACCATAACCTGTTGACTCAGAGCCTACCTTAAGCATTATTCGTTAAATCTAGACCTGAAAAATCATATGGGAGCGAGCAAGAGGCTTCGGAGCCTAAAGTCGCGGGTTCAAATACTGCCAATCACCACTGGATTTTATCCATGTGATAATGCGACCCTCTAGGACTAGCCTGAAGTAATGTGCAAAACCAGACCTGTCAATCTGGGAGGAATTTCAGATGGGAGTGACCCATCAGGGGGTCTGGGGGATTTGACCCCCCGGCCGCAGGGGGGGTTTGGGGATCCTTCCCCAGAAAATGTTGAAAATTTTAACCTTAAAAACTGGATTTTGACCATTTTTACTTAATTATAAAGAGAATTTTAAATAAAATTTTTTTCCATTTCAATATCAGCTAAAAACGTGCAAAATTTATTGAAAAGTCCGAATTACTCTCCATCACACACAAACTGTTTGACTTAACCCACACTCTTGTTTTGACCTAATTGACAAAAGAAAACTTAAATTAACAACTAACAGACTACACACTTGGCTATTTTGCGCCTTCCACTTTTAATGTTATGTTTACGTGAGACGAGACGACAGTCCCGCCCGGTCAACCTAACATTAACGTGATGAAAAATTCCCGATTTTCCAAAAATGTCCCTAGTGTTTGTAGAATTTGTATAGTAGCCTATCAGATATGTGGGAGTTTTTCTACCGAAAGTGGGATAGCAGGAGTGGACACCAGAATGTGTGAGACTGCCGCAAAATGGGGGCTAGTTGGAAGGTCTGGCAAAACAGTTCCAGGCTAGAACCTAGCGGCCTAGGATGTGAAATTGGGACAAGTAAACAATTAACAAGACTACAAGATCGCGCCACTCATCCTACACTCATCTCCATTCATACTTGGCTTAAAATACCTACATTGTATGGTCGCCATTTCATAAGAAAGTATTAAAGTATTAAAGTATCAAGTCATGAAATAATTTTAAAAACTCGCCTAGTATTGATCTTGTATTATCTAGTCCTAATTAAATGGTTTGTTGGTTAACTTAAATACATTTACCGGTACTTATTTAATTTAACTCAAGTTTTGGAAAGTTGTGTTACCCTACTTATTTTATTTTTCACATAGGCTAAAACTCTTCAATTTATTTCCTTACATTCAAATGGCATAATTTCAAGTGCCAAGGCATCAGTTTCTTATGTCGGCCTTTAGATATTTTTATGCTGAAAAAATATGTTCCAAAGATAAATCAAATCAAATCAAATCATCTGTATTTTGCACAGAAAAAAACTGTATAATAATGTCACAAGAATATATAATAAAACTAAAGTATAAATGCTGTTAGAACTAAAACGTAACTGGAACAGTATCTTAATTCGATCGGAAACTTAAAAAATCTTTCACAGTGTAGGGAGCTTGTTCTAAGAGTATGCGTTTGACCGCTCTCCCAAATTTGTCTTTGTCTTGCTCCACTTTCAGGGGTTCAGGCAACACATTGAAAAACCTGATACTATTATAAAATAGGTGTCTCTCAAAGAAACTTGTTCTGGTTAGGTAGCTTAATATTGTTTTTTTGTCTGAGAGTGTACTGCATTGAATGGAACTGCGGTTGATTCAGATGATAATTTCTGTTTAAAAACGATAGACAATTGAGTATGTATATCGTTTTTATAGATAGTAACTAAGTCATTTGTAACAAAATTTAATCACGTGGAATAATTACACCCAATTTACAAGTGTATTTAAACATTGTGTACCGGTAAATAAAATTCATCCAACCATGTAAAATATGCATTTGTCCCTGTTGCAAGCAACTCTTTCTGTACATGATTGAAAGCAATCAATCACAATTAATACGAGGGCTCGTACATCACGGTCGTTTGGATTTTCTAGTGCCATGGTCATGTAGAATCAGTTCCAATATATTACAATTAGTTAAACCATTATTACTTTGCATGCTTTATTGAAAAGAGTAACGGTAGTTAATTTTTCTTTTTTGCCTGGACATTTTTAATTCTTAACATAGGAAACTTCCTTTGAATTTGACTCTCTTTGACACTCTGAAAGAGGTTAAACGCTAAATCACATATTGATGTACTCATTAGAAAAAGTAATGGTGGCGAATCAATAGAAAAAATTTATGTAGGCCTACTCCTTTTTTAAATTAAAAACCTTATCTCAACTCATGGCCAGACCGGCCGCTTTTCTGTGACCAATTGTTGCTAGTCGAGCGTGACGTTTCCTACTTTCTGCTAGCTGAAGTGCTAAATGTCCGTGACTTCAGAAAAAGTTTATAGCAAAACACTCTGTTGAGCAACATTACGGCCTATCTAGAGACAATCGTAGTTGATCTGTTATCTGTTCAGGTAGTATTTTCCTTTTCTTTTATTCTTCCCCCAATTTAAAAGTAATCAGTATATTTAGATTTTAAGCATAATGTTGTAAAATATCATTTTGGATTAGGGTGATTACTAGCCACTGATTTAATGGAAGAACTTGGGGTGAAAATCTCTCAAAAGTCACTGATTTAAAACTAAAAGTAATTTCAAAAGGTAACGACAAAATAGTTGAAAGCAGTTAAAACGTTTTTTCATCATTGAAGTTAAAAAGCAACAACGTTAAAGGGACAGCTTATCATTTGTTATTATGTATTTGCTAAGTATTTGGTTAAAAAATGTACCTTTTCATTACCTGATTTATGAGCTCTTGTAATTTGCTTGGCTATCAACTTATAATGTATGAAGTTCAAGACGTTTCTTTATAAAGACAATTGTAGCATGCCACAGTTAAATTTCAGTGCCTGGATCAAGTTGTGCTCTAAGTTATTTAGATTGGAACTTATGTTTGTTAGTTATAACTTAACTTTTTTAGCCTGTAGCAAGATTCTAAATAGTTTTAGAAACACTTAAAATATTGGCAACAAACCTTGGATTGAAACAAAAAACTGTTTTCCGGCCTTTGACTTAGAATCAATTGCAATGGTTAAATTCAATTTTGTTACAATTATTTGTACATTTTTTTTCTATGGTCCACAGACAGACTTAAAACATAGTTTTGATCAGGGCTAATACAAACACTTTAGTACCTTGCACTAAAGTAAACAAGTAAAGCTATAACATTGAAAAATAATGGTCATAATACGTATCACAAACAACATTGAGTAAGCCAACAGTTATCTCATGAAAGATAAAGTGAATCATTTGAAGTAGTAAGGCGTGCAAACATCAAACAACATCAATGCATGACTGATAAGTTTAACTTGACTTTACAACTGTCGTTCTGATAAAATGGACAAACCATTAAAAACCCGTTATGCACTCTTATTTGTAGGCTAATTTGTTTACAAATATTTTTGTGTTACTTGACTTTTGTTATGTACTATTTGAAAATGTTTGTACTTAAATGTTATGGGAATGATGAGACGACTCTTCCAAATGATTAGGCTACCCCAAGTTTAAATTTGATGGCTTTTGTTTTAGCGAATTTCCCATATGGGGAATAAGCTATTCCTGTAGGTCTCATTGACCCGGAACCAATTTGCTTTTTCGTTTTCAGATCCCCAGAACCCAAAAACACCATAAAATTCATACATATATGTCCATTAGAGCTAAATACATATGATAACTTGAGCAAAAATGATCCGATTTTGATGAAATTTGGTACAAACGTGTAAACATAAGACGTTTATTCTGACAAGTTCGCGAACCAACATGATCAGACTTAGAGAACAGGGTTTTATAGGGTATAGAGTTTGCCTAAATAATTTACTATAGGCCTACCGAAGTTCGTTATTATGCGCCTAACGGCAAAAAAAAAACATTTTTAAAATTCTTTTTTATTTTTATGGAAAATTTATTATTATTTATTATTTTTTTTGGTAAATTGTTGTATATTGCTTGTTTATGAATGTATTGTGATCAAGTTTGGAAAATGTATTTATTTAATACTGAAGTACAGTAGAGTCCCGCAAACTCGGCGTAATGTGGACTGGAAGGGTGCCGAGTTTGTGAAATGCCGTGTTATGGGGAACTAGGGTTTAAAAGAAGAACAATACAATTTTTAAGCTAAAATTAACTACCTCTTTTATGTATATTTACATTTCAAGTTAGTATTAAGTCATCAGTTGTAGTACAACAAATCATTTGTACAAGCTGAGAATGATATGACTTGAGCTGGCTTGAGTCCATGTTTAACTCGGACTCAAAAAATCACTAATTTTCTGAGCCAGGTGATGGCCGAGTTATCCAGACTGCCGGGTTATCGAGTGCCGAGTTTGCGGGACTCTACTGTATTTACATTTCACAAAAAAATACACCTTAATATCACTGTAGCAGCAAATTTTTATACTCGTTAAACCAATGGTATTTAAATAGGGAATAATCTGATATTTTTTAAGAGATATGTTTGTGAAAATATAATCAGACAAATGGTCTGTAGGTTTACTGCAGTAGGGGTATTTTCTTTGGCCACCAGGAATAGGACAGGTCCAATTACCGATCCTTGAGGCACACCAAGTTTTTAATTTTAATGCCTCAGAAATCACGCCGCCTAGAGAGATGACTTGATAGTAGTCTTCAATTTTAAGACTCAAAAGAGCCTGTCCTAAAAATCCCTTTAAATTGTCGTAGATGATCCTCGTGACATAACAACGGAAGGTTAGACCCAGAGTACAAATTCCGTAACCAACCAAAGGCCTCCTCTTAAGGTGGTTTTGTAGCTGTATGTCCATTTGTAATGTAAACAGAGACTTAAGTAACTTTTAGGCGAGCCAAATTGTCTAATTTGCAATCTCATTTCCTTTTCAAAAACATTACACTAAATCTCATTTTTCAAAGTTTGTATATAAGTTTACTAACCCCACATCAATGCTGTTAGGCATATTTGACATGTTGTTGGCCTCCAAACATACCATATAATAGAGCCAGAATATTCATGGAGAGTCAAATACACAGGAGTTGCGACTGTAATTTATAACAGTTACACTCTATTGGTTGCATTACTTTTAGAACCGAACTTCAGTTATGGACACTTTTTCATAATTTATAATCAACGGTGTAAAAAGTTGTCTTAAAACCATGAAACGTGTTGTTATTGATGAGGCAATTTGATCTAAACATTCTTTTAGGACATTTGCAACTTGAATTTCTACTGTAAATTATACCCCTGTGTGTTTTTTCCTTAGGCTGTCAGACAACATTATTTATTTAATGCATACACTATTTTACACAATTGTATACATATTTGGAGGAAGTATCAATAGTAGGTATTTAGTTTGATTGTTAATATACATTAATTATTATAAAGAATATGTGATTACTGTGTATTGTATCGGGTGAAAGCAAAAGCAACTAAACCGACTGGGCTTGAATTTTACATAATGTAGATTACGAACCTGGCTAAAATGACCTAGAATCACTTTAGTTTTGAAACTCACTTTAGTAATTTCTTAGACATTTGTAAGATGCACTTGTAAGTAACAATTCTTTGTCCAGTAAGTAGGCTATTAAAACAATTTCACGCTTAGGTATAAAATGTATTTTTTACCTTACAAAAAAAGCATTATGTTTATTTTTTTACATCTTAGTTCTTCCTTATTTTTCTTCATTCCTTTTTGCTAACTAAAGCAAATATTGTATTTTTCTTTGTTATTTTATCATTTAAAATTATGCAAACGGATAAGGTATAAGTAAGGCTGTTCTATTCAATTAAACGTTGATAGTGACTTTGAGTAAAAGCTTATGTATCTCAGGGTAAGAAATACGTTTGAACAGGGATATTTACAGTCGTAGGTCAAAGAAGGTCAGATAAATCAAATGTGAAAGTCGGGGAAACCCTGAAGTATTGTTAGCTCAATGCATGTTTTGCCACTGTAGAGGTTATGACGGCTTCATGTCAGCAAACTTGCTGTCTGACCTTGGCAATATCATGTCATCATCATTGTCCTATCTCAACTATCATATTACCTTCTAATCTGTGTGCTTCATGGTTAACACCCACTTAAATTCACATTGGAAAATAGAATGCTGAAATGTTTGGAATGGAGTTGAAGAGACTACTCGCAAAAGAAATATCTTTTGACCAAGTATGAACTGTTACCATACGCTTTTGTTTGAACATTATAGTGTACCTGATCAAGAACAAAAGAATAATTTTCAAAAATAATACATTCTAATTACAATACAGGGTTAGACAAAAGAATGGAAACCCTTTCTTAACTTTACAATTGTATACACAAGGAAAACTAAATTCTGCACACTTTTGCCATAGAATTGCACTCAACGACAATTTTGTAGGACCCAAAATATCATTTGGGCGTAGCTTTAAAATTTTGAATGTAAAGAAGCCCAATCGAGTTACATCTAATTTTAAAGGTCTTAAACAAAGGGATTAGCGAAAACCAGGGGTCCCTAGCTCAATACATTACGACATTACTTTAATTTAAAACCTCTTCAAAAATACATTAACTTCGTTGTCTAAGTATGATAAGGATTTTAAATGTACAAAATTTAAATTTTAAATATTTTCCTGCAATTCTTAAATAAAATTGTCACGCCAACCAAAAAGTGTGTTTAATGCTGTATAAAAGTGTGCAAATTTTAGTTTTCCTGAGGTAGTTCATTGAAAAGTTAAGAGGCGGTATTCATACTATTGCCTAAGCATTATTTTTTATAAAGTCATCACAAAGCGTACTGTTTGACCTACTGATATATTAGTTTTGAAAAATAGACAGTAAGCAAGGATTTTGCAAGATTGGTGAATTGCTGACTAGCTAAGCGTACATTTATTGTGAAACATTAGTCCTACATTGTTTATCTTATTCATTTACCTCACAAATATTAGTTAAGCCTGCATACTCCTGTATCCATTGTAAATCATGTTGATATTGGCCTCAACAATACTGCCTTTATTCTTCACCTTAAGTCACAGCAAGCTTTTTCAGGTCTTTATTTTGTTGTTGATCAAATACTGGTTTTCCTGGAGCTTTCTTTATCTTTTTCTCCACCTAATTGCTTCAGAGGTTACAAATATTGTTATTGTTAAACCTTTACAAAATGAACCAGTAGCGTTTTAGGTGATATGTATTTACTACTTTAGGTGATATGTACTTTTCATATCTATCATTTGATAGATTGGTGATAAGTTTACATTTCCTAAAGTTCTGCTTATCGTTGCAACTTGCATTAAACATACATGTATTTAAATCTGATGTGTTTGTGAGCAATTCTTCCACAAGATTTTACGAATCTGTAATAAATGTGGAGTATATGGCGATAGACTTTACCCTCTTCAAAAAAGATCCTAATCACAGAATTTGACTCATAATTGAAGAGAGCATACAATTTCCCTCACATCAATAGAGAAATTAAGACAAATCGCCACATATGGCATGTGAACTGAGTTTTAGGCCTTAAGTTTTCATTTTTCTATATTTTTTATAATTATAAACAAAAATTATTGTTAAATCTGTTTTGTTCCAGAGAATGATTCTTCTCTCCTTGGCAGCAGCTTTGGTTGTTGCTCCTGTCACTCCATTTACTGTGGAATGCATCAACGGAAACTGCACCGAAAAAGAATCATCAGATGTTCCTATGTTCAACCTGGCTTCCATCTTTCCCTTCTTCGGACCAGTAGACTTTGACGCTAACAGAGACAGCGCACCTTCAGACACCGCACTTGTCCCTGCAGAGTCCAATGACACTAATCCGTCCGGAGGCATCGTGTCCATCCGGATAATGAGGGTTTTCTCCGTCCCGAACGTTGATGACGCTGATCAGCCAATGGGTGACATAGATCAGACTCCCAGCGAAGTCCGTCCTTCTCTGTTGCTGCAGAAGATGTTTGACAGCATACTAGCTGACATTGGCCTATTGGACCTCTCAAACCGCAATTTGACAAGTGAGTTCTTATAGTTCAACCGTAATCTATTGAACTGTAGAAATTCCATTCCCATGTTAAAGTTATAGTTGTTGAATAAATATGATTTTAGTTTGATGTTTATCACTGATTTTTGTTGAACACGACAATTTTTTTAAACAAGCTCAACTGAAATGACTAGTAAGCAACACATAGTTAATTTGTGACATCTATATATTTAATTCCGTAAGCGAATCAGTCCCCAACAAATATCTTGAGATAGGAAAAGGTATCATGGTTTTTAAGGATTCATTTTAAAGATTAAGTTCCAAGGACGGTGAGAAAAATATCAGATGTGTCAAAAATTCTCCCTGCTCTGCCCCACAGGCCGTCAAAGATCTGGTAATTTTCTAATGGGAATACTGCTACAGTGTTTCTACCAGTGTTGGGAAGTAGCGCGCTACAAGTAGCGACGCTACAGTAGCGCGCTACTTTTTTTGTAGCGTTAGCTGTAGCTACGCTACTTTTAAGATTTTGTAGCTTTAGCTGTAGCTAGCTACATTTTTAAAGTAGTTGTAGCGGAATTTTAGCTACTTTTCTCGCTACATTAACATTGATTGAGATAGTGATTTTTATCACAACCTTACGTGAAACAACCTTTTTCAAACTGAGATTTTCAAAAAAGTTAGGCCTACTTTCTTGGCTTCATACAGCTGGTCACAGTCGTGTCATTACCTATTAAAACGTTGCGTGGACATGGAGGCTATTATCTGAGTGTTATCCACATGTTTGGCTCTCATTTCCTTCATTTGCTACTCTATGATTACTGTCAGATAAAATAAAATTGCTAGCTGCAGACGACGTTTAATTAAACATTACCGTACCGGTGACAAGAGAAGCTATTGAATGCTTTCAAGTGATTGTCAGGTAAGGGAAATTAGTACCCAATTTAGTTTCTTTATTGTATAAATTTAGTTTAAACTTGGGTTTTAATGGAAACCAACACTAAACCTAAAAATAATGAGAAAGCTGGTCTATCAACCTTTGCTTCATCTGTTGATTGTGGTTCACCATCACAAGCCCTTCCTTGGTTAGATTACAAAGATTTTTCAAAGGTTTACTAAATGAACGAAGAGTAAATTTCCTGATGAGATTTAAGATATGCCTAGGCCTAGAATACATAATAATTGTAACAAAAAAATCTCCATATAACATGAAACTTGCATTAAAAAAGTAGCATACGGTAGTTTGCTCCTGCTAACAGCTCTTGTCAAGGACTATTCCTAGGCTATGCTATTGGATTAATACGAATATCAAGTTCAATTAATAGGAATATGTATGTTTAGTCCTTGTAAGAACAAGCCTACTATAGCCAATTTGTTGTACAAAGCCAAGTAGGCTACGCCTAAATGTTATTTTTACTTAACAATTTTCAACATGTTTAAATTAAAAGCCGATTTCAGGATAAGCTGCTGAATACTGTTTTCTGCACCAACGTTTGTTGAAGCACAATTTGACCTATGCATAATTTGACAAAGAACGATTTCTTGACATTGAAAAGTGTTATTCATAGAACAAGTAACATATTACTATGGGTAAAAGTTATAGAAATGTAGTTTTTAACATTAAAAATAAGGAAAGGCAATTAACTCCAATTTCAGTAGGCTAGGCTCTGTAACACAAAAAAGTATTTTTGAATAATCGTTTTACAGTTTTATTGTTTTAATAGTTGATAAAAGAATCTATAAATGAATGTAGATTAAAGAAATGAAATGGGCTTTTAAAATATAGTTTGTTTGTATGTCCTTTGAACTTAGGCTAATGAAATTTACAAATAATATGCTTAAAAATAATGCCATATTTAAAAACAAGCACTAAATACGATGGAACACCCAACTAACTTATTTTGGTTCTGTTGTTGTAACGTTAGGTTTACATAGTTGCAATTAATTTTACAGGAAAAGTAGCTAAAATTGTAGCTATAGCTACATTTCATTGTAGCTGTAGTTGTAGCTAGCTACTTTCTCGGAACTGTAGCTGTAGCTGTAGCTAAGCTACTTTTTTGGAAATGTAGCAGTAGTTGTAGCTAGCTACATTTTAAAAGTAGCTTCCCCAACACTGGTTTCTACATGCTTTTTTAAATATACCAGCTGATGTAAACATTGCGTACTCGTTTGTTTAAGAATCAAAAAGTAAGAGAGAAAATTAAATTTCTACAGTACACTCACCATGAGTGGCTCATTTTACTAGTTATATTTCAATTAAAAAAAAAGTACAGCTGGTCCATACTGATTAAAAAGTCAATTATAGATTAACCATTTAAACTCAATGAATTTTATTCGTTCCTGAAAAAAGTTATTAGTTTTTAGGTTTCATTACTAGGCCCTGCTATCCTTGATTGTTGGGACATAAATAAATGATCCTAGCTAAAAGAAAACAGCTGATGTTAGAATTTTTGGAAAATACGTTAAGTCCATTGTATATGTACCATACTTAAAAACCATTAATCATTAAACTAGGCATATGTCATTGAACTATCTTCCAATTTCTTACCTGCTGCGTTTATGCAAGGCCCCATTAGAAAAACAGGCCATGCTGCACGCACGATCCATGACGTCACACTAGTGGATAGATTTCATTGATAAATTCATTGCCATCGCCATTTCCCATATCATGGTGTCTACTCTCCGGGAAATTCGGGAAAACCGGGAAACCTCCGGGAATTTTATCTTACCTTGAAATGTCCTGGAAAACTCCAGGAATCCACCCAAACCTCCGGGAATCCGTAGCCCAGTCATCGGAATCGTCGCCTAACCGAAACACTACCGCTTTTGTTGCCACGATCGCGGGAAACGATTATCGGTGTTGCCGAAACCGCAAGATATGCTCACGGGTATTGCCGCGATTGCGAGTGACGATTATCGGTGTCGCTGAAACCACGAGATATGCCTACGGGTGTTTATACAGGAAAAACAGGAAATTATAAAAATGAGTAGAATAGCTAGAAAAGTACAAAATAAATGTACTTTATCTAAACTAAATAAAAGAAAAAAAATATTAAATAAAAAAATTACTGAGAGTAAAAAGAAGTTTTTTGATTTCCAAATTCATAATTCAAGTAACATTAACAAAACCACATGGAGAATAATTAATAATGAAGTTTCAAACAAAAAAAACACTTACTCAGAGAATATTAGTCTTCGACTGAATGATGAACTAATTGAAAATCCTACTTATGTTGCAAACATGTTCAATAATTACTTTATAGATGTGGTAGATAGCTTTAGTGTTAGGCAACCTCTAGATAAAAGTGGAGGAACAACTAAGAAATTTAACGATGTAAATAAAGTAAAAGGGCTTTTTGAAAGTAGGATATTTAAGTGCACTCCTGTAGATGATAAGGAAATGGAAAGAATTATTGGTTCACTTAAGAATAAAATGTCTAGTGGTTATGATGATATACCAACTAAATTATTAAAATATCTAGGGAACCTTTTAGTAAAGCCACTTGTACATTTGGTGAATTCCTCTTTTGTGTCTGGCTTATTTCCACATCAACTAAAAATTGCAAAGGTAATTCCATTACATAAAAAAAACGAGGTTACTGAAATATCTAACTATAGACCTGTTTCATTGCTCCCTGCTGTATCAAAAGTATATGAGAAAGCAATGTACATTAGATTGGTAGATTATCTTGAAGCAAATAAGTTATTTGATAATGCTCAACATGGTTTCAGAAATGGAAGATCAGTAATAACAGCAGCTACTGACTTCATTGAGTCCATCGTAGAATCAATTGAAAACGGTGAAAATGTTCTAGGGATATACATGGATCTCTCTAAAGCATTTGATAGTGTTTGTCATTCAATTTTGCTACAGAAACTGGAAAGTCTTGGAATAATGGGAGTCCCCTTAAAATGGTTTCAATCTTATTTGGATGGTCGGATGCAATTTGTTGAAATAAAATCAAACAAAAACAATTATTTAACTACATTTAACTCTCATAAACGTAGAATTAAGTGGGGGGTGCCACAGGGTTCAATTTTGGGACCAATTTTGTTTTTATGTTATATAAAAGAATTGCCTAAAAGTATTGTTAATCCTCAAAAGAGTAAGATTTGTTTATATGCAGATGACTCAAATTTAACAGTGGCGGGGAAAAGTAAAGATGAGTTGGAAATTTCGGCCTTTGTAGAATTGTATAATATACAACAATTTCTAAAAAATAATAATTTGAATCTTAATACAACAAAAACAAACTTTATGTCCTTTTCGACTAAACAAAGTAAGCAGAAACTTGAACCCAATTTGATCATTGATTCAGAATCAATAGAACAACTTTCTGAAGCCAAACTTTTAGGTCTCTATGTAGATGAACATCTAAGTTGGAATAAACACGTTGAAAAATTGTTAAAAAAGCTTAATTCTGGAGTGTACGCATTGAAAAGAATGTCTTATTTGTGCAATTTAGATGCACTCAAAAAAATATATTTTGCCCATATTCATTCTCACATAAACTATGGCATTGGACTATATGGGGCAACTACGATTAAAAATTTAAATAAAATTCTAATCATGCAAGAAAAGGCCATTAGAACTATGTTACACCTTAAAAAAGATGAATCAGTTAAATCTCACTTTAAAAATCTAAATATTTTAACAGTTTTTGCAGCGTATACTTTTGAGATAGCATGTATAGCTAAAAGAGACAGCCTAAAATATGAGCCAGTTGTGCCACATAGCTACAATACAAGACATAAAAAGGATATTGTAACTTCAACCTATAAGCTGGAATTCTCAAAAAAAAAACCGACTTTTGCTGGATCACAAATTCTAAGGAAATTGCCAGCCTCTATAAGGGAGGAATCAAATTATAAATTATTTAAATCTAAATTAAAAAAACATTTAATAGGAAAGGCGCCTTATACAATGGAGGAACTCATTGAATAAATATTCATACTTAAAATGTATTTATATCTAAGCTAGTTTAGTACTTTATACTTGACACTATTTTTGTACCCATGTACATGTAAGGAAAATAAAGATGTTTTGATTTGATTTGATTTGATTGCCGCGATCGCGAGAGACGATTATCGGTGTTGCCGAAACCACGTGAGATGCCTACGGGTGTTGCCGCGATCGCGGGAAACAATTATCGGTGTTGCTAAAACCGCAAGATATGCTCACGGGTATTGCCGCGATCGCGGGAGATGATTATCGGTATTGCCGAAACCGCAAGATATGCTCACAAGTATTGCCGCGATCGCGAGAGATGATTATCAGTGTCGCCGAAAGTGCGAGATATGCCTACGGGAGTTGCCGCGATCGCGGGAAACGATTATCGGTGTTGCTAAAACCACAAGATATGCTCACCACGGGTATTGCCGCGGTCGCGAGAGACGATTATCGTTGTCGCCGAAACCACGAGATATGCCCACGGGTGTTGCCGCGATCACGGGAGACGATTATCGGTGTCGCCGAACCCGCGAGATTTCCTCACGGCTATTGCCGCGATCGCGGTAGACGATTATCGGTGTTGCCGAAACCGCAAGATATGCCTACGGGTATTGCCGCAATCGCGAGAGACGGTTATCGGTGTCGCCCAAACCGCAAAATATGCATACGGGTGTTGCCGTGATCGTTGACGGTGTGACGTTTTGTCGCTGGTGTTGAAGATACTGCAAGATATGCTCACTGATATTCCCACAATCGCGGGAGATGATAACTGGTGTCGCCTTACCTACCAGTTATATTGTTTTATTATGTTGTATAAAATATTATTCTTTGGAAATGTTTTGTTACAAATAATAATAATAATCATTATTATTAATAATAATAATAGCCTAATAATAATCATTTTCATTTATTAGCGGGTTGCGATTAGTTAAACGGGTTCCGATAGTAGCTCCTTAAAATTCAGGAATTTGTCTTGAATTCTCCTGGAAAACTCCTTGAATTTTTCAAACCAGGTTTAGTAGACACCATGCATATGTTTTAGGTAAATAAACAAGCTGGCTGTTTGTAAGATTTCAATGGTAAGAGTTTAGTACAACTATCCACCACTGTGACGTAGTATTGCGCTGCCCGTGCTGCAGCATGGCCTGTTTTTCTAGTGGGGCCTTGGTTTATGCCATTTGTAATTGTAATTACTTGGTTGCACTTCAGACGCTACATTCAATCCTTTTGATGATCTTCAGTAAATTTCTAAACTAATTTCCAACATTCATCTAGCTCTTTTTCTTCCAAAATTTTGAGATCCTGAAGACAAGATGTGTGTTGTAGGTGCGGAGGTGTACTCAGCTCTAGCAGAACGTAATGCAGAAGGCCGTCCAGTCAAGACTTTGATTCTCAGCAACAGCCGTGTTCATCCGATGGACGCTGGCACCTTTGCCGTGGCTGAGGGCACCATCAACACTCTTATCATGGCCAACTCCTCAGTCAACCTGGACGCTCTCAGAGGACTCACCAACCTCAAGGTACTTATGCTCTCGTCTTTACTGTTGAAAAATACAATCGAGTTAGAGTTATCACAGCTGACATTGTACAGAAGAGTGTCAGTTACTCGAAGGTCTTTAGAAATGTTGGTTAACCATAACACTGGCCACTAGTGTTGCTGCGAAAGCAGCATTACAGCTTATAGTGACAGCTTATGGTGTCACTGAGACCATAAGATATACTCACATGTGTAGTTGCCATTGCGTGAGACGTTTTTGTTTGGTGATGTCAAGATCACAATATGTCTTGCGGGTATTACTGTGATCGTGGCAGACGTTCATTACTGTGGCCGAGACCGTAAGATATGCATAGATGTTGCTGCAATGGTAGGAGACAATCAAGGCCCACAAAAATTCACGTAAAAACATATTTTAATGTGGTAAATTATAGTTAAAATAATATATATAACTTTTACTGCAAATATCCGACAATCCAAAAAATCAGTTATCCGAACTCCCCAATTCCCAATTGTTCCCTTAACCACCCACAATAACCCAACCAACTTCTGAACAAATTATATCTCAGAATAAGAGTAATTCAGAAATCACAATAATATACTCCAGTTAAAGGAACTAAACTGCCAAAGTGGCTCAAGACAAATTTAACTGAGCGTCTTATGAATAATCCTCTGTATTCTTAAACCAAATTTTTGACTCTAAAGCAGCTGATGTTTAGTGTTAGTCAATAAACTGGAGAGAAAAATTTGTTGATTTTTTTGTCCTTGGACATTAGACTCAAGTAGGCCTATGTTTTTCACATTACATCAGGGGTAGCTGTAAAATCCATTGGTTATATGGCGGAATTTGAACACGCGACCTCAGGGACCAAAGTTTCCCACTTTACCACTAGACCAGGTCGCTCCCACATTCGTTGATTATATTGTACCCATGTTTAACGACAGTCAATTCTATCCTCTAATGCTATTGTAATGTTTTTCTCAGGTGTTGAACTTGTCCAACAACAACCTCACCACTTTCCCCTGGTATGGTCTGATGGCCGACACTCTGGAGGTTCTTGACCTCAGCGACAACTTGTTTGTGGAAATCAGACCAGAACTGTCCACCCTGAAGGCCCTGAGGGAACTTTACCTTTCCAACAATAAGTGAGTAGCACAATGTAACAACTGGTCAATAAATATTTGGAGGTAGCAGTTCTTGACGGGATTTTGTGCTGTTGGCCATCTTGTAATGTTCTGGGGATGGTTTGGGGCGTTTGGGCCTTTTTTGGGGTTTGGTTGTAGTCCAGCAAAGAAAGCCCCATGCGGATGGACAAAATCTAGATTAAAAGAACCTCTTAAAAAAACCATGTTAATTTAACTGAAAAGCCAAGTGCTCAAAAGGATAATCACGATTTCTGATTCCTAAAGATTGTTTCAATGTAACATTAATTCTACAAAGACATTTTCTTCCAACAAGGCATTTATATCTTCTTTACCACAGTCCCTTTTTCTTCTACATCTATCCTCTTAATCACCTCTCTCTTGCATCCCTCTTAATCTTTCTTCTTTCCTTCACCTCTCCCTCCATTTCTCTTCACCTTTCTTTTCCCACCATCTTCCATTCAGTGGCGTATCCAAGAGGGGGGGGGGGGTTTATAGGTTTGACACCCCCCTTGACAATAAAACGGTACAAAATTTTTTTTCCTAACAAATTCCATACCCCCTAGTGTAACCCCCTGAAGGCCATCCTAGTTACACCTATGCTTCCGTTCACCTATAAGGTCTTACATTGACCAAAACAAATTCTAGTGAGTCTATAATAAACTGTTTGTATGTTCTAATAAATTCAGTAGACTAAAAAGTATGTTGTGAATGTTACATGTTTATATTTAATTTCTTTGTGACTTACAGGATCATGTCTGTTGAAGAAGCGCCTCTGAACTTGTTGCCAAACCTTGAGGTTCTGGACTTATCCCACAACGTCCTTGTCAATGGAAACTTTGCAAGCCTTAAAAAGCTCAGTCAGGTTAGTTTAGTAGTTTTGTCTAGTTGATACAATTATTTTTTACACCTTCAAACTCCACAGATTATTCAGTGATCAAACTATGAGTATTTTAATAATATTTTCCCTCAAATGAAAATCCAAGTAGGCCTCCCATATTCAACTTGACTCCCATGTTGAACTACAGATAACTAATAGCTGTCAGTTGTTTTTTTTTTTTTTTTTAGCTGTTTCCGATAGCTAGTGATATTGGAAAATTTGGGTTTTTATTCTATGAAATTTGGCTCTAGCCCAGAATCGCTTTCACATTACCGTACTTCAGGCTAAACCTAGAAGTTGTGGCTTAGAACTAAGATAATATCCATTGGTAAAATGGCGAGATTTGGACCCACTCTTTAAGACTGGATGAGCTTGCATCCAAGTTGGGCTATGTTACTCTTTCGTCCAATATGTATATGGGTTGTTGTTGTGCATAGAGCTGTTTGTTATATTCATAGTCTACCAGAATTTCCATCACCGTTCGGACCTGTACTTTATAGTGGATTAACAATTTTGGATTTTGTTAACCCTTAATAATATCCATCAGGGATTAAAACTTATCCATTTCTCGGTGTCGTCAAACAGGTAACATACTTATAACACGAACGAACATAGTATGATACACAAAACACGACATAACAAGAGCTAGGCCTAGAATTCAACACTCAACGGGCATTGGGAACGTTTCGCAGCGGTCGGTAACAGTCCACTTTAATCCCTGATGGATATGACTATGGGTTAACAAAAGCCGAAACCTGGGTCATCCACTAAAAGGACAGTCGGAGCTGAGACGGAAAATCTGGTATGTATATTTTATTGTTTGTCTAAATTTATTATGAAATGAAGATAAAGAGTGTTTGTCTTTGTGTGTTTATGCGAAGTGTACGCAAAAACACCTAAACTTGGCAACAATTTTATACAATGTTCTTTAAAGACTGCCAACATCCAGGCCTTGAACCTTGTAGGACACTATTTCTAACACATGATTACCTTAACAGCTGAATCTTGACTGGAACTTCATGAGGTTGATGAACACCAACGCTCAACTTCCCTCACAGCCTCTGACCCTCAAGTTGGCCTCCAACCCTTGGAGATGCGATTGTGGTCTGCTCAACGTCCGAGACAACAACGAGATCCTCGACATGGACCAAGTCATGTAAGTTTATGTAGTACTGTCTACTCTTGGTAGTTCAAACATTCGATGAATCAAAACATTCGACAAATCAGTCCGTAGAGAATCTCTTGATATTTCAAAGTTTTACCACGCATTTTGATACCCGGTATTTCAAAGTCCAGGTAGGCCGATTTGGAACATGCGGTACCTAGAAGTTTCAACGGCTGAACTCTCCATAATTCAAAGGGACGCAGGTGAATTTATAGATTGTGTCAGAATAGGAAACTAAACATCCTGTTAGGCACAGAAGCTTTGAGATTCAAAATATCTGGTTTTTACAAAACAATTAGACACTCATGTCCAGAGCCGAATATAGGGAAGGCAGTATTGTAGCTCACCTAACCTAACCTTATCAATTTACTCACCCCCCTCGAAGTATATTATATATTCGTCACTGCTCATGCCAATCATTGAAAGCTCGTAGAATTCTGAAAAAATCTGAATAAAGAGTCTCCTTGCATTATTTGGGTTTTATGCTCAAAGCAATGTTTTAGTAAGCTTGTCAATTATTCCTAATCTAATTACTTGTCAAGAGTTACTAGTACCTGTATTTGTGATGAATTTACAAAGTTAGGCCTATTTAGAATTGGATTTCCAAGTTCACACTTTTGTGTTGTCTTTGCTGTAGCATGTGCATTATTAACATTGGTTGAAGGTGGTAAAACTGCATTTGTATTGTAAGTGTACGCACCAAAAAAGCATGATCCAACTAACACAATGTGTGTAACAAGCATGATACTGTAGTTTGTTTTGCACTGATGATTGATTTTGATTATTAGTTTCAATTTGTTGATTCTTACAGTTGAATGTAGGCCTACCACATTTATAAAATTGCGTTGTCTGTGAACTAACCTAACTTAACCTGGTCATTATCACTAAATACTACAGCTTTAAAAATAAATAGTTCAATGGTCCATGCTTTCCAAATGATCAATGCATTCCAATTGATAATGCGTTCGGAGGAGATGATGACGGATGATGTCACGATTGCGGGAGAACCTACTTCCACTTAGTAAATAAATTTTAAAATTTTGTATTCAATTTTTCTTTATTTTTGTCTAATCTCAACAATTTTGTAATACAAGGTAGATCTGTTCCAATTTAATTCGTATTAGCAGGACTCTCTTATTTACTCTCTCTGACTTATTTTTTGGGTCAGATTTTTGAGTGCCAAATGTATCTTAAACTAATTAGTGAGTGATTTTTTTATTGTGTTAAAAACCTTTATAGATATTGATTTCACTTAATATTTTTAGGACATGATTCTGTTGTAGCCCTTTATTGCGAACACTTGATAATTGTAGAAACAATGCTATGTGTTGCCATACAAGCTTTATCCAAATCCTTGTCCAATTGTGATCGTCCTATGTTTTACAGGTGTCTCAAGCAAAGTTACGATTATAGCCAATCCCCTGATAAATGGCTTGTCTCTAACCTAACCAAGGACTCCATCGGTCACCGAGGTTGTGACGATGTTCCCGAACTTTACAACTATATATCTAACAAATGTTTGACGCAGAATCAAATCGCCCAAGATTTACTTTTGATGACGGCGATGTTTTTGTTTTTGATTGTCTGCATGTATACTTTCAACAAAATCTGTTTCCCCAAGACTGTTAGCAAGGGAAAGGTTTGGATACGGGCCCAAGAGATTCCAAAATGGAGCTTTGACAAGCTAGGGAAGCAACATGAGGTGCCTTATATTCAAGTTGAGAAGAGCCCTGTTAAAACTTAAGCTGTGGAATACGATTTTAAAACGTGTTGGGGGTATTAACACAAAATTTAGTGCCTTTTAATGTCAAATTATTTGAGTTTAGGTTGCTAACATAATAATTTTGAAAAAAAAACTATATTTAAATTTTTTTGTCAAACTATTTTTGTTCTCACTTTATTAAACTATAAACACCTTTATCGAGTTTTTATTGGTGGAGTAGTCGGTGATTCGTTACGTTATTGTGTTGTGTTTTGAAAGACTAAACACATGCACAAAGTATTTTACTGTAAAAGTTATTTTATAAAATATTCATTTGACTATGATAAAGAATCTCATGCACAGTTAAAGTTTAATATAAATACTTATAGAAGAGGTGAAATAAACAAATTAAAAATAACAAGGTCGATGGAAAAGTATATTTTAGATTTGCCGAATAGTGGTATAAAAAATTGTTTACAATAAAATTAGATAAAATTTTAACTTTGATTGGAGAAAAACTAATTTAAAATATTTTACACTAAATTTTTAGATACACTGAAATTAGTTTTAAATTTGCATCAAAAATATTTTCTTACATAGGCTAATTTAAAAAATTACTAACTACCTAACAATATAATGTATGTGTGGGTATGTGTAGTTTACAATTAACACCTTAAATGCCATGATCTGGTAGCTATAGTTTAAAATGTAAAAAAAAATCTTTGTACTACAGTTACCTAACAATCAACTGTTTTCCCCCTGAGTTAGACTCATATTATCTGGTTTCTGAACTCTTTAACTCACTGTAAGAAATTTTACCAACTGCATTACAGAATTCCAACCTAAAAACACAAAATAGTCATCATTTTACTATCTGGCAATGCTGTGTGCTCTTAACACGCTGTTGGCAACACTGTAAATAGATCAGCTGTTGCACTTTTTACAAGATTTGAATGCAATAACAAAGTATAATTTAATGATGTAGGAATTTAATCTTTTGATCTTTTAATAACTTTATAGTATTGGGAAAGAAGGCTTTCTTTAGTGGAAAATTGTCCATTTTGGCACACAAAAGTACTGAACATAACAGTTTTAACATATTTTTTGACAGCATTTTTACAAATAAAGTCCATTTCTGTTTACAGATGTTTTTTACATATTTTTTTTGTTTTTAGGTAACTGTAGGAAAGATATTAGTGTGTAATTAAGTAGTTTAGAAAATAACTGATAACCATTAAATTTCACTCGGTTTCACCTTAGGTTTAGTTATGGGCATGCAATTGATGTTTGTATTTTAGTTATAAGTGCACAGTATTATGAAAAAGACATTTTGTATAGTTTGGGAAATAAAAGTGTTGTTTTACTAACCTTTGTTTTTTATCCATCCCATTGTGAATGAGTATGAATGTGCCATTCTGTATTCATTAATTCATGCACTGACACACAGATAAAGCTAGTGTTGTGATAGGTTAGTTTCAATTTAAATTTTCTTAAAAAAATTTACAAACAATAGAGGTTTAATTCTTTGAAAAGGAATGTATTCTAGGAGATCCATAACGACAAACAGACAAAACTACAGAAAAAAAACATTTTTACATTAACACTAATGAACTGTGTTCATAAAAAGGCAATGAAAAATACTTAAAAACCTATTAAATTTAATATTTTAAAAATAAGCTTGTAATTATTTATTCTCTTTTTATTAATTTCACAGCTGATTTAATTGAAACTGATCAGCTGATTTTGTTGGAATGTTCACTGGCTGATTGAGTTAAAATGTTGTATGGCCCTTTGTATTTATATCCCTTGCCTATCCTGAAATATTCGTATCCTAAGCATGATAGTCCAGTAAATCTGTCAGAAAAAATGGGGTTGCTGTGCAAAAGGTCGGGTAGTTCTGATTTCTGGATATGTTGTTAGTATTGGGCCCATGACATAAAATCCAAGTTATCCACCTCGAGATACTGCCGCTCGCCACGGGGCGCGCCACTTGTTATCGAAATATAAAAAATATGGCAATTCCTATTGTTTTTCACTCAATCTCGCGAACCGTTGATTTTACCGAAAATTTTAGATTATTACGTTAAAGAAGAATAAATTTGTGACAGTTTAAGCCCAACAGCAAGTATGTAGCGTAAATAATGGTCAAAATACAGACCATCAAAATAAATAAATTTTCCAAAGTAGTATAAACATTGTGGTTTTTATCAATATTCCCACAATATAGTTGTTTGAAGCAAACACCGAAATGATTTAAAGAGTATGCCAGTTTATTTGCTATTAATAGAAAATAAATAAAAGTATGAATACAAATACCCCCACATCAGCAAACCTGCAGCCTAAGTGAATTTCCATTTGCTTGATTTGATTTCCACAAACCTATTTAAATAACATTAGGTTTAACTGATACCTAGGTTTGCTGCTACAGGGAGGGTAATATAGTATATAAAATAATAATAGTATGATAAGAAACAAATAAATTTACCCAATTTTATAAAAATGTGTCTATAAATAAGGAAAAACAATAATTTAAAATCTTTGCTATTGGAATAACTTAAGGTTTTTTAATTTACATTTTTTAATTTTCTCCGTAACCAATAACTGTAAAAAACATTTTAATGTACTAAATTATTTGTTTTTTAGCTCTAAAAAATTCTTTAATGATACAATTGTAAAATTGTATGTTTTGAGGGTAAAAAATATGAAAAACCCGTTCTTAACAAAAAACCCTATAAAGCAACCGTTCCCATGGCCTGATCATTCTTCGTGAACTCGTTTTAATAAATGTAGGTTTACATGCCGAAAAACAGACCTTCAAAATATACCTTCAACGGCAAAACTACTCTTCCCAAAGCTGTCAAATGTTTACACATAAACATTTAAGCTAAGCTTTGGGTACAATACTTGCACATGAGAACAAAATAAAACAGTTTAACATAGTTAACAGTTCATTGAGGCTGAAATATCAGGCAAATAACAATCACTCAACAGATCTTCCATGCAGCGGGTAATTTTTCCACGCCAAGTGCGCCCATCTATACAGGACATGCTGAATATGATTTGAAATACAGGATTGATATAGAAGAACACAAAAAAATCGGAAATTTCACTACAAGACGTACAGACAAGTTCTGGTGTGAAATTTTGTCTGATTAGGCCATGGAACAGGCCCTCACAAAGACAATGAAAAGCTCTGAAGGATTGAATCGAGGACGAGGAAAACAGACAAAATGTTGTAGCTTGATGGGCGCTTGGGATGATCCGTCCTCATCAAATCTGTAGGAAATTGAGAAATATTATAAAAAATGACGTCAGTTGAGCATTAACAGTGAGCAACATGTTCATGTTGACGTGCGCCATTCTCGCATTGCTCGAGACAACGAAATTGATGAAAGATTAAATAGTGGTTTCATCAACACACACCATTCAATATAAATTATATACTGATTATTAGCAAATTTCTCTAATAGGGAATACGCTATTACAGTAGGTCTCATGGTAAGACCTAGACCTGGGACCGATTTACTTTTTCATTTTGGTATTCCTAGAGGCCAAAAATACATAGTTTTAAGTTTAGTTTTAGTTTTTAGTACAAAAAATATGTAGTTTTAAACATACCTCACGATACTATTGTTCAAATGGATGAGTAATTATCATTTCGTGCTGTGTAGCGTGTACTTCAAAGTTTTAGTTTCGTACGTTGGCAATAAGTTGCATACACCTATTTGACCTTGAAGATAGTTTTGGTAATAAATTATAATACAAACAATAAAATATTAATGATAAAAATGAGTAAAAATAGCTTGCATGTCTGCAGGGCTACAATGGTTCGCATATTGAGGTGTGATAGTGTTAAAATAACTATTTTATTACCTTTCATTTAATGTATCAGCATAGCCTTCTCTATGGTATCAGTCGTTGAACAGTAGTTTGTATCTAGTACAATAAATAAATAAATTTTCAAACTAGGTGGGTTTTTTGGAGACCCTGTATCCAAAAAAGCTAAAGATTTTACTATACTGTATCCAAAAAGTTATTATCGTCCGTTAGCACGATGACTCCCAAATATCATCCGATTTAGTGGAATTTGGTACAATCATTACTTTTATTTGTGAATCAAGAGATGGACTATTTATCATTTACTTTGTGAATCATGTAAACGTATATTTATTTATTAAAACGAGTTCACGAAGTATGATCGGCATGATAAGGCCATAGGAACAGTCGCCTTATAGGTATTTCGCCAGTAAGATTTTTTTTAATTTTTAACCCTCAAAACATACAATTTTACAATTGTATCATTAAGGAATTTTGTAGAGCTTAAAAACAAATAATTTAGTACTTTAAAATGTTTTTTACAGTTATTGGTTACGGAGAAAATTAAAAAATGTAAATTAAAAAACCTGAAGTTATTCCAATAGCGAAGATTTTTTATTATTGTTTTTTTCCTTATTTATAGACACATTTTTATAAAATTGGGTAAATTTATTTGTTTCTTGTAATACTATTATTATTTTATATAATATAATACCCTCTCTGTAGCAGCTAACCTAGGTACCAGTTAAACCAAATGTTATTTAAATAGGTTTGTGAAAAAAATCGAATTCAGCAAATGGAAATTCGCTTAGGCTGCAGGTTTGCTGAGGTGGGGGTTTTTTTATTCATACTTTCATTTATTTTCTATTAATAGCAAATAAACTGGCATTCTCTCTAAATCAATACGGTGTTTGCTTCAAACAACTATATTGTGAAAATATTAAAAAAACCACAATTTTTATACGACTTTGGAAAATTTATTTATTTTGATGGTCTGTATTTTGACCATTATTTACGCTACATACTTGCTGTTGGGCTTAAACTCTCACAAATTTATTCTTCTTTAATTTAATAATCTAAAATTTTCGGTAAAATCAACGGTTCGCGAGATTGAGTGAAAAACAATAGGAATTGCCATATTGTTTATATTTCGATAGCAAGTGGCGCGCCCCGCGGCGAGCGGCAGTATCTCGAGGTGGATAACTTGGATTTTATGTTATGGGCCCAATACTAACAACATATCCAAAAATCAGAACTACCCGACCTTTTGCATACCAAAATGTCTTATTTTACTGGACTATGAGTTGTGTTGTTCTTGCTTGCTGTCTGCTAGTTTTTATGTCTGCACAAACTAACTGAAATAACATCTGATTGTCTTTAATGTTGGTATCATTTGGTTTTTGTAGAATTCCAAGTAGGTATTGGCTTTAACAAAATATTTAAATTTAAAAACATTTTTCTTGAAAGAGTGAAAATTAATGATGTGATAAAACAATAATGATTGTTTTTTATATATTAAAAAGTTGCTCATTGAGACTTTTTTAAAGGATTAGACCATTATCATCAAAAAATACCTTAAGGATAAAGCAAATAATATAAGTGATGTCATAATTTTTTTCTTCTTTATTGAGGCAAGTTGCTCAAGACCTTCAGTTAAATTTCCCTCTAAATCTCCTTTCCAAGAAGACATCAGGCAATGTTGGTTTTCAAACACTGAACAAAGCTGGCTACTTAAGTCCAGAGAGCGGTAACACACAGATAAGCTGAGTCCAAGCTTATACTGATCCATATTGTAAACAAGAGACATACGCGGAGGTTTAGAATGGGGAGGAGTGGATTTTGGGATTCGAGGGAGGTCAGGGAAAGTTGAACTACATGATTGTACGGGATCCAGCTAATCAAACATTGTGTCTAAGTTTAACCATTTGATTTTCCAGAAAATTCAATTTTTGAATTGGAAAAATGTTTAGCATCGATAATTTCTATATTTTTAATACAACATGAACTTTTAAAATTTTATCAAACAGACAAAATAATTAGTATCAATTAGTACATTTTGTCCAACAATAAAAAAATAGTTGGAATTTGTAAGTGAATCATTTTTATTTTGGTTAACTTGACGTTTTATGGGTAAATAACTTCTTGATCAGCTTGTACGTGTTATTAAATTTATCGTTACGTAAATAAAATATGTCTAAATACACTTTAAAATTATTTTAAGTGTTATTAGACGTATCTTTTATTTACTTTCCGTTTTATGGGTAACAGTTATGGATGGTGCTATCTTTACTTCAAGGTACTGAATTGAATACAAATGAATAGCAATTTTACTCACAAAGTATCAAGAATTCATCTTGTTTTGAATAAACATTAAACAACATTCCAGAATGATTGGTCAATGAAGCCAAAGGGTTAAAACGTAAAATTTTGTTAAAAAACAAAAAAAAAACATGGTAAAAATCATTTAAAGTATTAGCACATTGAACTAACCTTTTTTTATATAACTGTTGGTTTTTGCACAAAAAGTTCTTTTATTAAACTTCTTTTGTAAGTTAAAAGTTACATTTGCAAGGAGTCATTACTAAAGACATAACCCTATACATCCAAATATTTATACTAGTCTTAATATTTTTATTTTACATCATGAGAGGTAAGTAAATTACTGGTTTTGTAGTGACCTAAAAATAAATGTGAGATTTGTTTTGTTTTTGAACCAACAACACTGAAATTTCTATAATTTTTTTATGGAATGAAAATTAAATGACATAATGTAAAATTAAATATTCCTATTTAAAAATTTTTGTTTTATTAAACAGTTTTACGAATATGACATGAATTGACTTAAGCCAGAGAATGTCTAAAGATCATGCTCTTACAGACATTATAAATCACTGCAGTATAACATGTTTTGGGTTTAAAACACTAACAAATTCAAAGTTTTACGAGTTTTTTTTGAAAATCTTTGAAAAACGGGTACACATTAATAACACCTAACCAATAACAACTGTAACCTAGAACTTAATAGCGCCAATAAATTTATGTGTAAAATATTTTTATGTGATCAGATATTACCTACATATCACACTTATAACTCATTTCATGCCACTCATTTTGGCATGTAAATATCTTCCGCCATCACGTCAAGTCACCAGTTTCCGCAAATTCTTTTCCATCACACGTTTTAGTTTATACACATTCCAGAGTCAACCGTTACCCTCAATACGCATGACCACATGTCTTCAAGAATAGACTTGAGTTTAACATCTCAGAATTAAAAATTTTATCCTTTAAATACCCGAACCAGAAAATCTTACTAAACTACATTGCAGAACGTAACTACTTCTTTTAACATACACAACAAATCACATTCCTGATCGTAAATACTATTTTAACACAAAACATTTACTCGTCAAGTTAATCACAGAATAATCTTTCCCTTAGGTGCGCCAACCACGTGAGTTACAGCTTGTGTGAAGAATGCCCGAGGGAGTTCCTGCCCAACATGCAATCCCCAGATGCCAAAGCCCTCGCCGAACTGACCAAAGACTCGATCCAACACCTTGACTGTTTCGACCTCGGAGAATTTTACGAAGGCATTTCCCGACTGAGGGAGCAAGAGCCGGAGAAATTAGCTCAAGACATGTGTCTCTTGGTATTTTCAGTTATCGTATTCATTATCGCTATGTCTCTTCTCATCACCAAATGCTGCTGCAAGAAGACACCCAGTAGGAAGTTCTGGTTGAGGGTGCACCAGATTCCGCACCTAGAGAAAATGGGGAAGCCCCAAGAAGTTCCGTACATCAAAATAGACGAGCCTAGAGTCAAAGCTTGAATATTTTTAGCACCTTGTCAATCGTCAATTATCGCACAAACGGTGCCTTAGGTATTTTTATACAGATATTTTTTCTGACATTAGATTATTGAATCTGAAATTTTTGTATGCACTTTGGCAAGGATATTTGAAATAAATATATTTTATCTATAACGTGTTTTCTTTGTCAAGGCTAGCAATTTTAATTTTGAATGGGTTTAATTTTATACAATATCATGCTGCATGTAAATTACTTGTTTGTCTGATAATCAACCGCCTAATATGTTAGCAGTGGGTCAAAACCATTTACGACTCTTTTTAATACTACTTTTTAATAGGAGAATACTTTTTAAATGGGTCATCTTTTTTTAAGTCAAGTTCCATACAAAACCTAAAAGTTCCAGATCTTTAAGTTTAGGCTGTGTAGTCCTCAAACAGTGATTCAATGGATTTTCCAATTAAAAGTTGCTTAATGCTTAGCTTTAAAAAACATAGTTTTTCAAGATTATTTATGATTTTCTTTTAAGTGTAAGAGATAGAAACTATTTTCCTGGTGAAACAAGAAAATTATTTTTTTGTTTTTAAAATGGTTTAATATTGATAGAAACATTAGTTTTTTAATATCTGATTTCTAATTAGTTTCTGATAAACAGTTATCAACCACAAGTCATCTGCAGATCCTTTGACATCCTGCTACATATCCAGTGTAAACATATCCCTAAGGATCTTCTGCCTTATAACTGTCAAAACCCTCGTCACAACCAAACTTGGCATTTGACAGCTCACTTTGCTATGACAACATTCAGGTCAACATAGAATGTGTTGAATAACTCTGTTTATTTTTGAAAATAAGCAAGATGGCAATAATGGTGTGTAAAAAAATACTTTTTCAAGTTACCAAATCTTTGTGCCCATATATAGTAAAATAGATAAAGAAACACAAGCTTTCTCATCCCATTGTTAAATTGGAAGCTTGTTTTTTTATGTTTAGTTCATAGTGACACTGGACGCTATTCTCAACATTTTTTTTATTTTGTTGGTGGTAATTTTAATTGGTTTAATGAGATTTAAAATCACAAAAAACAAATTGTAAACAAAACACGATCCTAGCGGCATCGGACAGAACCGCGAATATTAGAAAAGACCCGGTATGGATCATAAACATAAACAAATGACGTTTTTGGCCCGAAAGTAAACATTATTTAAATGGAACTGTCTAAACCATATGTTAATGCTAGTATACATAGTATAGGATTCGGGCCAAAAACGTCATTTTCTTATGTTTATGATCCATACCAGTATTTTTCTAATATTTGTGGACAGAACTAACAATGAAATTGTCTTTAGTTGATATGTGAGGAAAAATCTACTAATGGTGTATGTTTAATCATGGACAAAAAGAACTAAATATAGACCGTCAGCTGTGCTTGCATTATGCTGCGGTTACCATAGGTTCTGGCGCACACCACTGGAAGTGCCGTACATGGCACTCACAGCAGTGCGCGCCAGAACCTATGGTAACCACAGCATGGCTGACAGTCTATATTTAATTCTTTTTGTCTATGGTTTAATATATGGTATTAATGTATAGATTTGATGGTCATTGTACTTGTGATCTTACTAATAATTCCAGCAGTATTAATATTTACAATAAGTTACTAGTGTCCACAGTATAATTCCTCTCAGTATTAATTCTCATATCACAATAATGCTAACAGTACACAGTATTAATGTGTAAAGTATTAATATCCACAAAGATAAAGCCCACAGTCAATTGCAATTTAAGTCAATTGATGGGCAGATTGTACACAGTTCTTTTAAAGTCAATTATATAAACTATGTTAGATGGTCAGGAGTAATTTTCCTAGTTCTTCCAATTATAATTCTGCCTATGCAAGTCCGATTTGAGATCAATGATGCAGTCAAAACAGTGTTAGACCTTCAGTTCAGAATTTTATTTAGCACTTAGTGGTGTCCCCATCCTAAATAATTAATAATTTAGCATACTTTTAGGGCTTTTCTTTGTATGCATAATAATTCTCAATTATAAAACCATTCAGTGATCAGATACATTTTTTATTTAGTTGTTGTCAATTTCTTTATTTCATAATGCAAATTTTCTGTTTTAGTGGTATTGTATACTATATTCCACCAAAAAACTAATTTAGATGTCTTTACAAAATAAGGTTTTGCTCTTTTCCCTGTTTAAAATAAAATAACCAGATGTTAAAAAGAAAATACAAAAACTAAAATTTAACATAGGGACTGTGATTATTGAGTAAGATTTTGTTTTTGTCTGGGTCTCCTAGCAACCCTTAACACCAATTGATATATTCAAATAAACACCTAAATTTAAATACAAATTAATTTCAAAGTTTTAAAAATTTTAAATTATGAGAGCTGTTAATGTAGTAAGAAGCATTTTAAGACGTGTTGAGATTTCATCTTTCTCAACAAGACACCAAACTAGAAACAAAGGTTTGGTAGTTGGTGCCTATGAAAATCCAGATGGGGAGGAATGTACGGAGCTTAGTCCTTTGGGACAGAAGATTGATGACCAATCTGGAGGTAAGATCAGAAATGCCTTGAATGGATTGCCTGCAGGTATTGGTAAACTGGGAAGAGTTGTAACTCTGACAGATCTTACCTCAGAGTTCCCTCAGATAGCTGTGGCTGGTCTTGGGCCTAAAGATGCAGACTTCAACCAAGTGGAGTACCTAGATGAGGGTAAGGAGTTTGTGAGGATCGCTACAGGTCTAGGAGCACGGGAACTCCAGAAGATGGGAGTGACTGACATTGGTGTTGAAGGATTCAACAAAGCAGACGCTGCAGCTGAAGGAGCTACTCTAGGAGTTTGGTACTACACAAATAAAGAAGTTGAGACAAAAGTCTCACTACAAGAAGGCGGTGACGGAGAAGATTGGGAGAGAGGTGTAACCAAAGCAGACGCTCAAAACCTCGTCCGTTGTCTGTGTGAAACTCCACCCAACTACCTGACTCCTAGAATATTTACAATCAGAGCTAGAGATCTGCTATGTCCTTACGGAGTTCAGGTACATGCTCGAGACATTCGTTGGATGAAGATTCATCATTTCACCTCATTGCTCCAACTAGGTGCTTCATCAGTCGAGCCTCCAATGTTCCTTGAGTTGAACTACTGCAGTGATCCCATACCAACTACCAAGCCTTACATGTTCTTCGCCAACGGTACAACATTCAACAGTGGTGGTCTGTGTGTGCGAAAGTGTCGTGACATGATGCGAGCTGACATTGCAGCTGCAGCTGTCATCTTGGGAGTCTTCAAGGCCGTAGCTAGTATGAGGCTGCCTATCAACATGAGAGCTTTCATCCCGCTGTATGAGAACATGCTGAGTGGTACTGCTATGAAGTCCGGGGACGCTCTACGTGTCAAGGACTCTATTCTGAGAACAGAGAACACACAGAACCACTCCCAGATCTTGATGGCCGAGGCGATGACTTGGGCTATTCCTTACTACCCACCGGAGCTTGTATTTGCTCTTGGAACTCTGTCAAGAAACATCCAAGACACTGTCGGCTTCACATCTTCAGTCTGGGCCAGGAATGATTACGTCTGGGACCACGTCAACTACGCTGGAGCAGTCACAGGTGATCGCATGTGGCGGTACCCACTCTTCCTCGACTACGCCAATAAAATCAGAGAAAGAACTGATGTTGACGTGAACAACCTCGGCATAGGAAGAAGAGGAGAACCGAACTTGATTGCAGCGTTCTTAAACTACTTTGTGGAACCCTCAATCGACTTCACGTACATCGATGTGACGGGAGCGAGTGATATAGCCAATGGATACGTTCCCTACCTGGCTGCTGACCTGTATACAGGGTCTCCTACTAGGGGCATCATACAGCTGCTCTGCCACCTAAACTACTGCAAGGAGCAAGTGAGAGCTGCTGCCAAGAAGGAGTACAAGAGTGAGGTGGAAAATTAATAGCTTCTCATTATTTCTAAATTATTTCAGTTGCCTGTCTTTTCCAAAGTAATTTATAAATTCAAGCCTTTTGAAATTTTGTTTGTATGATCTTTTTTTTATTTTGTTTATGGTTAAAAATTACCTTATTAAAATGTGTTGTCTTGGGTTAGTACTTTTACTATGAATGCTAATAGGCTACTTGACTTCATGAAAAAAATTAGGCCTAGCCTTTAAATTGTAAAAATCAAGAACTCATTTTTAAATTACCTTTTTGTAACTATTGGGTTTGTATTAGTTCAATTTATTTTAAATTTTAAGGTAAAAATGGACATTACCTATGGCTACCTAAGTGTTTTTTTTTTAAATTACATTAAATTTTGGTAGGGGCCTATGTAAAAAAACTCCTCTTTCCAAATGACCCTATATTTATAATTACCTAATTAGCCTGTGACCTACCCAAGTGGTGTATCTGTTTTTTGCGTGTCTTTTTAGACTTAAATGCACAGCACAGCAAACATAATAATTAACACAAAATCAATTATACTAAAACATAACATGAATTTTAATTGTCAGCCCAAAGCATCCAACGATCTTGAACGCTTTGGACCGAAAATTATAGCCATGTTTAGCTACACCAGTTAAGTTAGGTTAGACAGGGTAATTAGGACAGGGTAATGGGCCTTATCTCCCAAAAGGTAGTGTGGTTTAAAAAACTAAGCGATAGGAAATGGCAAGTCAGTGGCTTAATCGGTCCATTGATTTAATCTTAAAATTTAAGTTAATTACTATCCTCAGCAAACATGAGCTCGGTCTTGATATCTTGGTCTGGTCTGATGTCATGTTGAGCTTTTTGTAAAATAAAATGGCTGTAGTAGGATTACAGGGTTCCCACAAACCTGGAAATTCAGGGAAACAGGTATAGGGTCAGGGAGAGTTAAAAAAATATATGAAGTCAGGGAAATTTGCTAAAAACTGTTATAGACCATGTACATTTTTTTTTATGATTAGTTATGTTGAATTGAGATAGTTGCTGAAAGATTACTTAAGTTCTGAAAAATCGATGGTGTATGTAATTTTTATTACAAATTTTTTGGGTTTTATTTAGAGTTCCAAGTATTTTAATTTGATTTCTTATTTGGTTCAGTGCTCGATTTATGGGGTAATGCGGCAGAACGGAGTTTCAGTACCTCCCTTTCAGAAAGATAAAAATATTGGCATAAATTGGTACATACATAGGTACAAATTACATCAAATAGGTTACAGTTCCAGCATATATATATTTTTTTATTGAACACTGTTTGGTATTGTATTAATAAAAAAAACCCCCGCTGCAGCAAACCTGTAGACTAAGTGCATTTTCTATTTGTCTGATTTGAATTTCCTTACAAATTTGCAATTTATTCCCTATTGAAATAACTTGAGGTTTATTAAGTACTTATGTTTGCTACTACAGAGGGAACTTAATAGGGTTTATTTTTATTTAATGTTAATGTAGCTAATAATGAAATAGATAAATTTCCCTAGTTTGTTCAAAATAATATACCCATAAACAAGCAAACTACAATAGTTTACTTTCTCTCCATAAGAATAACATAGAAATCATAAATTTAAGGTTCTGTCGGAATTTCTCCGCAACCATTCAATGCTTTAATTTTTTTTATTCTTTTAACCTCTACAAAATAGTTAAGAAATAAATTATTGTGAAATTATATATTTAGGTGTTAAATGGAAAAAATAAATTTTTACCATAGTAAACTGCCACAGTTGATCATGCCGGTTGGCAAACTCAATAGTTAGTACCTGATTTAATCAGAATTTGGATTATTTTTGCTCAAGTTATTGTGCTAATGTACACATGAACTTGAACGCATGATTTTTGGTCATTGGAGACAAATGTAAAGTAAATCCTGCCTCTGAGGTCCGGCCGCACCATTCATACGTGCTTAAGGCTCTGTCAAATTTGCCAACATTCTCTGGGAAATTCGCTAAATATAACCACAAGAATAGGTTTGAACCCCTGTTTTGCACAAAGATTTGAGGTGCTTGGACTTCTTTCATTTAAAATCGTTTAATGCTCTCAATTACAATACAGTAAATGTAACTGGGATTAAAACAATACATTTAAGTACAGAAAACATCTATTGAATCTTTTACTGTTCATCTTACACTAACGTTTTTGCAGACATCATAATAAAACATAAGTTGTGATGTTTCTTTTGTTGGTAACGGCCAATGTTACGACATAAGATCGCTTGGGTCGTTACATTTGATGTTTTCAATAAACCGTTTGTGGCAACTGAAGTAATAAAGTATATGTATCACAAACAGTGTTATTATTAGGATTCTTGTGATGTTTTTTTTAGCAAATTGTTCCTGTGAGTTGAGCATTTTTGAATGAGTAGGTAGATAATTGCACAACTAAAGGTTCAAACAATGTGATACTTTTTATGAGTCCTAAAATTTTTGATAGAAACAACAACAAAATGATAGGATACTACTACAGTCCACTCTTGGTAATTCAAACACTTGATAATTCAAAACTTTCGATAATTCAAAATGAAGGCTCAGTCCCTAGAGAATCTCTCAATATTTCAAATTTTTACCATGCATTTTGATACACTCGGTATTTCAAAGTCCAAATAGAGGGCAGGTCAATTTGTAACACGCAGTATTTCAAAGTTTCGTCGGAAAAACACTCTATAATTCGAAGTAACTCAGTAATTCGAAGTTTCGTCGGTTGGCACTCTATAATTCGAAGTCATGCTGTAATTCGAAGTTTCGTCAAAAAAACACTCTCTAAATCAAAGCCACGCAGTAATTCGACGTTTAGTCTGCAAAACACTCTATAATTCAAAGTGATCTCTTCCTGTTATAACAGGAAACTATACAGTACAGTACATCCTGTTCCCATGGTAGGCTAGTGACGTTTTGATGTTTGTTTAGTTAGAGCAGTACTGAGTTAGTTCGCTGACTTGTTTTTCTAAGTTGGCAATCCGATCTCTAGATTGCGCGACATCTCCTTGAGCACAAACGTAGTTGTCGACAGCTGATAGTTCAGCTATTGGCGAAATATATAGCGCTAAATAACAGATTTCTTTGCAACTATGTACATTAACTGAAAAATAAGCCGTTGATTGTTTAAAAGTGTACTAAAATACGGTATGATGTTTTATTGTAACGTGCTGTACCTTTGTATGTATTAAACAAACGAACTCTCTGTAATTCCAATGGTTTATTTTTCTCCCGATAAATCAAACTCTTGATAATTCAAAACTCTTGATAATTCAAATTTATATGCTTGGCCCACCAATTTCGAATTGTCAAGAGTCTACTGTACCTCCTCAATCATTCAAACTTTGGAGTGGCAGATATATTTTGCACAAGTTTAGGTAGTTTTTGTATCCATATCCATGTATGGAATAATTTTTTATAGGTACTGCATTTACAAAATTTAGGCTGTTTAAGGGAAAGTTCCCCCACTACTTTTTTTACTTAATATATGACGCTGATATATATACCTCAGCTTTCAAACTGCTATTTTTAAGGTAGGTTCAAGTGGAGGGGATAGATTTCTTCCCCTAAAATTCCCTAAATTTTGTGAACAGAGTATAGTCATCGACTTGTTCTAATGCAGATAACGTTTCCAGAAAGAGTCGCACTTTCATTAATCTGAAGGATCCATTCCAACTCATCAGAGGCAATAATTGGAATTAGTGAAGAGTGTTAAGTGCAATGCACTAAAAGACAGCACTTTCACTTTATCTACCAATCAGCTAGATCAAACACGCAACAACAAGTCAGTGTCTGCTAACACTTAGTGTGATTGCGTTATAAATCTATTACTGTTAAATTTTTACACCAGATTATTTACCGTAGCTAAAACAAAAGACGAGTAATCATAATTTGATGAAAAAACTCTTTTTAAAAGTCACCAATAAAATGTATAAAGTTACATTACACATGTGTGACATGGGGTGTGTCCATAATCATAACAGTGAAAAGCGACCTAAGTACTAATACTTTAAAACCATAAAACATGATAAAAACCCATAAAAAACATAAAAGAGTAAACGACAAATGTGTTGGTTTTAGATTTAAAAATTAAACAGTTAACGTAAGTGATTAAACAGTAAGTAAAAGTCTTTATTCTTTTTTCCTTTTTCAAAAATTGTCTTCCTCAAAGAGTCTTCCTTCAGAAATGGTATCATACTCTTAAGAATATATTTATTCTCTTTTTTTCATTTTGTTCATAGTATTCAACGACTGTGGTCTAGAAGTTTCAGAGCCTCTAGCTCCATATTTTTCGTTAAAACTTTAATCTTTTCCACGGTTCAAATTCACTTAATTTTTGTTGTGCTGATTACGCAAGGACTCTCTTTTTTATATTAATCCTTTTAAATTTCAAGTTTCTATCACTAGATTCATTCAGAAGCTTGCATTTCAACAAATCACATGTCCCACATGTGTCTTTTCGAGGCTTTTGAAATTTTTTTAAGTTGGGGAAATGTTTTTTTACTGTATCTTTATAATAACGAGGCTTGACCTCAGAGCCTGGATGGTTTTCTTTAGATGCTAAATACATTCTGTTGTAATGTAAGTCTTCACTTAGGTAATCTCTGTCATTTTTTGCTCTTGTGTAGTGTCTCTTTTTGCTTTATAATAATATTTGCATGATCAACAATAGCCTTTTCATAATCTGGAGAATATTTTTGGGTTTTCTTTTTATTTCCTCTTTTTTCAACATAAACTAAATCTTCTTTTAACGTTTCAACTGTTTTTTTAGTAATCCCAAAAAGTACATCCATAAAAGTGCTTTTGCACACTTGAACTACTTCACCTTTTCCTTCGGGTGAAGTAAAAAATACTGTAGCTGTTGTATGTATGACTCAAGAGGTGTCTGAAGAGGCATCGACGATATCTGAAGAGTCATCGGCAATGTCTCAAAAGGCATCGTCGATGTCTCAACATGCATTATCGATGTCTCAACAGGCATCAGTGATGTCTGAAGAAGCATTTTCGATGTCTCAAAAGGCATCCGCCATGTCTCAACAGGTAACGGCGATGTCTCTACAGACATCGACGATGTCTCTACAGGCATCGGCGATGTCTCTACAGGCATCGGCGATGTCTCTACAGGCATCGGCGATGTCTCTACAGGCATCGGCGATGTCTCTACAGGCATCGGCGATGTCTCTACAGGCATCGGCGATGTATGAAGAAGCATTGTCAATGTCTCCAAAGGCATCGGCCATGTCTCAACAGGTATCGGCGATGTCTTTACAGGGGCATCGGCGTTGTCTTTACAGGCATCGACGATGTCTTTACAGGCATCGGCGATGTCTTTACAGGCATCGGCGATGTCTTTACAGGCATCGGCGATGTCTTTACAGGCATCGGCGATGTCTTTACAGGCATCGGCGATGTCTTTACAGGCATCGGCGATGTCTTTACAGGCATCGGCGATGTCTTTACAGGCATCGGCGATGTCTTTACAGGCATCCCGTTCAATGAAATTTTGAAACAACTTAATGTTGCAGTTTCGTCAACCTCAACACTTAGAATATTACTTCTGAATATACTTAGCGTGCTCCACCCGACCTCGTGTTTGCACGACCTGCAGAGACGGGTTCAACTTTGCCCGCTTTGCCGCAGCCGTTCAACACCTACTGAATATCCCGGCAAAATATTCGCTAAAACCCCGTCACCCTCAATCTATATTATAAACACACTTTTAAACGATGTATTTATACGTATTGAATCTTTAACAAATCCCGTGCGAGCCCTAGCATACGCTATCACACAGTCTTCAACAGGTTCTAACACCCAATAAAGGATTCTAGCCAAACTAGTAAAGTGAGGGTTTATCGCTAAATAATAAAAAATAATAGTACACTTTATTAAGATAAAGCCGGTGAATTACCTGTATACTCCAGGGATCTTCACTCACCCACTCTTGGCACTACGTAAATTTGCTTTAGCGGCAAAATCACTACTAAACTACTGAACACTAAGTAACGTCCTAACGCTGGAAATCGCAGAATTAGAATGTCTTCGCATCCCTAGCCCACAAGGGATCTCCACTACTTCCCCCTCCCTAATCCTCTAGGGATGGGGAATCAGCTGATTCAATTACCAGCTGATCGGTGACGTCACGAGTTCAAACTTGACGCTGTCACAACACAACGCCAAGACAGTCGACTAGTTAGTAGTACAGGTTATGTTGTTAATGTTGTTATTCACCTGCGCCGACTGTGAAATTATACGGCAGAACTTTAATATCGTCGCTGGTTTAAACAAAAAGTATAATTTCCACCCATGACGTGTAGCTTAGTATGCGACAAGGTGTATGCATGTTATGTACGCGATATTGTATTTGTGATCGCGGTTCACCACCCTAGCCTAAACAACAACTTTGACCGTACTTCCCAAAGGTGTATATTAGGCATGGGGTTACACGGAAACGGTTTATCACTCGTTTTGTACACAACGATGCTATACTGTGACTTGTGAATCTCAACAATAGTGTCTTTAGTGATTTTGCCAAAAGTGAGGTTATCCCTACTTCAACTCTAGGATAGGCCTAAAACAGCCTATTTACCTTACCATGATAGGTTTACCACTATCACCAACCAGGTAAGGAATAGGCCTACTGATAATTAAATAATAAATATAAAAACTTAACCCCTCTATAATTTTGACCCATTACACGGCGATGTCTTTACAGGCATGGGCGATGTCTTTACAGGCATCGGCGATGTCTTTACAGGCATCGGCGATGTCTAAATAGGTATCAGTGAAGTCTGAAAATGCATCAATGATGTCTGAAAAAGGCTATGCCTCAAGAGGCATTGTCGATGTTTCAAAAGGCATCGTCGATGTCTCCACAGGAATCATTGATGTCTTGTGAGGCATCGGTGATGTCCCAAAAGTCATCGGCGATGTCTCAACAGGCTTCAGCAGTGTCTCAACAGGCATCATCGACATCTCATGAGACATCGGCAACGTCTCAACAGGCATCATCGACGTCTCATGAGGCATCAGCAACGTCTTAATAGGCATTGGCGATGTCTCAACAGGCATTGGCGATGTCTCAACAGGCATTGGCTATGTCTCAACAGGAATTGGCAATGTTTTAAGAGGCATTGGTGATGTTTCAAGAAGCATCAGCGATGATTCATGACACTTGATGAAACAGATTAGATTATATTATACCAACAATAAAGCAAAACATAAAAATGAAGTGTTCTCATTTCATAAAATATTTTCTATTTCAAAGATTTAAAGACTCTCATTAAACATTATTTAGTCTTAAGACAGGTCAATTTTTTACAGTTATGGAGATATCTGTAACAAAACACAAAGTAATTTGGAACTAATATGAACTAATTAGTTTTCGGCTTCACTCTTGTACTCCTTCTTGGCAGCAGCTCTCACTTGCTCCTTGCAGTAGTTGAGGTGACAAAGAAGTTGTATGATGCCTCTAGTGGGAGACCCTGTATACAGATCAGCAGCCAGGTAGTGGACGTATCCATTGGCGATATCACTCGATCCCGTCACATCAATGTATGTGAAGTCAATTGAGGGTTCCACAAAGTAGTTCAAGAACGCTGCAATCAAGTTCGGTTCTCCTGTTCTTCCTATGCCGAGATTGTTCACATCAACATCAGTTCTTTCTCTTAGTTTATTGGCATAGTCGAGGAAGAGTGGGTACCTCCACATGCGATCACCCGTAACAGCCCCAGCGTAGTTGACGTGGTCCCAGACGTAATCATTCCTGGCCCAGACTGAAGATGTGAAGCCGACGGTGTCTTTGATATTTTTTGAGAGGGTGCCAAGAGTAAATACAAGTTCTGGTGGGTAGTAGGGTACAGCCCATGACATTGCCTCGGCCAACAAGATCTGGGAATGGTTCTGTGTGTTCTCTGTTCGTAGAATAGAGTCTTTGACACGCAAAGCGTCCCCGGACTTCATAGCAGTACCACTCAGCATGTTCTCATACAACGGGATGAAAGCTCTCATGTTGATAGGCAGCCTCATACTAGCTACGGCCTTGAAGACTCCCAAGATGACAGCTGCAGCTGCAATTTCTGCTCGCATCATGTCACGACACTCTTGCACACACAGACCACCACTGTTGAATGTTGTACCGTTGGCAAAGAACATGTAAGGTTTGGTAGTTGGTATGGGATCACTGCAGTAGTTCAACTCAAGGAACATTGGAGGCTCGACTGATGAAGCACCTAGTTGGAGCAATGAGGTGAAATGATGAATCTTCATCCAACGAATGTCACGAGCATGTACCTGAACTCCGTAAGGACATAGCAGATCTCTAGCTCTGATGGTAAAAATTCTAGGAGTTAGATAATTGGGAGGAGTCTCACACAGACAACGGACAATGTTCTGAGCGTCTGCTTTGGTTACTCCTCTCTCCCAATCTTCTCCGTCACCACCTTCTTGTAGTGAGACTTTTGTCTCAACTTCTTTATTTGTGTAATACCAAACTCCTAGAGTAGCTCCTTCAGCAGCAGCGTCTGCTTTGTTGAACCCTTCAACACCAATGTCAGTAACTCCCATCTTCTGAAGTTCCCGTGCTCCGAGACCTGTAGCGATCCTTACAAACTCCTTACCCTCATCTAGGTACTCCACTTGGTTGAAGTCTGCATCTTTAGGCCCAAGACCAGCCACAGCTATCTGAGGGAACTCTGAGGTAAGATCTGTCAGAGTTACAACTCTTCCCAGTTTACCAATACCTGCAGGCAATCCATTCAAGGCATTTCTGATCTTACCTCCAGATTGGTCATCAATTTTTTGTCCCAAAGGACTAAGTTCCGTACATTCTTCCCCATCTGGATTTTCATATGCACCAACTACCAAGCCTCTGTTTCTAGTTTGATGTCTTGTTGAGAAGGAGGAGATTTCAACACGTCTTAAAATGCTTCTTACCACATTAACAGCTCTCATAATTTTACACTGAATTAAATTTTGACTTAATGAACAACCTTTAGCTACTGGATGGCAAAGTTTGAACTAGATTGCTGATCTAAACTGAAATAGTGTCTACACAAAATTACCTGTCCTAAATTTAATAAGTAGTAAGTTTGTTTTGTTATAAAACCATCTGATTTCTTTCAAATCAACAATAATAAAATTATTGAATGGTCTTTTGCAGACACTTAGACCTTCATCCTAGTTAAAAACTAAATCATTGGTAAGGTAAATTTTATATATTCTAGTCAATGTTCAAACACAAGTGATGAAATAATTTCAAACTTGTCTGTTTGGGGGGGGGGGGGGCAAATTCAACTATTCATAATATCGGCAAATCCTACTAATATTATAAATGAGAAAGTTTGGATGTATGGATGTATGGATGTATGGATGTATGTTTGTGACAAGTGAACGCGAAAAATACTGGTCGGATTGGGCTGAAATTTGGCATGATGATAGCTCACATTCCCGATTAACATATAGGCATATTCTTATTTCAAAAATCCTTTCGGGCTCCGCCCCAGTGGCTCTGGAGTTTCCCATGTTAACCTTATGAGAAATGGAATTATTGAATCTTAACAGCTGTTTCAATTAAACAAGTTGGTTCTGTTCTATGATGTTCAATAGCATTAAAGTTACAAGGATTACCAACAGGGTGCAGCACTATTATTTCTTTTACATTTATTTATGACAACAGCTAATTTGCAACCAAAAGGTGAGTGAGCGTAGCGAACGAACTTCAACCTGGAGGCGAGTTAGCGTAGCGAACGAGCTAACCTGAAGGCAAATGAGCGCAGCGAACGAGTCCAACCTAAAGGTGAGTGAGCGTAGCGAACAAACTTCAACCAGGACGTGATTGAGCCATGCGAACGAGATAATCTTGAAAATTAAGAAGTTAAACGGGGCAAAGCCCGCGGGTTACAGCTAGTATTTTATATATCTACAATGCAATATCGATTAATTTTTAGATGTCTACTTACAGTATTTTTCACGCTGAATCCAAAAATGCATTCAGTTTTTGACGGAGGGATTCATAAGTGGCCGTAAAACGAAGGTAAAAATTACGATTCTAAGGTTCATTAAGCTATACTGCTATACTGATGGTAATATGGGGTGGTCTGGACGGGTCCGGTCCGTGTGTGGACTGTGGACTGAGTGAGGAGGAGAACAAACAGCTGTTTATACTCGACTTAATGCGGAATGAAATCAATTCGTTTTGAAACCAAATAATCGGTTCTTATTTAGGCATGTGAGGAAGGTAGGTCAGGTTTTATGCGGATTCGTGACAGTATTAAGTGTTTTGAAGTGAGGTTAGATTAGGAAGGTAAAGGTTAGGTTATAATGAACCGACTCATCAATTTATGCTACTTCCAGACTGTTTTTGCACAATTAAATAGTGGGTGAAACACAATTAAATTACAATATCAAAAATGCTTAAGCACTAACACTAACCACTAGATAAGCTGCACCCCTAAAAGATACCACCCTTCTTTTCCCACTCTAGGTTCTAGCCTGGCCACATTACTTCAGGCCTAGTCTAGAGAGGGTTGCGGCATTAATAATTGGAGAAAATCCATTGGTGATAGGCAGGATTTGAACCTGGGACCTCGGGGACGCAAGTCCCACACTCTACCACCACACCAGTTCACTCCCTAAATAAATAGTCCTAGTAACCCTTCTTTATCTCCCTGGACGTTGCTGAAGTCAGTACCCAAAATGCAGGCAGGGTTCACGAAATCTAAGAGTAAGTTTTCCTGAGTTCCCCCACCACTTTTTTAGCTCAGCTGTCGGCTGTAGTTTCAATGTTAGTGTGAGGTGGAGGGGATGGAATCACTTCCCCTCAAACTCCCTAAATTTTGTGAACAGAGTTTATAAAAATAATAATCTGAACTTAAGTGTTAATATTGTGATGTTGCACAAACATTTATCGATAAAAATCAAATAAGTTGTTAATAACTGGTTAGAAACTATTTTCAATATTATTTGCTTTAAACTCAACATCCCCTGTAATAAAATAGAAATTATAACAATTTAAATTAATAAAAAAAAAAAATTAATGTATTGTGAAATATGTTTTGTGATTCATAAAAACTCATACTGATACTAGGTAATTGTAAAGTGTTGACAAAAGTTAGGTGTGAATTCTCAAAATCGATTAGTCCTATCAGGATTGATAAACGTTAATCTTGCAGATAGCTTGTAGTATTCTCTGTTATCATTTGTGAAGTGTTGAATTGTGCTGAAAATGTATACAGTTTTCTTGGTAAGTTATAATATTTATATAAAAGTTTAACGTTTTCTTTTTTAATTTAAATAGATAATTTCTCACAAACTTACTGGTAGTTAAAATAGTCTGTCTGTATGCTTTTCTTCTATTCAATAGGGTCTTGAAATGAAGTCAATGTGTAAATGACTAAATAAAACTTATTAAATAACAAATAAATAAAATAAACAATTTAAACAACGTAAATAAATGAAATTTTACATGAAAAAAATAATAAATTAAACGCCAGGCAATCCATTACCATGGATTAAAGTAGCATTTAACTTAGGTAATAACAGAACTAAGAGGCTGCATGTTTACAAGCCCCCTAAAAATATCATGTTAAAAAATACTATTTCCTAGCAGAATGAAAACAAACCTTTATTTACAGCTGATCCATTTAAATGTTATGAAATCACTAGGGTAGGGATCATAGATGGATTTTTAATGTAAAATTGGCATACAAAGTAAAATAAATGTTTAGGATTAATAATCACTTATATGTCATATCAAAATGGTGCCTACATAAATTCACATGCATTCTATGTAAAAGAATATGTATTACATTGTAGGAATTTTATTCATTAAAAAATTTAACCATTTCATAACAAGTGCAATAATAATGTGCAATAATTTTTAATAAGGAACGATACTAAATTTATAAAGTTAAATTCATATGCATCATTCTTATTACCAAATTACTTTAAACCACTACCTAGTGTCAAAAGAATCATATAATTATTTGATTTAAACATTTTGAAAATAAATATATTGTCTGCAATTTAGACAAAAGAAAATTTCTGAATGAAGCTTAGCTGCCGTTAGATTCTGTTAGTAAAGTGATCAAACAATATTTGTAGAAATAACATAAAGGTTTTAACTGATGAGTAATGTTATGTTAAATGATCAAATACTTATGTACAAGTATGTAACCTTAATCTTTTCTACATTTTGAATTCCCAGTCTTAGTGGCAAGAATGTTAACATTTTGATTTTAATTACTCTAGGAGACACCACTATTCCCCGTCAAATTATTTTTATTATCACTAGAGATTAAAATATTACACAATCTCCAGGTGGCATTGTGCCTTGGCTCCGTCTTGAGCCAAGAAGAAGTCCCTTGCTACGGAGATGGGTGTACCAACATAACAGTATACGTCGGACCTCGATGGGGTTCCAGAGTCATCACAATTCCCAGGACCAAAAACAGGTCTAATGATTCCAAAACAGCTCTTGAAATTAACGAAGACATGAATCAAAATCATCACCCTCCTCAGCACAAGCCTATTCCATCAGGAAATATATTCAGTGTTGAATTAACGGACGAACCTATAAAGCTTCCGACGACTCAAATCCCTTTAAATGTTAGAAGATATCCCTCTGGCCGACCCACAACTACAACGACAACTGCCAGAGTAAGGATTTACAAGGTTTCGTCCAACTTGTCTGAAGTTAGGTTGTATTTTAATGGCCAAGGATTTTTGGATATGTCATCGAGAGGATTATCAGGTATTGTTACTTCAATTATGAACTGTTTTATGAAATATAAAAATACCATAAGTATACCTTTACATTCATTTAGGCAGGACAAACATTCATCTTGTTTGGTATGAACCTTTAAACCAACATTTATTCGAACAAGTTCGCAGACCAGCATGATCAGACTATGGGAACAAGGGTTTATAGGGGGTTTTATGGGGTAAAAATGGGTTCTTCCCATTTTTGACCCTAAAACACAAATTTCACAATCTTTACCAAACTATTGTGTACAGCTCAAAAACAAATAATTTAGTACCTAAATTGAAGCATTGTTGTATGCCTGACTGTTACGTAGAAAATTTCGAAACACTGTAAATTTAAAATTCTCATGTTATTCTTATGGAGAATTGTAGACACAACAGTCTACAATCTTACTAATATTATAAATGTGAAAGTTTGTTTGTTTGTTTGTTTGTTTGTTTGAAGTTCAATCACGCATTAACTACTGGACGGATTTGGCTGAAATTTGGCATGATGGTAGCTCACGTTCCCGATTAACATATAGGCATATTCTTATCTCAAAAATCCTTTCGGGCTCCGCCCCAGTGGCTCTGTAGTTTCTCATGTTAACCTTATGAGTATTCATATTTAAAGGGAATTAAATAATTTAGTCAGCTGGTTCAACTAAAAAAGTTGGTTCTATGATATGCAAAATCATTAAAGGTTTTAAGATTTACCAACAGGGTGCAGCACTATATTTTTTTTGCATTTATGAAAACAGCTAATTTTAACTAAGTAGCAACAACAAACTGTGATATGCAATGAGAACTGTCAAAGTAGGATTGTTTACAGTTGTGTTTAAGTTTTTAATTTCATGAATAATTTTTGATATTTTGTGAACTTTTAATAATTTATGTTTCTCTATTGTTAGATGAAGTGGTGGCATATTATGGCTATGGTAGATGTGTTTTTACTATAGTATACCGTAAATTTAAAGAAGCAAATTTTATCAAAATGTGTCCTCCCCCATAGCAAGTTCAAAGCTTGAGTTGAGTATAACTGCTATAAACATTTTTTTACTTATATGCCACCCCGTACGAAGGACGGGTACTCTGCTAGTTCTCCATAAGAATAACATAAAAAAAACCCCACTTACCTTGTGATGTTTGCTTGTTTATAAAAAAAAATTGATAATATTTGGAAAATTTATTGATTTTATACTGTACTATAAACATTTAACTATAAAAACATCTTATTATTTTTCCTGCAGCAGCAAACCTAAGTACATCTGTTACTATTTAAGTAGGGTATAAATATGACAATTTTAAGGAGATATTTGAGCAAAAATCCAATCAGGCAAATGGAAATTTGCTTAGTCTGCAGGTTTGCTGTGGAGGGAGTATTTTTGTATAGAATCCTAGATAAAAAAAAACGCTGTATTTTTTAGAGACACAAAGTTTCAGCTAACTCAGCTGTTTCTTGCACACACATACACATAGTAGCTTCAGACATAACAACCCTAGTAGCACAAATATGTATTTTATAAATATTTTATATATTTAAAGTTGTATTTGATAGAACCTCGAATAAAATATATATATAATATATCTTTAATAATAGTTTGATATATTCAAATATATATTTAAAATATTACCAAAAAGCAATGCAAAATATAAGTTAAATATAAGTTTTGAATATATAAAATAGATTCATAATATATATTGATAAAACAAGTATAGAATCTATAATATACATATTTTATATGTATATTTTCCCTATTAAATATGTAAAAAAATTATGTGTTGAGAATATTTTAAATATATATATAAAATATTTTTGAAACTATATTATATATTTTGAAACACGTCAGATATTTTTATTAATAAAATAATATTATATTTGTAGAATATATAGCCAATAATCTTTTATAATTAGCAAATAAATAATTTGCATCTTTTTGTTTTTTATAGTGTCTATCAATTTATACATGCATTTTTTGTACGATAATTGCTATTGTGAAAGCGTTAAAATTAAGTTAATAATTGAGCGGAGCGAGCGAAGCAAGCGAAGCTCTTATACGTCGACTTTTATGCATTTCGTAATACGCAAACTCCTCCTAGACGGCTGAATCAATCGTTTTCAAATTTTGGATGGTGGTAAAGACCATATCGGTGAGTGCCAACATCTATATGGCGTTAAAAATAACTCTCAGGAATCCGCCCCATTGGGTCTCAAAGTTTCAATGTAATCCTTATGGAAGCAGTATTGACACATAAACAAAGACATATGATCAGCTGTTGACTTTTGAATGCAGTAGATAAATAAATGGCTGATAGCATTATTCCACAGATATTAGAACATAAACGGTGGTATGGATCATAAAATGATCAAATGACGACACTAGCTTGAGGTCCGCGACGTAGAAAGTGTTAAAGGAAGTAAAGTACTAAAGGTGAACAGTATGGAGTGTGCAAACTGTTTAAGACGATTAGATTTAGGTATATGCATTCTAAAAATTATAAGGGAAGGGAGGAAAACGGGTCCGCGACGTAGGAAGTGATGAAGGAAGTAGTCAAGGCAAGCTGTCCGGAGTGTGGGAACTGCTTATGACCATTATATTAAGGTATCTGCAATCCTATGATGCTATGGGAAGGGAGGGAAATAGGCCCGTCCCGTAGGAAGTCGTGAAGGAAGTAGTAAAGGCGAGCAGTCCGGAGTGTGGGAACTGTTTATGACGATTAGTTGAAGATATCTGCAATCATAAAATGCTATGGAAGGGAGAGAAACAGGTCCGTGGCGTAGGAAGTGGTGAAGGAAGTAGTAAGGATAGCAGTCCAGAGTGTTGGAACTGTTTATGACGATTAGATTAAGGTATCTGCAATCATAAAATGCTATGGGAAGGGAGCAAAACGGGTCCGCGACGTAGGAAGTGATGAAGGAAGTAGTCAAGGCAAGCTGTCCGGAGTGTGGGAACTGCTTATTACCATTATATTAAGGTATTTGCAATCCTATGATGCTATGGGAAGAGAGGGAAACATGTCCCCGATGTAGGGAGGAAAACAGGTCCGCGACGTAGGAAGTGATGAAGGAAGTAGTCAAGGAAAGCTGTCCGGAGTGTGGGAACTGCTTATGACCATTATATTAAGGTGTTTTCAATCCTATGATGCTATGGGAAGGGAGGGAAACATGTCCGTCACGTAGGAAGTGGTAAAGGAAGTAGTAAAGGTGAGCAGTCCGGAGTGTGGGAACTGTTTATGACGATTAGCGATTAGTTGAAGATATCTGCAATCATAAAATGCTATGGGAAGGGATGATTACGGGTCCGCGACGTAGGAAGTGATGAAGGAAGTAGTCAAGGCGAGCAGTTTGGAGTGAGGGAACTGTTTATGACGATTAGATTAAGGTATCTGCAATCATAAAATGCTGTGGGAAGGGAGGAAAACAGGTCCACGATGTAGGAAGTGGTGACGGAGGTAGTCAAGGCAAGCTGTCCGGAGTGTGGGAACTGTTTATGACGATTAGATTAAGGTATCTGCAATCCTATGATGCTATGGGAAGGGAGGGAAACAGGTCCGTCACGTAGGAAGTGGTGAAGGAAGTAGTAAAGGCGAGCAGTCCGGAGAGTGGGAACTGTTTATGACGATTAGATGAAGATATCTGCAATCCTACGATGCTATGGGAAGGGAGGGAAACAGGTCCGTCACGTAGGAAGTGGTGAAGGAAGTAGTCAAGGCAAGCTGTCCGGAGTGTGGGAACTGCTTATGACCATTATATTAAGGTATTTGCAATCCTATGATGCTATGGGAAGGGAGGGAAACATGTCCGTCACGTAGGAAGAGATGAAGGAAGTAGTCAAGGCAAGCTGTCCGGAGTGTGGGCACTGTTTATGACGATTAGATTAAGCTATCTGCAACCATAAAATGCTATGGGAAGGGAGGAAAACAGGTCCACGATGTAGGAAGTGGTGACGGAGGTAGTCAAGGCAAGCTGTCCGGAGTGTGGGAACTGTTTATGACGATTAGATTAAGGTATCTGCAATCCTATGATGCTATGGGAAGGGAGGGAAACAGGTCCGTCACGTAGGAAGTGGTGAAGGAAGTAGTCAAGGCAAGCTGTCCGGAGTGTGGGAACTGTTTATGACGATTAGATTAAGGTATCTCTAATTATAAAATGCTACGGAAAGGGAGGGAAACAGGTCCGTGGCGTAGGAAGTGGCGAAGGAAGTAGTAAAGGCGAGCAGTCCGGAGTGTTGGAACTGTTTATGACGATTATATTAAGATATCTGCAACCATAAAATGCTATGGGAAGGGAGGAAAACGGGTCCGCGACGTAGGAAGTGATGAAGGAAGTAGTCAAGGAAAGCTGTCCGGAGTGTGGGAACTGCTTATGACCATTATATTAAGGTATTTGCAATCCTATGATGCTATGGGAAGGGAGGGAAACATGTCCGTCACGTAGGAAGAGATGAAGGAAGTAGTCAAGGCAAGCTGTCCGGAGTGTGGGCACTGTTTATGACGATTAGATTAAGCTATCTGCAATCCTACGATGCTATGGGAAGGGAGGGAAACAGGTCCGTCACGTAGGAAGTGGTGAAGGAAGTAGTAAAGGCGAGCAGTCCGGAGTGTGGGAACTGTTTATGACGATTAGATGAAGATATCTGCAATCATAAAATGCTATGGGAAGGGAGGATAACGGGTCCGCGACGTACGAAGTAATGAAGGAAGTAGTCAATGCAAGCTGTCCGGAGTATAGGAACTGTTTATGACAATTAGATTAAGGTATCTGCAATCATAAAATGCTATGGGAAGGGAGAGAAAAGGTCCGAGACGTATGAAGCGGTGAAGGAATTAGTAAGGTGAGCAGTGTGGAGTGTGGGAACTGGAAACCGTTTGTAGCAGTTAAATTAATGTATCTGCAATGCTGAAATGCTATGAGAAGGGATGGAAGCATCCCCACGACATAGAAAATGGTGAAAGAAGTAGTAAAGGCTAGCAGTTCGGAGTGTGGGGAATGTTTGTGGCAATTAGATTAACGTATCTAAAATACTAAATTGCTATGGAAAGTGATGAAAACAGGTCCACGATGTAGAAAAAAGGATTAGAAAGTAGTAAAGTATGAGCATAGTGTGAAAACCGTCTGTGCCAGTTAGATTGATGTATCTTTAATCCAAAAATGCTATGAGAAGGGAAGGAAACAAGTCTATGACGTAGGAAATGGTGAAGGAAGTGGTAAGGCTTGCAGTGCAGATTGTGGGAACTGTCTTTGGCAATTACATTAATATATCTGCAATCCTAAAATGTTATGGGAAGAGAGGGAAATAGGTCCACGACGTAGGGGGTGGTGAAGGAAGTAGTAAAGGTGAGCGTGTTGAGTGTGGGAATGGATTAATGTATCTGCAAAGCTAAAACGCTATGGGAAGAGACTGTAGACTGTAGGTTAAAATAATTTCGAAGCACGAATCGATACATATTTCGATACATGCAATTGTTTTTAATTGAAATTTACATCTGAGTTGACAACAGCTGATTTTTACTCCATAGAGAATAAAAACAAGTTTTACTCCATAGAGGATAAAAACTTTTTTACTTCCTAAAGAGTAAAATTGCTACTTTAGACCCGCAACGCATGCATTAAAAACGACTGGTATTACTGCAGTATGACCAAAACAATGTAATATAAACCCTTGATGACTCCGCTCAATTTTGTGGATGCCTCTGCGAACGCCACCTAGTAATATGTACTCTGAATGGTGTCACTCTATCATACACGTAAAGCAAAAAATGAGGCAGTATACATGTTTGACAACTACATTTGGGTCAAACGAAAAAAAGTGTTGATGGGTTTTATTTTTTTAATTGCAATATGTGACAATGAATGTGATCATAGAAATCTCGAATGATTGGCTAGAAAAGGGTGCTAGTGACTGGCAACCTTTTAAGAAACTAATTACGGTTGTATATGACGTTCTAAAAAAAATTATTTGATTTACATATGCCATAAATTACATAATATTTGTCATAGTATTTAAATTAATTTTTGTAGTTTACTGTATTTGTATTCGTGGAGACTACTCACTATTCAATACAGCACTATTCAACTCAACTACTTGATGCCAAAACAGAATCATATTATACTGTAGTATCAAAAATATTTCAAGTATTGCAACCATTGCAACTGAGGGCCACTCTTTCACCATTTGAAAACTAAATATTACAACAGTCACAAGTAGCTAAGAGGTAAGGTAGGAGGCTCGTAAGTCGAAGGATCCAGGTTCGAGACCCACCGGGGCTAAAAAAATTTTATCCAGTAATTTTTTCAAAATTTGTTTTTATGAACTATTTAATCAATTTACTCAACTGATAATTGTGTTTTTCATACTAAATCTTTATTATTTTGTGTATTTATGTTTAGGCCCCATGGGATGTTTGGAAGAGATATTAAATACATTTTTTATTTATATATTATTCACTAAAATATATTATTGGAACATATTTTTTAAATATTTAATAGATTCAAAAACATATTTTTTATATATTTAATATATTTTAAATATTATATAAAATTGACATTAATACACACTTGAGATATATAAAATAGATTTTAAATATATTTATTCATATGTATTTAATATATATTTGTGCTACTAGGGAATGGCTAAGGGTAAATCTAAATTCAACATCTATAATCAAGCGTATAGATGTTTGACTTGTTGACCTTTCATCCAATTATTACTGAACCAACTTATTATTAGACTTCTAACATACCAGAACCATGTCTCTGCAATCATTGCATGATTTTCTATGGACCAATTTCAAAATACTTCTATTTCTCCAGGAGAAGACGTAAAGCTGCTGTTAAAGAATCTAACAGAGTTCAACCAATCACGTGTCACCGAACTACGTCTAGATCGCAACAAGATACAATACTTTCCTGCCCTGATGTTCCCTGCACAGTTTGAGTACAATCTAACGATGCTTAGTCTCAACTACAACTCGATTACTCCATCTTACCTAGATAGCATCACACGTTTTGAGTTCTCGAGGCTGAGAAATCTCAAGGTAATTAGGACTTTTGAAGGTTTTTCCTCTTTACCAGAGACATCACAATACCAGTTATGTTGTATTTTTCTTGGGTATTAAGAATAGTCTAGTTTATTAACACTGGATTTATTACGATAATTTATTCTACGGCACAGTACATGCAGTGGGGGTAAGTACATCAAGCCTCCTCCCCGCTGTACATGTAGATTGTAACAAAATCATAAATATCTTCTCTGCACCACCTGGACCTTGGCGCCCTCCTGCACGGCTGTGGTTGCGGGGGTGTTATTTACGCCACCGAGTACATTTATCTGGATCATTACAGTAGCCTATATCTAATAACGGAAGTCACCAATGAACAAACAATTTGTTCCAACTCAGTGTTACCAACACAACAAATCAAATCATGTGAGACAAACAATAATAACACTTTGTACAACACTAAAATATGGAAGAACACTAACACAACAACTTTTTTATTTGTTTATTTTTCTTGATTCTCTGTGTGTCAAGGTAATTGTAATATCTTCACTATGTTTCCATGTTTTAGACCTTATCCATGACCAACTGTGATATTGCCACAATGACAATGCCATACCTTCCATCGCTGGAATTTCTGGATCTTAGCCACAACTTGCTGAGCGAACTCCCTAGAGATCTTGACCGCTTGACCCACCTTCGCCACTTGTATCTCCGTGGCAACCGACTCTTACCATACGTTGACTACTCCATGCTGTCCAACCTCAACAATCTAAGAATTCTTGATCTTGCTAGGAATAGAGTCAAGTTTACAAGCGAGCCTTTGAAGAACCTTCGATATCTCGAATCGGTAAGTATGTGCCCTAGCGGGATTGTCAATTAGCATTAACAACAATGAATTTATAATGGAAATATTTAGTTTTTATGGTATGATCCTTGAGTCAGGAATCTTCTGTTAATGATAAGAGAATAAGCTTGCAAAAAAAATCAATCTTTTTAAAGTTTTACACTTTTTTTCTAGCTCTAAAACATGTTTTAAGGACGTAAACATCTCTAAAAAACTTTAAAAACATCTAAAACTACAGTTCGCTTACCTGGTAGATAGATTTTGTATTACTAAAGAGAATCTGGACTCTATCTACCAGGTAAGCTAGCTGATTCCTATCCCTGTACATAATACTCCTACTCAGCCAATTGACTTTTCCTCATTTTCTAAAACTACAGTTCTGTAGTATGTTTACTATTGGTCTAAATTGGAATATATTTTGAGATTTTTAGCGCTTCAAAATAATCAACTGATGCACACAGAAAATGAGTACGAATATTGAAGTGTGCCAAGGGAGGTGGTTTCAGAAGGTTAATTCATCAAAATTAGGTGCATTTTATCAACAGCAAAGTTTTATTATCTACCAACTATCTCTTTCTAAATTTCTTTTAAATTAGGGTAAATATTGCTTTTTTGTGGTAATAAATTAATATGATTCCAAACAATATCTTTACGTTAAACATTATGGATGAAATAGTCTCCTTTATTAATCTTGCTGACACATTTTAGTTGAACCTGGAAAACAACCATCTGACGTCAGTGCCCGAAGTGTTCATGGACAAATACAAAACTGTAGTTGTATCTCTGGACAACAATACACTGATGTGTACTTGTTCCCTGATGAATATGATCAATTCAAACTTGGGTAAAATCATATTTTTGTTCCAACACGACTATGCAAGGTAAGTCTTTTGTATGTTTATCACTAAACTTTATGTTATAGATTGTGGAAGGTGAGGTTTTTATTTTATATCACTAATATTCAGGCACCGGTAGTAATATTATTATAACTAATAGGATTTAACACATCAAACGGCTGAGCACGAACATGCTCGCCTGTGTTTGGGGGGGGGGGGAGCTTTAGAAGTTTTCAAAAAATATTGCTGGAACAAAGATCAGCTGTTTAGAAATCAATTTAATCATTTGTTTATTAAGATTGAGTTAGTGAATGTTATACTATCGATATGTCAAACTATCGACGAGTGCAACAATAAGCTACAACCGATTAAAAGGATCGTTTCATAATTATTTTGATACACGTGATTACTTTCAATCAAATATCACAACTGCTGACTCTTAGTCCCAAGGGACTAAAAAGTTTTTTACTCCCTGGAAACAAAATGAGCTACTATAGACTTGCAATGCATGTATAAAACAGCTGTTTTTGCTGCAGTATGAACAAAAAGTATATGTTGTTGTCTCCAAAACATGGATGACATGTTATATTTTTCTTTGTAACAAGGTGCATGGATGGGGATATGGAGGTCTTCCTGGATGAAATGAGGATAATGCCCGAGAGATTTGAACATCTATGTGAAGCTACTTCATGGCATTCTAGGACCCTGAATTCTTTGGCGTTGTGGTGCCAGCGTAACGTGGGAATTATGGAAGTCATATTCAAGGTAATCCTGTAGGTCTCCTTCGTGTTAAACATAGACTGTATTATAGAGAAGTGAGGTAGAGAGGAACCTTGCTTAACACGTTCGCTGCGGCACGTCAAATAGCGGGCGTATCCCCAGTGCTGCGCAGCCCTCAGCGTCAAACAAACCCGATTGCCGCGTGTGATTGGCTTTCCAATTTTGGTCTGACGAATAGCAAATAACGTGCGGGGATGTCCTGCTTTACAACGAGAGTCGACATTGTTCGCTAAACACCCACAGATAGCAGCACTGCTTGGAACGTAGCCGTCCCATTGGAATTGTATTGCCAAATGGAGGGAAAAAGACAGGACAAAAAGAAGACTTTTGAGATTGCCAGACAGGGATTTTACGGGGAAATTTACTACCAACCTACACCACAACAAAATGCAAGTCACATACTACACGCTAACGTGGTATAGGTCCGCTTTCGGCCGACGCTAGAGCAAAAACGAAGATATACAAAAGGCATTGCCGAGCGTTCCCGATGGGGTACGGACGCACCGTACGGGGGCCAAGCGGCGTACCTGATCGGGAACGGCCGCACTCTACGTGTTAAGGATGACCGTGCGCTTTCTGCTCTGGTATGTTGTTGGGAAATATAGGTACTTGTGACAAGCAAAGGAAGAGCCTGAGTGTCGAGCACTGTCCGGAAATTACTAATGAAAGAACACTGGGTCTTCCTCCTCTGTGAGAGATGTAGTAGGACTACATGATGGCGAGAAGGGGTGGTAAGTCATACCGTGCCTGGTTCGATCCCAGCTGACTCCACTGTCTTATTACTGCGGTCACCAATTGCCTGTTAACATGACTCGTACCATTTTGGTATTCTTTGTCTCTATCACATTTTGTTTAAGAGTATAGAGTGACAGAATTGATTTTAAATTTTAAGTGAGATTCAGGTTTCTAGGAGATTATTTAACATAAAAAAAAAAATTGAGCTTTTGGATTATTTTCATAAACAAATATATGGCAAAAGATTTGTCTGTATTTTAAGATCTCCTTTTTTGAAAGCTTCATAAAAAATTATGTTGCTGGGTCCCACACAAACAACCTTTTCTAGAGCCAATAAGGCAAATTTAATTTTTTAAATTAAAATTATTTAAATTAATTGTTTAAATATTCTCTAAATAACCTTTCAATTTTGTTAGGTATGACTTTTACTAGCCAGAGTGAGGGTAGCTGAGTGATTATAGTGCTCGCCTTCAAAACTGGAGGTTGCAGGATCGATCCTGGAGATGCCATTTATCATTGGGTTAACACTAAATGATGGAATCCAATAAAAGATTGACTATAGATAGTAAAGTCAAGTTCACACGAGACCAGTAGGTCTAAAGCAGGCAGGTAACCAGCTCGTTTGGTGGCCTCGCATAAACAGGCTTTAAGTCCAAGATCTGTATTCTCTTACAACAATGTATAAATGGCCAATTGGGTGGAATTCAAATAAATATCCTACAAAGGAAACTTTGAAAAACCAAGTTTTCGTTGATTGATAATTTGCAATTTTATCTCATCCGACAACCCTGTTTTATTTTCTAAGATTTCTATATTTAATGATTTTTTTTTGTAAACAAATTACTTTAATATTTCAATTTGTCATTCATTTTATAGATAACTGGAGCATCTATTGTTTTGGCGTTTCTGGTGTTCCTATTACAGTGGAGAAGGAGTAAATGCAAGACTAAAGCCAAGGAAATTCATTATAATATCCTGGATGAGCAGAATATTTCTACAGTATCCGGACCTCATGTTGATGTATAGGAATTGTTGTCCATCATGATCAAAATAAGAGGTTATAAAACTACCAATAAACAGCCGCATAAATGTTTAATTAGTTTAACAATCTTATAAAATTAACCCATTGACTTTGTATAGTGAAGTTAATACTATTTTTCTCAGTGTTAATTGTGTATCAAGCAGTTATTTATATCACAGCAATGAGTAAAAATTACACTTTTTTTCTTTCATTATCATTTTCTTTGCCAACTTCTTCAGTGTGTTAAAAAGATAAAAGGGTTTATCATATTATGTGTAAGATCCAAATCATAGTTTTATCAATTATAAAACACCACTAAGCTAGTGAGTTGTATTTTTGCGTATTTACAAAATTCAATTTTACAAAGGATATGTTAATATATTTAACAATAAAAAATTTATTAAGTTTACACATAATTTCATACCCTGAAGTGCTTTGAGTTTAAGGTATACTGTATATAACAAGTTACACACACACACACACATACAATACACAAGAATATAAGTCTGTTGATATGCACATATTATTTTCATCACTAGGGATCAAAGTGTCTTTTTTTCTATAAATTTTAGTTTAACATTGGGAAATACATGAGAATCAAAATACATTTTGGTTTTTGAAGAAACTATGTTTTGTTATGCTGCATGATTATTTAAAGCAAACTTACAAAACTAACATAGTTTTTTACTTTTAATAATTAGCTCCCAAAATGGTTTCTATGTAGATTTCCTAACGTAAACTGGCACCATTTTTTAGATGCTTGAGTATTAAAAATTGCTGAAATGTTTGTATTACAATTCTTCTAAATCTATATATTATTAGGCAAGCGTGTTTCTTTAAAACCTTTTTTTCTCAGATCGGGTGCATCGGAGGGAAAATCTACCCATAGGTACTGTTGGAAATATATTTTCCTGTAGATGTGCAGAATCCCTCCATAAATTAAAATAGGCTCAAAATAAGGAGAAAATGAATTTTTAATAAAAAAAAAATAACATGGACCTTATGGGTTGACATGCTGGTGAAGAAATAACAACACAATATAAACAAAAATCAAAACAAATAAATGGAAGAAATTAAAATCACAAGTTTAATTTACACAAATAATTTAGAGTGAAAATAGAGAAGTGTGTACATTAAATATTTTTGGTCCACTTTTTGACCACAGTACAACCTCTAGTGTCAATAAAAGGATATTCAACGGAAAACCTACCGTTATTACAAATTTACCAAGTAGCAAGAAAGTATATAAACAGTATTATAAAATATATTTAATCCATATTTACCCAATATCAAAAACTATAGGTTCAATATTTTTCCAACATTTAACAAATATTGTTTTGAAACAAATAACATTTATCAGTAAATCTATTGAATCAAGACTAAATAAATATTGTTTTAATATTCATCTCCAATATTGTACAATATTGTTTTCAATATTAGAAAATATTGTTTTAATAAAATATAAATATTGTTTTGCTACTAGGGTAAGAACAATATAATGATACTTTTATTATATATCGCTATTTTCTTTGAAAAATTTTCAGAGAAATTTTAAAATGTCAGAAAATGTACAGCTGATGTCTTTCAAGCTGTAAAACAACTTTTCTTATATTGGCATACATTTTTTTTTCAGTTTGTAAAAATGCATTTGCGTAGTTTCTTTTCAGAGACAATGAATTGATCAAAGTGACAAAGCTTCAATCAGACCAATACAAAAGGGACATCTGGGTCGTTTGACGGAGTACCTTCCCAATTGAATAACCGGAGCTATACTGGATCAATCTGACTTGACATTGGTCAAAGATAAAATATACCTTTGGACCTGAAGTTCTTTTGCCTCTTTGGAGGACAATCTACTTAAATGATCCACAAGGTTTCACATCACTCACTGAGTTTCACTTTGGATTGAGAAATATGGATTTGGTTCAAAAAAGATCAATGGTAGACGACAGAGCCGTCCTTAGATGGAGTGGGCAAAGTGCTAACATTCAAAGCCCCTCACTACAAAAAAGTAGTAGGCCTATCTCAAGAATTTCAAAATATTCCCAAATGTCAATATTAGTACTGTATTCATATTCCTTTCAACTGTATTATAGAATGATGTGTTGCTTTATATCTGAAATAAAATTAAGAATACTGTTCAGTTAGCTAAAAGTTACGATTTGGTATGGTTTGTTTTACCGGTACATCCTTTTAGGCTTAAACTATCTACCTATAGTGCCCTAGCATGAACTGTAGCTATGAGAACTTTATTCATCTATCTATCTATATGTAAAAAAAGGTTTTTTTTTGTTACACCCCTTTTCAGCCGCCCTACTTAACCTATTTTAACGATTTAGGTGTCATTTTACAGCTTTCGATTGATCTATAGGATTGCTACAATCAAAATTTACAACTGTTTACAACTGCTAATTTTTACTCCTTAGAGAGTAAAAATGCTACTTTAGACCCGCAACGCATGAATTAAAAACGGCTGTTTTTGCTGCAGTATGAGGACAAATATTGTAGAAACTAATGTTCAGTTTGCAGCAAAACAGAAATGCAGGCAGTAGTTTCTATAAATTTATGTTACATTCTGTTCCCAAACGTGATATATTTGAGTAGAAACAGAGAGAGGGTAAATCACAGGGAGAAACACACACACAGAGAGTGATGGGGGGGGGGGGGAGAATCACCTGGGACTACCAGTAGATTTTGCCATAACATTCCTGAACGATATACAACATGAAGTGCATCCCTCCTCTGCAGGGTGTTTTTTAACGTGCAACCCAAATTCAAAATACTGTGAAACACATTAACAACTTATACAGTAGTTTGGTATCCTTGTTTTCTATATTTTAGTGCCAATCAGCTGATATGCGTTGTTGCGTATAGTTATACTAGCAGAGGACCCGTCCTTCGTCCGGGGTTGATGTAGGCTATATGGTGCTTTATGAAATCTGACATGAAAAAAAGAGTAAAATAAGATTAAATTTCAATAAATGTACCTATCAAAAACTTTTAACTTACTAATTACATAAAAAACATTTTCAAACAATAAAAGAAATAAAAAACTCAAAGCTTTTACTAAATGATAAAATCAAACATAGACAAACAATAATTTACAACATCTGGTTAATATTACAGTTTGAATGAAATGAAACATGTGATCTTGTTTCTAAAAAGCATTGCTCACTAAGCATTGATTATAAAAATATCTCATTATATACTATGTGAACAAAGAAAAACATCAACACTCTTACTACTAAAACAAACAGAAATATACTTAGCCCTACTATTTATAGCTCCTACTATTCATGCACCAAAGGCAAGTGCATATACAACTTAGGTTTTTATTGTTGTTTTTAAATTGAAATATTTGTATATCAGCTTAGAATAAGGAAATTTAACGTCATTCAAACAATGTTTATGTCGAGGGTAGGTTAAGTTAAGAGGAACTTGGTTGAAAATATACATGTACCGGTAATGACCATGAAACGCTTGTAAAAAGTTGTTCATTATTAGAATAGAATGTGAAATCTACAGAAAGTGTCAATAGTTATAATATAGATAGGTAGTAGCTACCTTTGGATTAGAATACACCATTACTTACCAATCTATGGGTAGTAATATGAAATTATGATTTAAAAATTTGTGAAAAAGGAAATGGTGTGAACAATATTTCTCTCAAAATGGTGAAAATATACAACTAATTATCTCCTTGAGAAAAAGTTTAAATTTTTAAGGTGTGTGCCCTACTCTAAACACATGTTAATTGTAGAAAAATGTTAAAATGATTGAAGTAAATATAAACTTTATAATTTCACTATTTTGTACACCAATATCTTTCAATACATTATTCACATTAGCGAGATTTTAAATAATTAATTAGGGTTAGATACAGCAACAGATATACAATCTGACTTAATTCATAAAATCAATAATCAATGAACCATCAAATATAAGAATAACTATTTATAAGTCAGCTGTGGAATTGTGAATTAATGTGGTTTGACAGTTCAGCTTGTTTACATTTGGGTGGCATAGCAAATTGAAAACATTGTATTTGTTCTCATGGCAGCCATGGAGACCAATCAATATTTACTTTTAAAATCCTCATCTCAGAACCTTTAAAGCCAAAGGGGCAAAGCCAACTATCAGTGTCGAATTGTGAATAGTCCTATAATGGTCCTTGGTATGGTAGCTATATTTTTGTAAAATTTAAGCCCAGTTGCTTCAGGAGTTTTTGCGCCTATTAGTAATACGCATACAGACAGACACCATTAGATTTTTATATAATAGTATAGAAGTATAGATGTGAGGCTTAGTGTAATTGGTAATTACAATTGTAAATAAGACACGACATTGTGTTTCCTCAATCTGAAAGAGTTAGAATTATGTTGAAAGTAAATCATGGTTCTCTAATAACTGACATAAGAATTTAAAAGGGTTCCACCATAGACAAAAATTTAATTCTTTTTGTCTATGGTTATACGCGCCGGCTGTTAACACGCAAACATCATTAGGCATTATTTAAGTATTTATCAAGTTGAAATAAACTGTAAAATATTCACAAAGATCCAAACAATGCACTGGCTGCGAACTGAAACTTCGCGTTTCTCTTAAGTATTTACAAAATAATTTTGAAAAAGCTTAAATTAGTCTTTTTCCAATGCGATTTTTACTTCAAAATAATAGTAAAACATTATTTTTGCTCCACCCACTGCAAGCTCTGATTTGTTAAAAACACAAAAAAGCACAAGATCATTGGAAACAAATTAGATTTAGAATGTTGAGAGCTTGTACCGTAGAGGCATGTTCAGGAACATTAGCATTTTTGGCCGCCATCTTGAATTCACCTGGTAGAACCTACTTAAGGAAAACGAATCAAAATTTATGGAAAACTTAAATCTCTAGATTCAAGCAAAAATCAAATCAGGCAAATTGAGATTCGCTTAGTCTGCAGGTTTGCTGCCACGGGGGTGTTTTTGTTTAACACAGATTCGGTTTCATTAAATTTTAAGTGTCAATAATAGTTCAAATTTAAGAAAACCGAATCTGTAGTAAATAAAAATACCCCCGTTAGCAAACCTGCAGACTAAGAGAATTTCCAGATGAATTTAGATTATGTAGTTGTGACTTATTTACAATAAAGAATTTAAAATATAATAATAAAAATAAGAATTTAAATAAAATCTTACACGATCATCAGGTTTACACAGGTTTTTACATGTGACTTTTCACATGTCAAAAGTGAGGTTGTGTCGCGACATACAAGTAGGGTAGGCCTACCAAAGTTTATGTTTTCATCTTTTATGTTGTGTAAAATGTGTTGTAAAAAGTTGACAAGAAACAGAATGTTTGCATATTTATAATGAATTGACATCTAGACGAATGTGCTGAAGATGGCTTTATAAAGCCGAAACAGCTGTACACTGAGTACAAAAATTGGATTACTTATATATCTAAATATATAAAAGGCAAAGCCCTCACTGACTCACTCATCACTAATTCTCCCACTTCTCATTTACCTAGGAGGCTGAAATTTGGTACACCGATTCTTTGGGCATTAAATAGGAAAACTGAGTAGTTTTTATTCTGATCGGGCTTTCGGGCTCCGCCCCAGTGGCTCTGGGGTTTCCTATGTTAACCTTAAGATTTTTCATATTTAAAAGGAATTAATGAATCTTAACAGCTGTTTCAATTAAACAAGTTGGTTCTGTTCTATGATGTTTAATAGCATTGAAGTTACAAGGATTACCAACAGGGTGCAGCACTATTATTTTTTTAAATTTATGACAACAGCTAATTTGCAACCAAAATGTGAGTGAGCATAGCGAACGAACTTCAACCTGGAGGCGAGTTAGCGTAGCGAACGAGCTAACCTTGAAGGCAAGTGAGCGCAGCGAACGAGCTCTCACCCAAAGGTGAGTGAGCGTAGCGAACGAACTTCAATCAGGACGTGATTGAGCCATGCGAATACTTATGAAGTTAAACGGGGCAAAGCCCGTGAGTACAGCTAGTTATATTATAAACTAACTGTAGTAGGTAACATTTCGAAGACATTATTAAGTCCAAGACGTTTTTATACCCTTTCATGTTTTGGAATTCATAACAATTGTATCGGCCCTTTTCAAATTTGTTTTCTTAATAGACTTAGGCTTCCTTCAGGTCATAATTGTTGAAATATACTTTATTAATCCATCCAACTACAGATTAAAAATAAACAACAGTTTTCAAAACATAATGTTACCCAAAATAGTATTTTTAAACACACATTTTTCGATTTTTTTAAATTCTACCTTCCAACTTTAAACCAAGCTCAGTCAGTTAGGTCGTTTACTAAGCTATCCTTTTAAATAAGTAAGTTCAAATAACCCCTTTCAAAAACTGAGTTAGCTAGAAACAATTACCCGTGTACTTATATGTGGTCGTTTCAAGACCTAATGTTCTTTGGTAAACACACTGGCTCTTTGTTCTAAAAGAATATCAAGAACAAACACATTTTACCTATTGACTCTGCCATTTCCAAGGAGGGTAGAACCGACAACGACATCAATATTCTATGAGCTGTCATCTCCAATAACGTGCTTGGCTGACGTCAACAACTTGACGTTTATTTTACTACTTTACTCGTCACGAAAATTGACGGATTTCTATTGTCATAACTGCCTTTCTTTGGTTAACAAACTTAACTTCTAAACTTTCGACTGATGTATTGTACTAATAGCAAACTGAATATAATAGAATGTCTTTGTGTGATTATTTTGTTTGAAAAGAGATTTGTGATTTTGTTATGTTTTTCTTATAATGTAGCAAAAATTTATGTTTCAATACATGCGTTGCTGAGCTAATTGTACATTTCACCACTAGGGCCTAAAGTGACTCTTTTCGACCCGCGCTCATTTTCCGACCTTGGCTTCGCCTCATCGTAAAACTTGAGCTCGGGTTGAAATGACACTTTTTGCCCGTGTGATGAACTATATTTTTCGTCATATTGCACCATTATTTGAAGAACTATGATACAAAAGTAAAATAGTTTTCATTAAAAGAACCTCCAAATATGACTTCTAAACTGTTTTCAATTTATTTTGCTAAACATTTGTTGGTCACACTACCCCGTGTTGATGGACTTTCCACTCATGATATTAAATCTCCGACTGCTTAATCAAATGCGATTTCAATACTTGGGACTACAACTGTACAGTAGGCCTAGGCTGTTTTACAAACTCCAGCTGATTATAATAATCCTAGTTTTATAGATACTAAAGAACTCAGATGAAAAATTTTCAAGCACAGTTACAAATCAAACTAACTTTATTTTTTTGTACTGATTTTTTTTAAGCGTCAAAATGATTAACCTACAACAGAAAACTTAAACACTTATTTTCCGGAGTAGTAACGTAACAACTATTTCCTACTAGTTGACATACAAAGTGGCATTTCATCTACTTGAATTAGTTTAAAAAACAGCCGATTTTTACATTCGTATGGTCACCATTTTAAAGTAAAGTATTAAATTATCCTCAACATTCTACTTTGCCGACTACTTAGCTAACTCCAAATTACAACTAACTCAACAAACAAAATTTTGATTGAAGTTAATTATGAATAACAATCTACAGACAATTATCCTACGTAGATTTTTTTCTTGTCCTAGGACGCTAAGCACGAGCCCGGAATTATTTTTCACATTACTTTAGGCTAAACCTAGGGGTTACGGCATTATCACTTAGATACAATCTATTGTTGGTTTGGCAGGATTTGAACCCGGGACCCCAGGAATCGGAGTTCAGCGCTCTAACCACTAGACCAGCCTGCTCCCCCATCCTATGTAGATTAGATATATAGATTCTTACATCCAAAAGTTTGTTATTAAACAACAAAAACAACGTTTTAGTTCAAAAACGAAGAATTCTTTATGAAGATGGATATCTGTATGTAAACGGAGAGTATTTTTCGTTTACAAGTTGGCAATGCCATCGTTCATCCCGCCACCCCAAAATGCAGCTCAGTTATAAAACATACATCAACGTTTTATTAGATTTTATTTCCAAGTAAGAATTTGCTGTCACGATAATATGCAATTTAGTAAGAACAGTGTCTTTTCTAAACTCTATAAAATGGACGCCAGGACTAACTTCTTTCACTCGTTCAAAAAGTGCCACTTAGCTTACTAGTTGCAATTTTATCCCTAGGGTAAAAAATCTATAATACAAAAAATAAAAATAAGCATGCTCCCGTATATCTTGTCACTTAGTAGAAAACCTGGTATACTGAAATATATTAATAGAAATAGATTTGATATTTAGGTATAGGAGGGGACCCTTGTCATATAGCCTCCTCTACAAGGTCGCGGTTTTTGTGTATGGCCGTGTCATAGGGTAGCGGAATTTCACCCCTCCTGGAATTTTATCCCCCTGGAATTTACCCCCTTAGCAAAACTGACGTCACAAATCAGGGGGTAAATTTCCGGCCTCGAACCTTTGAGTTGCACAACACCAGTTTAATAAATTAAATTGGAATTAAACGTATGTGTTGACGGTTGTAAATTTAATCAGAACACTTTATATGATAGAGTGTACGGGCCGGAATTTTACCCCCAAAATTTTATCCCCGGGATTTTTACCCCCATTATTTTACCCCCTGGCCATATATAGAAACTAGTGAGAATAATTAGTTTTCTTCGAAATAAATTGCTTTTTGGCGGGCGTTTAATAAATTGTCTAAGAAATGTTCACCCAATTATCATTCAAATGGGCTACTCAGTTTGTTTACATACATATTAAGTAACAGTTGGCTCCAAAAGTCGAATCCCTAAACTTGACTATAAAAATTAAACAGCGAAGCCTGTTTACTTAGTTGAAATTGCAAATAAATTAAGATAGGCTACATAATAATAAAATGTCAATCAAAATTGAGATCAGAAAATTAATTACTCTCACTAATTTCTATAATTGCAGAGAGGGTGAAATTCCGGGGGTAAAACTCCAGGGGTAAAAATCCGGCCCGTACATCTTCAGTTGTCTAAACGCTAGTTATATGGAGAGGGGGTAAAATTCCGGTTTTATTGCTAACCTAATTTATCACGCTCTGTCTATTTTCATTAGACTCCCAAATCCGCGGGGGTAAAATTCCGCCCGCGAACAAACTTTAGATCACTCAGGTTATTACGTCATAGTGACGTCAGCTTTGCACAGGGGGTAAATTCCAGGGGGATTTAAATTCTGGCGACCCCTTTTCGCTCCTACTACTATAGTAATAACGAATATGTAAACATAGTATTGCACATACAATCCATTATAAATTAGTCAAACAGCTGTTGCATTAGGACGGGTTTGCGAATTTGCCACACACCAACGCCTTAGAGTAAGCTATGAAGCTATTATAGGTAGGACGGTTTGAAAAGGGATATAAAAGAGAAAAATTTGAATTGTATTAAAAAATAAATAGATGGATTTGGACCGTAAAATACAGGATATATTGGAGTATAAATTACATTAATTATATTGCTATCAGTACAAAAATCGTAAGTCAAGTTTGTATTAAACATTTCGCTAATCTAACAAATCTAAAAATACCAAACACCATATATAAATATTTATAGACTGTATGGCTGGACATTATATTTCACTCGATGTATTTAATGATCAAGGGATTGATGCAATGTCCATAATTAAAATTGTAATTTATGTTAATTTTTGCCTTTAGGATTATCGGAATCCTGAATTCCAAATCCAAGTCTAATAACTATTTTCCAGACCATTGTATTATACGGTCCATGCAACCAGATCAGATTGTCGTAGTCTCGAATCCAAGTACATAAAACCTTTGTGGCTACATGGTATAAGGCACAAGCCTTACCTTTATATTACGAGTCAATCCTACTAATATTATAAATGAGAAAGTTTGGATGTATGGATGTATGGATGTATGGATGTATGTTTGTGACAAGTGAACGCGAAAAATACTGGTCGGATTGGGCTGAAATTTGGCATGATGATAGCTCACATTCCCGATTAACATATAGGCATATTCTTATTTCAAAAATCCTTTCGGGCTCCGCCCCAGTGGCTCTGGAGTTTCCCATGTTAACCTTATGAGAAATGGAATTATTGAATCTTAACAGCTGTTTCAACTAAACAAGTTGGTTCTGTTCTATGATGTTCAATAGCATTAAAGTTCCAAGGATTACCAACAGGGTGCAGCACTATTATTTCTTTTACATTTATGACAACAGCTAATTTGCAACCAAAAGGTGAGTGAGCGGAGCGAACGAACTTCAACCTGGAGGCGATCGAGTTAGCGTAGCGAACGAGCTAACCTGAAGGCAAGTGAGCGCAGCGAACGAGCTCCAACCTAAAGGTGAGTGAGCGTAGCGAACGAGCTCCAACCTAAAGGTGAGTGAGCGTAGCGAACAAACTTCAACCAGGACGTGATTGAGCCATGCGAACGAGATAATCTTTAAAATTAAGAAGTTAAACGGGGCAAAGCCCGCGGGTTACAGCTAGTAGTTAATAATGTTGCATTTGGCGGTCCAAATAGACCAACGAGATTGCAATACCAAAGTCAAACATTAACTCTAGTATCTAGGCCTACTAGTTTAGCTAATGTTGCCTACGGTCCATATAGACATATGAGATCATTGCAATCGCAACCTTGAATTTAAATTCCAGTATCTCCCATGCTCAATAGAGGGGAGCGAGCTGGTCTAGTGGTCAGAGCGTGGGACTTTGGTCCCAGGGATCCCGGGTTCAAATCCCGCCAACGGGTTCAAATATCACCAATGAATTTGATCTAAGTAATAAAGGCGCAACCCCTAGGCCTGCCCTGAAGTAATGTGAAAATCAATAATAGGTTAGTAACCTATTATTTTCGTCATGTAATCAGTCCTGGAGGCAAACTATAAATAAAATTGGAACAAAATCCCTGATAAGACCTAGCACAGCAAAATCTACGCTCAATAGTATAGTCTACGTCCAAGTTGACCTATTGGATTGTCTCAATCATGAATTAAATTGCAATAGTCTATAATAATCGGAGATATTCTATAACCAATGCTAAAAACTATGGATCATATACACCAATAAAAACACTTCAATCTCAATCTCAAAAATAGTTCTACAGTTCTGTAGTCTATGGTTCCAAACAACTCCAATATGTGCTTTCTATAACTCATGACACAATCAACTATTAATTCTGTCTCACACGGCCCAGTTGCTATAAACAAATTAACTGGGGTGTGTTACTAGCCCAGTGGTTAGCATCCCAGACTTGGGTGCGGGAAGGACGGGTTCAATTTCCGACACATCTAAAAACGTTTTAATACCTCCCCCTTTGAATTCTCATGCGTAGGCGTAGTCATAAAGTAAAAAATAGGATCATCTCTATTCCGAACACAACCATAAACTATAACCATTAACTAAACAACACAAGTAGACGTCTCATCCAATTGTAAATTTTGAAGCTAGTTTTTTGTGTCTAGTTCATGTCCGATGACACTGATCGCTAGTGTCGGCGAAATTTTGTTTTATATTATTTTCGGGTTAACTTAACGATTTGTGCTTTAATGTTTTGTTGTATAACTAGAATAAGGAGTTATTGTTTATGATTAGATCGTTTTATTTAGTTAATTGAGGTTTTAAATAACTGAAATAACAAGAAACAACCTGTAAAAACACGACCCCTACAGTGCACCGGACAGAATTAACAATATAATTGGCTTCAGCTGTTCTATACGGATGAGGAATCTACTAAGGGAGTATGTTTTATCTATGGTATAACACAGTCTATAAATTTTAATTTTTATTGCCTTTATATAATTTCTAGTTTTATAATGCTGCAACCCCTAGTCTGAATTATTGTGAAAAAAATCGTATTAAGAGCCTAGCGTCGCAGGGGAAAAGCTGATTCGTACGGTCTGGCACCGATGGGATCAGCAATCCCCAACTCAAATATCAACAACACTAGTATCTACAATCTATAGTCAATGCTGCACGGTTCCCTTGCACTCTGGGGAACAGGGAACATCCCGGCTGGTTGTACAGCTGGTGTCTGTTTGCTGATAACAAGTGTAATGATAACGGAGCGAGGCAGGCAGTTAGCGCCATGCATCTCTCAATAAAGGTAAGTGAATTTGCCGTATCTAAACCTAATGTAAATACAGGTAGAACCTCGATAACAAGAATCTCATGGAGATTATATAAGACTTCTTATCAAGGTCGACTTCTTATCGAGGTTTCCAATAATATATAGAGGTAAAATGAATTCGAAGGGATTTGAAAATGGCATTTGTTATCAAGGGTGACTTCTTATCGAGGTTTTTAATAACATATAAGGGCAAAATAAATTCGTAGGGATTTTAAATTTGTTATCAAGGGTGGCTTGTTATTGAGGTTTTCAATAACATGTAGAAGTAAAAAATTCGTGGGGTTTGAAAATTGCATTTGTTATCAAGGGCAACTTCTTATCGAGGTTTTTAATTATATATAAGGGTAAAATAAATTCGCGGGGATTTGAAATTTGTTATCAAGGGTGACTTGTTATCGAGGTTTCCAATGACATGTAGGGGTAAAAAAATTCGTGGGGATTTAAAAGTTACATTTGTTATCAAGGGCGACTTGTTATCGAGGTTTCCAAAAATACGTAGGGCTAAATTAAATTTATGGGGTTTTAAAAAGACATTTGTTATCAAGGGTGACTTTTTATTGAGGTTCCAACTGAACCTCACTAATTTGTACCTCACTCGTTGTGTGTAAGCCAAACAGGGATAACACAGGATTTGGTGACTCATCCACAGTCATTGATTACAAAAGTTTGCATACAAATTACAGCTCGTGACACCTAAGCTGGCACTTGGCCTAGCGCGGGCAGTGTAGGCGGGAGGAGGGTGGAGGTAGGAAAAAGACCGGACTGCAAACATTTCCGCTGCCTCTCGGGGTTGACCAGGGGTTGACTCCCCTTGTATTATGTACTTGAGCGCCTTCATATGGGTCGCGAGGGCAGTTGATGCAACCCGCATGACGGGACATAACGTTTTTGAAATAGGTACTAGTAGCGATCGGCCAAGTGCCAGCTTAGATGTCACGAGCTGTAATATATTACACACAAAATTAGGGAAAACTTGCTTGAAGATTTTTTTTTATGAAGTAAGAACTTGGTTTTAGTGCAAGTATTTCTATACAACCAAACTAAAATTTAAATCCGGTTTTTACATTGCCTATTTATATTTGATTTGATTTTTATGTTGACCCGTTTAGTTTTTAATATTTATTTTGCTATTTATAAACTTTTATTTAGCTTTAATTTTATCGGAAACATGTGAATATCAAAATGTTTACGTGTAATAATTAATTGCATATACCGAATATCTTAGGTAAAAGATTTAAAGAAAATATTTTTTTAATTGTTCTTATGCGTAATTGTACGTAGTTAAAATAAAAAAAAAAAATTGAAAGGCGCCTCATTACGACACTTACACGTAAACGATTTATTATAATGCAACTTTTACCAAACTGTAATACTTTAATTCTTTAATACTTAATATCATACACCGAACACAACTGATCTACAATAATGTATACTAATATTATTTGTAGGTTTTCGTTATTGGTGGGATTTTAAAATTTTCCCATAAAATGAACAGTGTCATGTAAAATATATGTTTGAAATGTCCAACTTATTTATGATTTTATTGGTTCTACTTAGTAAGTTAATTGTTGATAATTATGTGCACGTTTATTTGTAATTTCTCTTAGTAAGTTGTGGTTGTGTATTATGCACAATAAATACTACAGCTGATATTATACAGTATTTTTCGTTTTTATAATCTCTGTCAGATCACAGGTAAAAAATTTTATTATTATAAAAAATGTAATTGACGTATTGTTGGAAGTAAATTGTCATACTGAACTGAAGGTAAAAGATTAAAAATCCTACTTATCATCACAAATCGTCTGATTATTGTTTTCAGTTTTGAAAATATGGTCCTTTGAGCCGGATAAATGTTTATAAGGAAGTTACTTGATTTAATCCCTGTTTTACGGAGTGATAATAAAAAAAAAAAAAAAATTCTACCCATTATACATTACAGTTAACACTTTATAGAACTCAGTCAGTGACCTAGGATATCCGTTATGTATAATAGTCTAATGTACAATCTATCCCAAACTGCTAATCAATTTTACAGCTTCTTATCTCTTGATAATGACCTAGATTGAGCTATAAATTCATAAAATTGTACTTGCTTCGCTCCTTTACTCGTTATCAACGTAAGTTAGGCTTGCTGTAACCTAACTTACGTAACTAGATCGATAAAACTTACTAACGATCTCAAGGCTTGGTAGAAATAGGTAAATATTGCTGTTCTTAGCACCTCATAAATGTGTAACCGTGCTAATCATTCTTTATTAACACTTATATTTCAACACCATTGCAATGAAAATCTTGTAACGCATCATAAATATCTTTAACAAACAGTTCACTGTTAACAAAATAAATGACTGGAACCATAATATCTGTATCCAAATCTAACACATAACATAAAACCTTTATAAAACATCATAGGTCTTTCACAATAAATCTGCAAATTTACTTATCACACATTCATTATCAATTGATTTTCTTCACGCATGTGATTTCAATGATAAATTAATTCAAAGTACAGTAAATACAAACAAGTAACACTATTGAAAAATGCCATTGACATAAGATACATCAAAAAGAGCTCTCGTTATAATGTAAACCCAGAGGCTCATCCTAGACTAACAATATTTTAAGGTCAATATGACAAATCAAGAGAAGGCATCAACGAATACAAAAACCACCAAACTAGCATAATCACACCTAACTACGATCAGCTGATCCACAAACTTTAAATGTATAATGGAGTTTGTTTAATCATTGCTAATCATTGTTTAATCATTGTTAAATCATTGCATAATCTTTGCTTAAACCTTTTAGCTGTTAAAATCGCACACAAGGTAAATTAACATCTCTAGTCAACAGGGAACTTGTCGGAATTATAAACATGACTAATGTGAGAAGCAAACTGCGTACGTGATTAGCCTAGCAATGTGGAAACGTACGTGTTTGCGCACTGTTTGTCAGTTTAAAAACAACAGATTTCTAGGACATTGCTAACTTTGACGTAAACCTTTCTTTTATGATCAGTTATTTTAGTCTTATGCGTTTCATTTTAATTAATTTTTTACCACAATTAAATTACACTAGGGTATTTTGTATTCTTACAAGGCTGATTATTTAGACATTTTTTTTAGTTTTTTTGGGTCAGTTACTCAATTCAATCACCTAATTGACATTATGGTATCGTTGAACGATATATCTATTCAGTTACAGCAGAAGGTTATATATACTTTATGGGAATTCTAAATGAACTAATCAATGAAATTCGCTGCAAGTTGTCAAATGTTTTGTTATACTTACTTGGCATTGAAATAGAAATGCTAAGAAAAATGTGAGAGTTACCATGAAAATATGTGGTAAATTAAGTATTTGTCATAGCATTATGATTATAGTTAAATACTATTAACAAACTCACATACACGTTATAGCCTTGAAAATATGTTGTTTGAAATTTAAAATAGAACTTTTTACGTCTACTGAACAAAATATAAATGCATTTTACTACTCACAGCCATGGTTAGAAACATAGCTCTAAGTTGATCTGTGTTTTAAATTAACTGAATAATTCTACCATGCACAGGTAATATGTAAATCCCTTTAAGAAAAATACGTTTTAGTAGAAAGAAAATATAGATAAATAAGTGGAAAGAATATGTGGTAAAATTAAATTAGATTTAATACTATTTATTTCCTCAAAAAGCTATTTTTAAATGTTATTTGGCCCACAAAAGTGAGTAAATTTGCGTTACACCCTCGAAAGCTGAATGGATTGCATCTGTTTTTTTTTTTTTTTTTTAACATTATTGATACAAATTACCACAGTCTATCTGCTAATGTATGTTCCAGCTGTGCTGCCTGCTGTTGTACGCGTTTGTTACCACAGCATCTACACAAGAGCGGGATCGGCTGTGGCACACTACGACCCCTGGACCTTCGACTCTCTCCCCTGAGGAACCTTCACCCTCCATCACCGGTGTGCCTGCCGTGGAGGATGTGCCGGTGGCTGCGGAGCCGGCAGGAGACGCCGAACAAGTCGTTCCTCCGGAGGTCGTGGCTTCTGCAGAGTCTGCAGCCGAAGATTCCCTCGACGCCCGGGGTGTCCAAGCTGACCAGGATGTACTGACAGAGAAGACACCCGAGAAGAAGGAAGAGCCTGTGTCTGCTGTGGAAGGAAAGAAAGATAAGAAGAAAGACAGAAAATGGATTTCAGCTTCGAAAGAAGTTGAAGAAATACCAGTCGAAAAGATTTTGGAAGATCAAAAGGAAGAACAGATTCTGAAAGAGCAAATGGAAGAAAAGATTTTGAAAGAACAAAATCAAGAAAAGAAAGAAAGAAAATGGATGTCTGCATCGAAAGAAGAAAAGGTCGATGAAGTTCCTGCACCAGAAGAAAAGAAGGAACCTGAACCAGAGACTATAGCTGAGATTATTAAAGAGATTGAAAACGTTTCTGCAGAGGTACATTCTGGAGAATCCACGCCTAAGAACAAAAAGAAGAAACCAAGAAAGTGGATTTCTGTTCCTGGAGTAGCTTTAGAAGAATCCGATGCTCCCGCGGTTCCACCTACAGAAGAAGATATTGCTGTGGCTAAAGAAAGTTTGGCTCTCGCACAAGAAGCAATTCCAGAAAAGCCATTGCTTTCATCTGAATCACCAGAGAAGGAAGTTGACTTGTATTCAATCAACGCTTTAGACATGGCACTGCCAGAGAACATCACTGAGCTTCTATTGGCTGCTGAGGAAGGCATACCCCTGGTCCAGGAGACAATCATCAGCAAGAAGACGACTGTGTATGTGACCATCTCTGACTCCATTGATGCAGAACCATTGTTTGTCAACTTGACCGGTATTCGCCACTACACAGGTCAAGAGAGGAGGATGATGACTGGATGCCTTGACCTTTCTGACCTCATGCTGACCGGTGAGTACTCACTGAATAACTTTTAATTGTTTAGTCTTGACAAAGTATTTTTTGTGTCCTTTGACTTAACAAGCAATTAAATGAGGGTCCTTTCACAATTTCTATTAGCTTAGATTCTTATTTTCAGCAGTATTTAGTGATTTATTTATTACTTGTCCGTACTTTAGCAACGCTGCAATTACATCTAAATACGAGGTTAAATCTACACATTCCTAACTGTAAGGTAAAACAATCCCAACAACAGACTTGTTTAGCATCAAATAATGTAAGCGTTACCATAGTCAGACCATGAAGCAATTTAGAATTGTTCAGCATTTTGTTCATGAGTACTCGACATAAGTCTGTGCTTACGAAGATATATTTTATGTGAAGATACTATCTTTGCGGTTTTGTAATCGATTAAAACTATTTTCAAGATGGTTTACCAATTTGTCTTAGTTTACTTTTTTTTAACTCTAATTAATCCATTAGTGCTACAGCCCTCTTTCATCTCCAGCCTCCACAACAATTCCCCTCTAGTTCTCTCATGCAATGACCTTTTTTCCGTATTAATCGCTAGACCCGCTTCTATTTATTTGTAAGAGAGACAATTATAAGGAAAATCTTTATTTTTATTTTTTATTCGTCCTTGAAACATTATTACTCAAACTTGACATTGCTTCCTCTTAAAAGTAAACTCACTGTTGAGACTGTAACTAAAATTCAAAGGATTAAAGATAGTCCTCTTAATTATTTTTCCTAATCAACATATAATTGGTTATTAATTAAGGAATATAACAGTGTCTAGGGCGAAGGAAAGTGAACACCGCCTCGACCGTATCGTTAGCAAACATGTTTATTTGCTCTCCACTTTATTGAGATCGGTTACGTGTTTGCTCTGGCTTGTGTCAATATCATATTTAGTTCTCGCTGTTTCTTGCAGTCTCTAGTTACTACATTTACGCGTTACAATGGAAGAATTTCGTTGTAATGTTTCCAGAGATAAATTGGATGAAATAACGTATTTAAATAATAAGTATGAATTTGTACCCCTAAGGGTACTGTGATGCTTTGCATACATTTTTTGTTATAAAAAGGTGCATCACTGTATGAAAACGGCTGTTTTGCTGCAGTATGAAGAAATAGTTAATTATGTAACTAGTGTACGAAGTGACACTTTGCTGCATATGAAATGTTTATACACGAGCCGCTGACGAGTTTGGTAAGCTTCTCGAATGCAGCAAAGACACTTTGCGCTCGTGTTACACATTACATTTTTCCTACAGTTACTATAAAGCCTAGAAATAATTAGTCTTTCAAACACTGAACGTACAGTGTACACGTATTACGTGCTTTATAAAAGCAAATTGTTTTTTGTTGTTTAGTTGGAATACTGGAGTGCGGAAAAAGTAAAATGAGTGCGAAAAAGTATGTAAAAGCAGCAATTGGCTATAATTAGTACAAGAAAGCCTGCTTTGTCAGGTAACTGTAGGAAAACTATATTCTTAATCAACATAACAACTTGTGAGTAAGCAATATGCATCAATTTATGTCCTAACCTATTGGAAATGAGCCTACATATACCTTATTGACCTGTCCGCAAATTCAAATTGATAAATAATGCATGTATTTTCTTTATTAAGTTAGTAGAAACAGTTTAAAAGAAGATAAACTATGTATTCCTGATTTTTTTCGGATGCATACCAGTCAAAACATAAAGTTGAAGAATCAAACTTGAGTCAAGTAGACGAATCAACAGTTGGATGATGATTCCATAAAACTACTATCCAGACCAACTCCTTCAGAACGTTACTGTCTCTTACATCAACAAAACCATCATTAATTTCCAGGTGATGAAGCCAAGGAGGTGATCCAGCGCATGTCCAAACATAGGTTCCACAAGCTCGACCTTAGCAACAACAACATCACGGAGTTCCCCGCCAACACATTTAGTCCTGTCGCCTTCTCAGTGAGAGAGCTCAGGCTGGACGGCAATCCTTTGTCGAGCAACGACCAGGGGGAGGCATCCGTGCTGCAGAGGGGAGGTCTCTTCCACCTGACGGAGCTGAGGGTGAGTAGGGAGGGTGGGAAAAGCGTGTGCTCCCACTATCTCCGCGTTCCGCCATCTCCGAACCCAAATCTGTCACGCCATCTCCGAATTCTTGAGTGACCCTTATAATCACATCACTGCCTGCGTTGTTAGCTGTCATTGCATCCACGGCTGCGAAGCCCCGTGGATGGAAGATTTAATGAAAATTTAACCCGTGGGTTAGGTTAGGTTAGGTTAGGTCAGGTTAGTTAGGTTAGGTTAGGTTAGGTTAGGTTACGTTAGGTTAGGTTAGGTTTGGACGGAAAGTCTTAACGCAGGAAGTAACCGAGGATTATAGGGGTCACTCTGAAATTCGGAGGTAGCGGTACACGGAGGTGGCGGGACGCGGAGATAGCGGGAGGTAACCGGGAAAAGTAGGATAAGTGGAAAAAGTTTGTTCTAATTGAGATGAGGTTGAGTAAGGGGTAGGTGGTTGCGAAAGTAGGATAGTGGAGAGAGGTTCTGTTCCACGGAGGTAAAATTGAGTAGGAAGAAGTGGATTGGGGGAAAGTAGAATAAGTTGAGGGAATACATGTTATATATTAAGGATCTGAGGGTGAGTAAAAGGTAGGGGCTGGGGGAAAGTAGGTTAAGTATAGAGAAGTTATGTTCCACATTAAGGAGCTGAGAGTGAGTAAGAGGTGAGGGAGGGAAATTAGGATAAGTAGAGAGAAGTACCACATTAAAGAGCTAAGAGTGACCAACAGGTATGAGGTTGGGGTGAGTAGGATAAGTAGAGAGAAAGTCTGTTACACATTAAAGAGCTGAGGGTTAGTAGGAGGTATGGGCGGGTAGAAAGTAGGGATAAGTAGGGAGAGGTCTGTTCCACAAGGAGTTGAGAGTGTGTAGGAGGTGAGGGAAGGGAAATTAGGATAAATACAGAGAAAGTCTCTTCCACATAAAACACCTAAAATTGAGTAAGTGGTGATGGATTTTGGGAAAACATGATAAGTAGAGGGAAGATTTGTTCCAAATTGAAGAGATGAGGGAAAGTAAGAAGTTAGGGGTTGGGGGGAGTATCTTCAGTGTACAGTAATAGCATCCTTAAGTACTAATAAAACTTAATGTCATGTAAGTAGGAAATAATTCTGACACTTAAGGAAATATTTGAGTGAAACTCCCAACTAGGAAATCGGAATTCGCTTAGTCTGCAGGTTTGCTGCGATGGGGGCATAAAAGTATATCTAACAGGCTGTGGTTTATCAGTAGAAGGTAGAGAAAACACATCAATGATCCCCGCGAGTTAAATACGACGAAAGAAAAATATTTGAATCAGTGATTCAAACATAAACACATCTATCTTCACACATGAACAAGTTAAGGTTTCTACCAGTTTTACAGTGGTAAACGGATTGAGGATGTAGTTGTGTATTTAAATAACTTTAGATTCTTTAAAGCACTTTAACGTACTATTTTCAACATTACACTATTGAATTTTTTGCCATACTGAAGCAAAAACAGCCATTTAAATACTCACGTGGCTTTAATTCTTATTATATTTCAAGCGACACCTCAATCGTAAAAATTGGTTGAGTAGATCATATGAAAAAGGGGTGTAACAGTGACCCTCCATATCGTATAAGGTATATAGGTTATTATAGAAAATATCTAATAAAGTAAAATATAAGAAGGAAATACGTAAATAGAGTACAGAACTAAGGTATAACAAAATTGGAAATAGTAAATAAAATCTATAAAATCAAATATACAAATACAACAAAAAACAAGCAAAGCCTTGGTTATAAAACAAAACATAAGAAACGTATAAAATATAATATTTGCCTATAACTCGTCCGTACTTTAGCAACGCTGCAATTACATCTAAATACGAGATTTAATCTAAACATTCCTAACAACAGACTTGTTTAGCAGACAAGTAATTTTCTAAGATATACCACTGTAGCGTAATCAAAAGGTTATTGTAGAAATAATAAAGTGGACTGTATATGGGTTATTAATTTAATTTTGACAACAGAAAATATTGGACTTTTGGTATAATTTTTAATTCTGAACTATAGTTATGTTACCACTTCATGACGTTAAGGTCTTGAAAGAAGATCTGGTCGAATGTTGGCTCTAGTTGAGAAGATAATATGTTTCATTAATGTCCAAATGTTCTCACAGTAGGTACACAGAATTTAGAGTGAAATTAAAAAGGGTTTATTTAATGAACACAAAAGGAAAAGGTAAATGAAATAAGTCAAAATAAAAGGAGAGAGAAATGAATTATGTTACACAAAGAAACGATATTACAAGAGAGAAAAATTGCACTTTTTGAACCAGAATGTTTTTCTTGGAAAGTTTACATTTTTAAAATTTTATTATTGTATTGTTGTTGACATGTGGGGATTATTTTAATATGCTCATATGGTCAGCTGGCCTTTACTGAACAACCACCATATCATGACCATGAAGCAATTTAAAATTATTTTTAGCATTTCGTTTATCAGTAATATTACAAATGTATATTAAATAATTTAAAATTTAGTAATAGTAATTACCGTTATTTTCATGTTTAAAGAAATTGTTTGAACAGAAAACAAATACATGTATGTTTTCTATTAATTTTTTTACATTTTAAAAATAAATTAATTAACTTGTAATAATTTTTTTTATTGTGCATGTAATATTGAAATGGGGATACAATTTTCTTTAACATTTTATTCGAATTCATACCATTGACAATGTTAAAATATAGTATTTTACATCCAGGTAAACTCTTTTAAAAATTTGTATTTAGTATTTTCATATTTTTATAAAATTTTAAATATTAAACATAGTATTTTTATAAAATTTTAAATATAAAAATTTTAAAACTGATATTAACATTTATAATATTTACAAATTAAAACACAGGTAAAAGCTATGAAACACTCACTAAGGTGTAAGTTGTACCAACGTTTCACTATTTTCCGAATGATAAACTGAAGGTCTAAAGGGAGAAATGCCGGAATTGAGTGAAGATCGAAGAGGTGATTTATATAATTTGGACTTTCAAACACAACCCTGTTTATGAGTGTTTTGGGGGTCGTTACGCGTTCCTTCCCGATTTATTCTCTCTTCAGTGTCTAAACTTCCTCCATAAGTCTCTGTTGGATTTTAGAAGCCTGTAAACATTAGAACCCATAACAAGTTTGTAATGAATTACTGGGAATACAAAACGCTGTGCTGATTCTTTTTGAGTGTCAGTCTATATAAATTGAGATAAATACATTTAAAATATTTAGTTGATCTTGAAAAGAGTTATTTGTTTTGAATTACGCCCCAATACACATTCTGCATTTTTAATGATTAGGCATAAACCATGATAAAATAAAATATTTTCGTTGAATGTTACAATTTTCAGTAGGAGCTGACTGGTTTTAAAATTTACAAAGTTGGAAATAAAGGTTTAAAGTATAATTCCTCGATTATACTGGTGTTTAATGTTTTTTTTTCATATACGTATGTGTTCATATACATACGCCCGTTGAAAGATGAGAAGCTTACCAAGTCGACATTTGGGAACATTTAAAAATTCTTCTAATTGTTTAGATGTAATACCCAAG